>NC_067399.1:29071253-29671253 GCF_016432865.1 Antechinus flavipes | reverse complement strand
AAAGTGAAGTATTAGTTAGAAGATAGCTTCTCCTTTGCTGGCAGTAGAGTAACCTTCTCTGGCTTGGTCTAGTCTATCTTTCTGTCTCTCGATGTCTCTTTCTCACACTCTTCCTTTCCCTCTCTTTATCACTTTTTCTTCTCCTCCTCCTCATCTTCCTCCTTCTCTTTCTTCTCCTCTTCTATCTCCTTCTCTTCCTCCTCCTCCTTTATCTCCTTCTCCTCTTCCTCCCAATCCTCCTACTCCTCCTTTTCTTCCCCTTTCACCTCTTCCTTCCCCTTCTCCTCCTTCCCCATTTCCTCTTTCCCCTCCTGCTCCTCCTCCTATTCTTCTTTCTTCTTTCTACTCTCTCACTTTCTCAATCTCTGTTTCTATCTTTGTCTCTGTCTTTCTCTCTGTCTCTGTCTTTGTTTCTGTATGTATGTATGTTTGTCTGTATCTCTCTGCACATCTCTCCGTGTCTTTCATCCTTTCTTCTTCCCTCCATCTCTATATCTATCTTCAAATTGTGTGAATTTAATTGAGACAGCCGTTACTTTAATAACTGTAATTTAACAATTTTAAGACAGCTCGCTGGCTCAGTGGTTAGAATTCTGGGCTTCCAATTAGGAAGACCAAATTTGAAATCTGTACTCAGAAACTTATTAACTGTGTGATCCTCAGCAAATCAAAAACAAACAAACAAACAAACAAACAAACAAACAAAAAAAAAAAAAAAACTTTTTTTTACCTTAATGCGCTGAAGAAGGAAATGGCAAAGCACTCAAATATCTTTTCCAAGAAAATCTCATGGACAGTATTAGTGTGCTATGGTCCATGAAGTTATCAAGAATTGGACATTACTGAATGACAGTACACACACACATATATACATACACATGCACTTAACAAATTTGTGTAGTGCAGTCAGTAACAGTTTCTGGTAGGCTATGGAACAAGAAAATAATTTTCCATGAAAAGCAAATAGTCTTGTTAATAGATAATTTGTGGAAGGATAAAGGCACTCTTTGTTATCTAAGGCTTTTTAAAACATTATTGGTTGAGAAAATCATAGTCTTATTATCATATTTTTCTCCAAAAATTCATAGCAGCTTTTCATTGATTTACTGATATAAACATTCTTCAGATACTTTTAGAAAGGAAGCTTCTTAGATTCTGCAGAGCCCATCTAAAAACATTCAGTCATGTCAAAATAATACCCAGATAAATAAAATGAGGGCTATAGGAAGGAAGAACATATTTTGAGGTTCCCATCATAGACTAAAAGTTTTATTGTTCTTGTGTATATTTCCTTTCCTTTTTAAAATAGAGAAGACATTACTTCTTGTAAATTAATTAGTTACTGTTCTCAGTTCAGCTAATGCTGTTAACAGCCTCCTCAAAGAAAAATCATGCTCACAAGACAGAAACCTAGAAAGCAAGTTCATTATTTACTTTCTGCTTGCAGAACATTGAAGACAAAATCAAATGAACCTTCCAACACATATATTCAAAGGACAAAGGTAATAAGTGAATATGGATAGTCACCTCAAGAAAATTCAGTTTTCACCTATATCTAAGAATGTGAGCTAAATTAAAATACTCCCACCCCCATGTTTGGCAAATATGCTTTAAAAAAAAAAAGCAGAAGTTTCAGGTGGAAGGCTTTATTGTTCTTTTAATTTTTTTTCTTTAGATGAATTATCAAAAATGAACAAATTTTCTTATTACATTCTCCTCTTTACTGCACACCTTTCCCTTCACACAAAAATACTCACAGATATGCACCCAGATGCACACACACACACAAACAAATGCACACAGACACAGACACAAACACACATACACACAAATACAAAAGAACAAATAATCTCTTATCACATGTTGTTTTTTATGCCATGCTCATCCTAGGAGGTGAAAAGTCACAATTCTTGGAGAAGGTTATGGAGTACTCGAACAACCAAAAACCCTATCACACAACAACATTTATAAGATATCTCCATCAGACACAATGATCTCTCTCTGTCAGACAACTGATTTCTTATTATTATTTTGTTAATGATTATTTTGTTAAACCAGGACATTTTCTTTTTCTGTGTGAAGTCTTCTATATATGGAAAATTTATGCTGAATTAATTAGGAGAGAATTTTCATAATATCATAAATCTTTGGAGTAATTAAGGACCTCAATGGCCATCAAGTCAAAACAATAGGTGGAAACAAATCCTTTCTATTCTATCCCTATAAATGAATACACACACACACACACACACACACACACACAGACACACACACATGAATATATATAAATATATATTCTATTCCTATAAAATGATCCCTATTCTATCCCTATTAAATGATTTTAAACTTTTCTTGAGGACTTCTAATTTTTCTACTAGTTCTGTTAGGAAGATATTTTTTTTCCTGGTATCAAGAATAAATAAATACATCACTCTGCAACTTCCAATAATTATTACTATTTCTACCCTCTTGGCTCAAGAAAACAAATTAATATGTCTTTCACTTAAGAGCCCTTTAACTTTTGTTCTTATTATTTTTTTCTCACAAAACATCTCCAGATTATTTAATGAACTCTTAAATGGCGTGGATTTGAGGCCTTTTTTGGGAGGATTGACCTGATCTTGACATAGTCCACCATATAAATGGCCTTCCTAAATTGTTGATTAGAAACATTCACGATTTTCAAAATGGGGTTTAAAAAGGATAACTTTTTATTCAACCAGCCTCTGTGAAGTATCTTTCATAAAAGAAGGCTAACTAATATAAGCGAGTAAACGGGTAGTAATACTGACTTATTTGCATTTTACATGACTGGATTTAGAAAATGATGGGCTCTAAAGCATAGTTTCCTGAACACTCTTCCCTTTTTTTTCTTTCTCCTTCAATCCTCTGTTTCATGTTGTGGGTATGTATGTATGCATTATGTATATGTGTGTATATATGTGTGTATGATATAAAATAAATTGAATTGGATGTTGTATTTAAAGATCATTGCTTTTGTCTCTCTAATATTTAAAAAAGATAAACAAATCCGTAATCAGATTTTTTTTTTTTTGATGGAAAAGGCAATAAAGGTATAGGGGAGCAAAAACATTCCAAAGTAAATCTTCTAAACACCTTTGATCAATATCATCAGAATAACAATTTCAGTTCAGATTTCTTTGAAGGGGAATGATATAAAGACATTGCAAAATACTCAAGCAAAAGCACAAGTTGAATCTAGAGGCACAACTGGTATAGTTTGGATTCAATAAAATGGTAGAGGGGATCTGTAAAACCATAATATTTTGTTGCATGGTGTCAAAAAATTACTTAATCTCATTTTGCTTATTTCAATGATTTATCTGAGTGTTTTATAGATACCAGCTGAAAGCTGGAAACAATGACATTGCTTTCTTGATTTCTTTCTTTTTTGAATTGGCAGAGGAATTGCATGATAGGATGACATATCTGACATTTTGGACATGTTCACATTTCAGAAAGATTGCTGTGGCCTAACTGATTATGTAGTTATTCATCAGTTGTTATAGAGTGCCTTCCTCCTCTTAATTCTAAAGGTACTAATTTTCAGTGCTATTAATCTGGTATTTTAAAACCTACAAAAATAAACTATATCATTTCCTGTATTTATGTTTGTCATCCAAAATGGATTGCATACTTCTAGAAGGCAGAAGTGTATTTTCAACTTTGAATTTTCAATGGACCCTAATCTAAGTCAATAAGCATTTATTATATGATTGCTATACTTTGGATTCTTCAATAAGAGGGATATAATGTACATAAATCAGTAACTCAATTAAAAGTTATTAATGGATTTTCCTCAAACAGATCATTCTGTAAATGAGAACTACTGTGACTTGGTCCAGGCATTTCAAAGAACAATGTAAAATTATGCCCCAAAGTTATTCCTCTTTGGAATAATGAATTTCTAATTCATTAGGATTAGAGTCCAAAGAAATCAAGAAAAAAAAGAGAGCCATTTCTTGATTAATCTCCTCTTCATCATCATATTTGCTTTTTATATCTTATTTGATATCTTCATTGGTCACAGGGGAATATTAAATGTAATTCCAACTTGGTTCTTCATTATTCTAAGTCAACATTTTATCAAATTATAAAATGCATATAAAATCCCTTTTCAATCTTAAATATTTTGCCATTAGTATTCAGCATTCCATTTCATTGCTTTCCACCTTTGAAAATAGAAATAATAATAATTCTTGTATTTTAATGGTTTTGGCCTTGAACTTGATGAAGGTCTTTCTTTATAATAGAATTGTGATATGGTTACAATAAATTATATGCTTTGTCCAGAGTAACATGTTCAGAATCAGAGGACTTATATTAAAATTATGTCTCTGATATTACCTATGTAACTTAGGGCTAAGTGAAACAATAGGCAGAAAAGTCACATGAGTGGATATTGAGGAAGACAAGAGTTCAAATCCAGTCTCATACACTTCCTAGTTTCATAACCCTAAGTAAGTCACTTCCTCTCACTTTTCTCAACTGTAAGATGGGGATAAGAATAAAGTCTACTTTCCAGGGTTGTCATGGGACTTAAATGAAATATTTGTAAAGAGTCAGCACTGTACCAAGCACATGAAAAGTATTTCATAATTACTGCCCTTCCCCTTAACTTTTCCCCTGCTGTTTAGTTTCTTCATCTAGAAAAGGAGAAAGTTGCACTATGTGATCTCTCAAGTATTGCTTATTGCCCAATTTATGATTGATGATTCTACATCCTATTAAGGGCAAACCCATTATTGGAACCAAAAGTTTCTGATGTCAGATACATCATCTACTATTCCATCGAGAACATTGACAAAATAATATCACTATATGTGTGTGTGTGTGTGTGTGTGTGTGTGTGTGTGTGTATACACACACATATGAAATAAATTTTGTTTTTTTGGTAAGAGGAAGTTCACAACAAATCTGTGAGGGAAATGTGAAGCAATAGATTAGAGATCGCATGATGCTGGACAAAAAGCCCAAGATTTTAAGTCAAAGGACATTGATTCAATTTGACTTGCCCTCAAAATCTGTGTGACTTTGGAGAATTCATTCAAGCCTCTGGCACCTAATTCCCTTATTTTTTTTTTTAAGTAGTAGACTATATTACTTATAAGGTCTCTTCTGCTTATTATGCTATGAGGAAGGAAAGCCAGGGAAATCATATATACATTTGATTTTTGGTCTTAACAAAAGAACTGAAAATTGAGTAGATGCTATTGATCTAAGATTGTCTATATTTGGGGATTGTGTAGACTATGAGGTCCATGAAAGCCATTGATATAAAAACAAAACTAACTTTTATTAAAGTTTTAGAAAAAAAATCTAAATGAGGGGAAAACATGCTTTACTAATGGGGAACACCTAGCATAATGATTTTAATATGAATGAAAAACTCTCTGTGCCAGCCCAGACAACTATTTATTTAATATGAAATTGTATTTGGAGTTGGGGGGCTATGGAGTTCCATCATTGGGTCTTTTATAATAGGTGTTACACAATAGTTTAAGATGTGAGTATTATACCACAAAAGGAAAATGAAAAGAAATCCAAGAAGAAAATTCATCAGAGGTCTATGTATGTCTAAAACCAATAGAGGAATGTTAGTCAACTTGTCTTTAAGTATGCACCATAGGGAGAAAATGAATCATCTACATTTTACCCAGACGAACAAAGAAGTATTATGTTTTAGCCATTGTCAATGAAGCAGCATGATCCTAAAATAACACATAAACAACTATCAAAGAAGAGGAGTAGAAATCCAGATAGAATATTTCTGTCTCTCTCTTCCAGTATTCATATCACTTTTGACAAAAGGATACATAGAGTTGTTAATATTTTAATTTTCTACTGTGACTCTGCTAATATAGTCAGAGGGGATGATATGAAAAAAAAAGAGGGATATAGTTGACATAACATTAATCTGTTCTGCCAAGCATGGACCTGAACCTTAATAGACTTAATAAACTGATCTCTCTCTCTCTCTCTCTCTCTCTCTCTCTCTCTCTCTCTCTCTCTCTCTGTTTGTGTGTGTGTGTGTGTGTGTGTGTGTATTTCTGGGGCAATATTTTCTCAGTGCCATTTGATTTAATGTAAAAGGCACAAATACTTCTTTGGAATTGCCAGTTAATGTGCCATCACTTTACATGTGCAAGCAGAATTGTAGTCAGTGCTATAGTCTAAAAGGTAGGAGTCCTGCCTATTTAGAGAGAAAATAGAACAATGAGTCATCAGTCTTCTACCTTGTGCTTACACAACGGTCCCATTCCTAATTTATTTTCCTAGTAATATATATCATTCTGGACTGAACTTCTGTTAGGTATCACTTTTTAAGGAAAGCTATTGGCATATTCCCAAAGTGGATTACTGACAAGGCAACAAAAACAACAAAATAACTTTAGTAGGATTCAAACAGATAAAATCCAAATATATAATGCTGATTCTTCCTCATGTAGAAAGTTTTCTTGCTTCTAACTTAAGATAGTATTCTCTTGATTCTCAAGTTAACCTCAATTCTAGCAAGTTTATTCTTTTTTTAATTTAATTTAATTTTTTTAAATTTTTATTTAATAATTACTTTATATTGACACTCGTTTCTGTTCCAATTTTTCTCCCTCCCTCCCTCCACCCCCTCCCCTAGATGGCAAGCAGTCCTTTATATGTTGGATATGTTGTAGTATATCCTAGATACAATATATGTTTGCAGAACCGAACAGTTCTCTTGTTGCATAGGGAGAATTGGATTCAGAAGGTATAAATAACCCGGGAAGAAAAACAAAAATGCAGATAGTTCACATTCGTTTCCCAGTGTTCTTTCTTTGGGTGTAGCTGCTTTTGTCCATCGTTTATCAATTGAAACTCAGGTTTCTTTGTCAAAGAAATCCACTTCCATCAAAATATGTCCTCATACAATATCGCTGTCGAAGTGTATAATGATCTCCTGGTTCTGCTCATTTCACTTAGCATCAGTTCATGTAAGTCTCGCCAGTCCTCTCTGTATTCATCCTGCTGGTCATTTCTTACAGAACAATAATATTCCATAACATTCATATACCACAATTTACCCAGCCATTCTCCAATTGATGGGCATCCATTCATTTTCCAGTTTCTAGCCACTACAAACAGGGCTGCTACAAACATTTTGGCACATACAGGTCCCTTTCCCTTCTTTAGTATTTCTTTGGGATATAAGCCCAATAGAAACACTGCTGGATCAAAGGGTATGCACAATTTGATAATTTTTTGGGCATAATTCCAGATTGCTCTCCAGAATGGTTGGATTCGTTCACAACTCCACCAACAATGCATTAGTGTCCCAGTTTTCCCGCATCCCCTCCAACATTCATCATTATTTTTTCCTGTCATCTTAGCCAATCTGACAGGTGTGTAGTGGTATCTCAGAGTTGTCTTAATTTGCATTTCTCTGATCAATAATAATTTGGAACACTCTTTCATATGAGTGGTAATAGTTTCAATTTCATCCTCTGAAAATTGTCTGTTCATATCCTTTGACCATTTATCAATTGGAGAATGGCTTGATTTCTTATAAATTTGAGTCAGTTCTCTATATATTTTGGAAATGAGGCCTTTATCAGAACCTTTAACTGTGAAGATGTTTTCCCAGTTTGTTGCTTCCCTTCTAATCTTGTTTGCATTAGTTTTATTTGTACAAAGGCTTTTTAATTTGATGTAATCAAAATTTTCTATTTTGTGATCAGTAATGGTCTCTAGTTCATCTTTGGTCACAAATTTCTTTCTCCTCCACAAGTCTGAGAGATAAACTATTCTATGTTCCTCTAATTTATTTATAATCTCATTCTTTATGCCTAGGTCATGGACCCATTTTGATCTTATCTTGGTATATGGTGTTAAGTGTGGGTCCATGCCTAATTTCTGCCATACTAATTTCCAATTATCCCAGCAGTTTTTATCAAATAATGAATTCTTTTCCCAGAAGTTAGGGGCTTTGGGTTTGTCAAACACTAGATTGCTATAGTTGACTATTCTGTCTTGTGAACCTAGCCTTTTCCACTGATCCACTAATCTATTTCTTAGCCAATACCAAATGGTTTTGGTAACTGCTGCTTTATAATATAATTTTAGATCAGGTACAGCTAGGCCACCTTCATTTGATTTTTTTTTTCATTAATTCCCTTGAGATTCTCGACTTTTTATTGTTCCATATGAATTTTGTTGTTATTTTTTCTAGATCATTAAAATATTTTCTTGGAAGTCTGATTGGTATAGCACTAAATAAATAGATTAGTTTAGGGAGTATTGTCATCTTTATTATATTCGCTCGGCCGATCCAAGAGCACTTAATATTTTTCCAATTATTTAAGTCTGACTTTATTTGTGTGGAGACTTTTTTATAATTTTGCTCATATAATTCCTGACTTTCCTTTGGTAGATAGATTCCCAAATATTTTATGGTATCAACAGTTATTCTGAATGGGATTTCTCTTTGTATCTCTTGCTGTTGGGTTTTGTTGGTGATGTATAAAAATGCTGAGGATTTATGGGGATTTATTTTGTAGCCAGCTACTTTGCTAAAATTATGAATTATTTCCAATAGCTTTTTAGTAGAATCTCTGGGGTTCTCTAGGTATACCATCATATCATCTGCAAAGAGTGATAGTTTGGTTTCCTCATTGCCTACTCTAATTCCTTTAATATCTTTCTCGACTCTTATTAGCAAGTTTATAAAGGAGGTGAAAGCACCGAAAAGGAAGTGATCACGACCCCCCTGACTTCTCAGGAAGGGAGGTGAAAGCACTAAAAAGGAGATAATCACGCCCTCCCTGACATCTCAGGAAGGGAGATGAAAAGCACCAAAGGGAAGTGGGGGTTGCTAGCAGATTTCTGGGCTCAAGGGTCTTATTATGCACAAACCCATCAGCATGGGAACACATAGCACATAGCAACAACGCAGAGACTATTAGTGATGACTCTCCCCACAGTCAGTGCAGGCTTGATGTGGTGTAACAAACATGAATTATGCACCCAAGTAACGGTATAACAAACAATATAAATCAACAGTATGATGTAAAAGATTGCCAGAAGTCCTAGAAGGAGAGTATGTAAACAGCAGTCACACATACACCTCTTCAGCAGCCAAGAGATAGTCCAAAACCAGTCTATTGTCCATTGCTTCACATATCAGGGAATCCAATGATCCCCCCAAGTTTTTGAAGTCCAGCAAAAGTCTTTTTATGTCTTAGGGAATCCAATGATTCCAGCAGATTTTGAAGTCCTATAACAGTCTTATCATTTCTCAGAAAATCCAATGATTCCTGAGGGCTTTAAAGTCCTACAACAATCTTATGTCTCAGAGAATCCAATGATTTCTGAGGGTTTTGAAGTCCAATGATTTTCTATGTCCATGAGTCAAACGCCATAACTGCCACACTCTTTCAATGGTGAGCACAATCAGCAACAGAACCACCCGATGTTTCTTGGGTCTTCTCCTTCGTTTCAAGGGTCTGCTCCGTCTCTCTGCGATGGACAAGGCGAATACGGCTCGTTGGCACCCATCTGATTCCTTCTCCACCTGTAGAGATACAAGCAAACCCTCTCCCCCAAGCAGTTAGCCTATCTGGTCCCTTCCATTCACCACTTTCTGGGTCTCTCCACATCACCTGGCGATTATCTAAAGATAGTGGAGCTGCTCGCACTGGACATTGCCCTTCCGGTGGGTTATAAAACCTGTCTGCCGGAGCCAGTGCATCTTCGTCAAAAATCAAGAAGTTAATAGTATAAAGAGCTAGATTTAGTAGTTCTCTAGGGTTACCTGTGGCTCCCCCTTTCTTTTGTTTTTGGAGGAGCGTCTTAATGTCTCTGTTTCTCCTCTCTACTATTGCCTGTCCTTGAGGATTAAAAGGTATGCCAGTGGTGTGTAAAATCTTATACTGTGCACAAAAGTGTGCAAAATGTTTGGAGGTGTATGCAGGACCATTGTCTGTTTTTATTGCTTGTGGCACACCCATAATGGCAAATGCTTGCATGAGAAATTCAGTGACCACTCGGGCTGTCTCTTTTGCTGCTGGTATGGCAAAAGTGAATCCTGAAAAGGTGTCTACCACAACATGGATAAAAGACAGACGACCGAAAGATTTATAATGGGTCACATCCATTTGCCAGATTTCATTGGGTCTCAAACCACGAGGGTTCTTCCCTGGAGGCAGTGTAGGAGCATGGAAAGGAAGGCAAGCTGTACAGCTTTTTACTATGCTCCTAGCTTCCTCTTTTGTAATCCCAAATTGTAAACGCAAAGCTCGAGCAGCCTGATGGTACTTAGAATGGGATTCCTGGGCCTCCTGAAATAAAGGTGTACTGGCCAACATAGTTAAAAGGCTATCTGCCTTTGAGTTCCCATCAAAAATAGGGCCTGGGAGTCCACTATGTGAGTGGACATGCAAGATATAAATCTTACCTGGATGTTTTCTCACTTGCTCCTGAAGTTCCTTAAAGAGCTGATATATATTAGAAGCTGCAAATTTTATTTGGGCTGTGGCAATTCTTTGTACCACACCTACTGAATAGGCTGAATCAGATATTATATTTATGTCTCCTGGGTAATAAGCGAGAGCTAACATGATTGCATACAATTCGTTCTGCTGAGTGGACTGAAAAGGAGTTCTGACTACTCTCTTTATGGTTAAATCATGAGAGTATACAGCACAAATATTGTGTTTGGATGCATCTGTAAAGATAGTTGGTCCTTTAAGGGGAACTTTAGAAACTTTTTCTTCAAGAATCCATCGCCAATTATGTAAAAGTCTGGTTATCTTTAATGGAGACCCATGTATAAAATTAGGAGCCATGGCTAATAAAATTTGCCACTCTGGGATGGTCTCACAACACACATTAATTTGTGTATTGGTGTAAAAGGTGTATATCTTATCAGGTCTCGCCCCAGATAATTGTACTGCTCGCTTAATGGCCTTTAACAAAATTCTAGCCACAAGCACTGGGTAAGGAGTAAGGCTTTGTTCTGGTTGTGCCGGGAGGTTCACCCACTCTATCACACTGTCTCCTTGATGAAGGACTGCTGTGGGTGCCTCTTGTGTGGCAAAAACTGTTATTTCCAAGGGTTTTTGAATGACTCTCTCAACCACATTGGATAAAGCCAGTTCAACTTCTCTCAAAGCCTCTTGAGCTTCTTTTGTAAGCTGGCGTGGTGAATTTAAAGCACTGTCTCCCCTTAAAATATCATATAATGGTTGTAACTGATAGGTAGTCAAGCCTAACACTGGTCGCATCCATTGGATATCTCCTATCCAAAATATATATCAGTATCTGAGGACCCTTTTTTGTGGCTCAGCAGGCTAGTGGTATTGCATGTCAGCTGTGAAGCCTCTAGTTTCAGTTCAGGAGGCAAACTGTTAGTCCTAGAACCCTGAAACATTAGGCATAACTAGGCCATTCATCCCAGTAATATGGGTAAGCTATTAGCCTGGGGCCCTTTGTAGAAAACCATCTTCTGACATCTAGGAGAAGACATTTGGGGCAATGCCCTCTGTGCTCCAAAAGTATGGTTCAACTTTGAAAATGAGCAACAAATAAAAAGGAAGAAGAATACAGACCATAGAAAGCTGCCATGGCAACAGGGAAGATAAAACAATCTTAGAATCAGACATAATGTTGAAATCCCTAAATGTGAAGCCTAAAAGTAGCAAATGCATTAGTCTCAAATCCAAAAAGTCTTCTTAGAAGGGCTCAAAAAGATTTTAAAAGTGAGAAAGGAAAAAGATAGAAGTGAGAGAGATAGAAATAAAATTGGGTAAAAATGAGGTGTACAGAAAAATTATGGAGAAAAAAAAGTCAACAGCTTAGAAAAGGAAACACAAAAATTGGCTGAAGAAAACAACTTCTTAAAATAGGATTGAAAGGGATGAAAAAATTCACTGAAGGAAACAATTCTTTTAAAAGTAGAGTTTATCACCTGGAAAAGGAAGCATAATAGCTAACTGAAGCAACTATTTCTTTAAAAATTAGAATTGGGTGAGTCAACATAAAGATTCCAACAGAAATCAAGAATCCATTTAAAAAAATAAAAAGAAATAAAAATAGAAGAAAATGTACCATACATTTTTAGCAAAACAACTGGAAAATAGATACAGGAGAGAGAATTGAAAAAAATATTGGGCCACATGAAAGCTATGACCCCCCCTCCCCCCCCACAAAAAAAAAAATCTCTGGAGAGCAATTTTAAAGAAACAATCAAGGAAACTTCCCATATATCAATAAGAAGTTTAAATAATCATTGAAAGAATCCACCATCACCTCCTGAAAGAGATCTCAAAATGAAAACTCAAAGGAATATTGTAGCTAAATTCTAGAACAGTCAAGTCAAGGAGAAAATAATACAAGCTGACCAATAGAAATCATTCAAATATCAAAAGAGCCATAGTCAAGGTTACCTAAGACTTAACAGGTTCCATATTATACAATCATACAGTCTGAAGTATTGTATTCTGGGAAGCAAAAAAGCATGGATTATAAAAATCCATGGGTAGAATCAACTACCCAGCAAAATTGAACTTATTCTTTGAGGAAGAAAGATGGATATTCAATGAAGTAGAAGACTTTCAAGCTTTCTTGATGAAAAGATCAGGACTGAAAAGAAAAGTTAATATTTATTTACTTTTTTCCTAGTAAATTTATTTATTTTTAATACACATTGCTTTATGAATCATGTTGGAAGAGACAAATCAGAGCAAAAAGGAAAAAGTATGGGAAAGATAACAGAAAAAAGAAGTGAACATAAGATGTGTTTGATTTACATTTACATGAGTTATGGGCCAGAACTCTGAACTTGAAACAAAGGATTCTTACAAGGTACTAAGTCAGTGGAATTGATAGAGACAATAGTTAATCCTACAAGGAGATATTATGGGCCCGGACTTGAAACAAGGTACTCAGTGGAATTGAGGAGACAATGGTTAAATCTAATTTAGCATTGATTTAATCCTACAACAAATAACAGTTTTCTAGTAATATAATGATTGGTTTGTACTCAGTGTGGGGCATATAAGGAGAAGCTCTCAGGGCCAGAAAGGACAAGCCACTAGAAGCTCCCGGAGGCTGAGACAGATTCGTTTCATCTTCCACCCTTGTTGTGGCTGGAGGCTGAAGCACAAATCCTTGCAAGTTGGAGAGATTCAGAGGCCAGAGAAAGAGGCAGGAGCTCAAGCTCTTGGAACCAAGACTACAGAAGGCTTCCAAGAAAGCTAGCCAAAGCCCCAGGAAAAGAGATAATAAAGGATTTGGACTTTACACCCTGGCTGTACTCTTGTGGTTATTAAACAAAGACTGCTCCCAGAGACCCAAAAAAAACCTCAATAAAGACTATTATATTTTACAGTGAACATTACAACATTAAAGTCTTCTCTTTTTCTGGATGCAGATGGCATTCTCTGTCCAATGTCTGTTGGGATTGCTTTGGATTTCTGAATGATGGAGAAGAACTAAGTCTTTCATAATTGATCATTACACATTCTTGCTGCTATTTTGTACAATGTGTTCCTGGTTCTGCTTTCTCTTTCAATATCAGTTCATGTAAATCTTTCCATGCCTTTCTAAAATTAGCTTGTTTATCATTTGTTAGGCAACAATTACATTTCATTATCTTCATATACCACATATTGTTCATGCATTACCTAATTAATAAGCTTCTACTCATTTTTCAATTCTTTGCTTTCACAAAATGAGTTGGTACAAACATGTTTGCACATGTAGGTTTTTTTTCCCTCCTTTATGATTTCCTTGGGATACAGTTTTACTAGTGGCATTGCTGGGTCAAAGGGTATGCACAGTTTTATAACCTTTTGGGCTTAGTTCCAAATTGCTCTCCAGAATGGTTAGATCAATTCACAATTCCATCAACAATGCATTAGTGTCCCAGTTTTCCCACATTCTGTCCAATATTTGTCATTATCTTTTCCTACATTATTAGATAATCTCAGAGGTATGAAGTGGTATCATAGAGCTGTTTTAATTTGCATTTCTTTAATCAATAGTGATTTAGAAAATTTTTTTCATATAACTATAGATCAGAAAAGTTAATCTTCAAATATAAAACTCAAGATAACCATAAAGGATGATACCATAAGCAAATTAGGATAACAAAAAATAGTCTATCTCTCAATTATGTGAAGGAAGGAAGGAATTTATGTCCAAAGAAGAACTTATTTTTTCCTTTTTGATTTGATTTTTCTTGCACTGCAAGATAAATGTAAAAAACATGTATAGAAGAATTGCATATGTTTAACATAAGATTACTTGCTATCTGGCGTAATGGGCTGAAGCTGAGCAGATGCACTGAGGTCCAAGCACTTAAGGCTAATTACCAATTGGACAATAATCTATTAGTATATGCTTGGAGAAAGAATGGCCCCACCCACTCTCTGTGCAATTTTGATTTGTTGTATAGGAAATTGAGGAAAGGAGTTAGGGGTTGGAGTGTGAAAGCCAGAGTCACTCCTGGCCAGATTCTTGTCCCAATTGCTCTCACTTCCTTTTGCCATTCTGTTCACCTCCACAAAGAATAAAGATCAAGGACTTTAGCTTATCCTGACTCTGCATGATTTTAAAGAACTCTGGGTGCTAACATGATCATCACAGTCTAGGGAGAGGAAGGGAAGGAAAAAAAAAAAAAAGGAAAATCAGGCTTTGCAAGAGTGAATGTTGAAAACTCTTTGCATGTATTTTGGAAATGAAAAGCTATTATTAAAAGTAAATAACTAAAAAAGAAAAAGAGAAGCACAAAAATTTAAACAGTAAAAGAAAGAAAAATTTGTTCAATAAGTTTAAACAGTTTACATTCCTCATAGGAAGATGGTATTTATAACCCTTAAGAACTGAATCTCTATTAGGACAATTAGAAGAATTATACCTAGACAGAAGGTATGGGTCCAAATTGACTTTGATATGATGATTAAAAAAATAAGGGTAAAAAAAGATTTTCCTTGGAGAATAAAAGGGGAGAGAGAATAACAAAAAGTAAAGAGCCTCAAAATTCCTGGTAAAGGGGGAAAGAGGATGAGTTGAGTCTTATTTGAAGACTGCTCTCATCAGATTTGGCTCAAAGAAGGAGTAATATATACATTCATTTGGATAAAGGAATTTAATTTACCCTATAGGGAAGTAGGAGAAGAAAAGAGAAACAAAAGGGAATGGAGAGGCCTAATGGGAGGGACTACAGATTGAGGAAGAAGGTGATCAGAAACAAAACACTAGTGAGGAGAATCACAGTGAAAAAGGAGAGAAAACTATGAATGGAAAAATAAGATGGAGGAAAATACATACTAATCACAACTGTGAATGGTGATGGAATAAACGCTTTCATAAAATAGAAGTAGATAACAATATGGATTAAAAACCATAATTCTACAATATGTTATTTACAAGCTAACATTTACATGTTATTCACAATCCTACAATATGTTATTTACATTCAAAGCAGAGATACACTCAACACAAAGATAAAAGACTGAAGCAGATTATACTATGCTTAAACTGAAGGATAGAAAAACAAGAGTAACAATCTTGATTTTAGATAAAGCAAAAGCAAAAACTGATTTAATTAAAAGAGACAATGAAAAAAAAAAAACTACATATTGCTGAAAGGTAATTTAGACAATCACATTATATCAATATTAAACATATATGAACCAAATGGTATAACATATAAAATTTAGAGATATTAAGTGAATTACAAGAAGAAATAGAAAGCAAAACTAGAAGTAGAGAACCTCAATCTCTTCCCCCTCCCCCTGTCAACTACCCTCAGAAATAAATAAATCTAACCACAAAATAAAGAAGAGAGAAGTTAAGGAGGTGAATGGAATTTTAGAAAAGTAGATATGCTAGACCTCTGTAGAAAACTGAGTAGGGACAGAAAGGAATATACCATTTTTTTCAGCAGTATATGACACTCACATAAAAATTAATCATGTTTTCAAGCATAAAAACCTCACACTCAAATGCAGAAATAGTAAATTTATCTTTTCAGATCATGGTGCAATAAAATCATATTTAATAAAGGGCCATTAATAAATAGACCAAAAATTAATTGGAAACTAAATGATATAAACCCAAAGAATGAGTGACTCAAACAATATATTACAAAAACAATAATATCATCCAAAAAATGACAATAATGAGACAACATACCAAAATTCAGGGGATATAGGCAAAGCAACTATAAGTAAAAATTTTATATCTCTAAATTCTGACATGAATAAATTAAATAAAGAGCAGATCAGTAATTTGGCCATGCAGCTAAAAAAGCTAGAAAAATAATAAATTTAAAATCTCCATTATATACCAGATTAGAAATTATAAACATGATTTTAATTTTAATTAAACTATTGAACTAATAAATAAAACTAGGATTTGGTTTCATAGGAAGAAAAATAATAAAACAAAGTTTTAGTTGATTTGATTTGAAAAAGAAGAAAACAAATTACTCTTAAAAATCAAAAAATGCTGAATTCATAAGCAATGAAGAAAAAATATAAAGCATTAATTAGTAATCTATTTTGCTCAACTGTATATCAATAAATCTGACAATCTAAGCAAAATAGATAAATATTTACAAAAAAATTTCATTTAAAATAACAGAAGCAAAAATAAAAGACTCAACCCAATTTCAGAAAAAGAAATTGAACAAACTTTCAATGAATACCCTAAGAAAAATTCTCCAGGATCATAAGGATTTACAAGTGGATTCTACCAAACATTTAAATAATAATTAATTACAATATTGTATCAAAAATATATCATTCTATGTATAGTATATATAGGCAAAGAAAGAGTCCTAGAATTTTTATGACACAAATATGGTGCTGGTACCTAACCCAAATAGAGTTGAAAATGAGGAATGAAATGGTATACCATTTGCCCTAATGAATATTGAAGAAAAAATATTTTTCTAAATAATATTTTATTTTTTTCCAAATTACATGTAAAGATAGGTTTCAATAATTATTTTTGTAAGATTTTGAATTCAAAAAATTTCCCTTCTCTCTTTTACTTCTCCTCTTCCCAGAACAGGAAGCAAACTTTTATAGGTTTTCCATGTGCAATTATTTTAAATATATTTCCATATTTGTCATGATATGAAAAAAAAAAAAAACAACAGAACAAAAAGAAAAAAAAAAAACTATAAGAAAGAAAAAGCAAACAACAATAACAAAGGTGAAAATAGTAGTTTCAATCCTCATGCAATCTCCATAGTTCTCGCTCTGGATGTGGATGATATTTTCCATTTAAAGTTTATTGAGACAGCCTTGGATCATTGGATTAAGAACTAAGTCTATCATAATTGATTATCTCACAATCCTGATGTTACTTTGTACATTGCTCTCCTTCTGCTCAGTTTATTCAGCATCAGTTGATAAAGGTTGTGATGTTTTTCTTCTTTAAAATATAATATATGATGGTTTTCTCTGGGAGTAAGCGGGTTTCTGAGGGAGGTTTTCTAGAGGCAGCCTTAGTTTCAGTTAAGAGTAAATAATCAACCAAAATGCTGCCAGGTGATAAAAGTTCAGATCTTTTATTGCCTCCAATATAGCCCGGTGAGCTTAGAGGTCTATCTCTCTGCTTGGTTCCAAGAGCTCCCTCCAAATATCTCCAAATCCAAAGGTTTGTCCTTCAGTCCTCCAGCCACTCAAGTGGTAAATGGAATGGATCTCTCTTGCCTCGGAGAGAGGGCTTCTGGCTCTCAATCTCCCAGAGTACTCTGTGTCTGACCTAACGTGCTCCTCTCCAATGTAATTCAGCTGAATTCTCTTCTGCCCCCAGCCAGCCAAGTGGAAAATGGAATGAATCTCTCTCCAACTGGGCCTCTGCTTTCTTCTTATATATCAGAGAGTGGGATTATGGGTTTTCTCCCAGAGTGCTCTCTGGCCCTAAGAATTTCAAGGGAGGTGTGAATTCACAAAGTTACAAAATTTACTTTGTGAATCTCCCATACTTGTGAATTCCAATGAGTAAAGGTGTAAATACAAGCATTGTATCAATTAGTTCTACTTAGTACCTTGTTTCAGGTTCTGGCCCAAAACATCCAACTCTAATGAGTTAGCAATTTGTAAAGATTCCAACAATAGATCTTTTCAGACTTTTCTGAAATTAGCCTAATATCTCATTATATTCATATACCAAAACTTATTAAGTTATTCACAAATTGATGAACATACATTCAATTTTCAATTACTTGACATTTCAAAAAGAATTGCAACAAACATTTTTTGCATATGTGAGCCCTTTTTCCTCTTTTTTGATCTCTTTAGAATACAGACCCAGTAGTGGTACTGCTATATTAAATGGTGTGCATACCTTTGGATATAGTTGTCCAGAACAGCTGAATCATAATTTCAGAGCATTAGTGGTCCAGTTTTCCCACGTTCTGTCCAACGTTTGTCATTATCTTTTTGTGTCATCTTAGCCAATTTAAGAAGAGTGGAGTGGAACCTCAGAATTATTTTAATTTGCATTCCTCTAATCATTAGTGACTTAGAGAACTTTTTAAATGTAATTTTAAAAGGCTTTAAATTCTTAATCTGAAAAATGTCTGTTCACATTCTTTGAACATTTATCAATTGGGATTTGACTTGCATTCTTATACATTGACACAAAATTTTTAAATAAAATAATAGAAAGGAGATTACAGAAATTTATCAAGAGAATTATATAATATGATAAATAGGGTTTTATATCAGGAATGCAGTGCTAGTTCAATATTAGGAAAACTGTCATCATAATTGTTCATATCAAAAAAACTCTGACAAAAATCAAATGATTATTTCAATAGATTTAGATAAGGCTTTTTGACAAAATGTAGCCTCTGTTTCTATTTACAATTTGATAGAGTAAGGAATAAATGGAATTTTCCTTAAAATGATAAGTGGTATCTATTTACAATTATGATTAATGTAATAGGGATAAACTAGAAGCAATTTCAAATAAGATCTAATTGGCCACCAATAAATCCTAGGCCAAACCCCATTTGGTCATTGTTTGGGTCCTATATGAGATTAAATGTAAATAGTTGTCATTTCTGTTTTGGTCAGAAACCCTGAGGGTCTTTTCTTCCCAGATTCATTTCTGTATTTAGATTTTTAAAATAAGTTAAAGAGGAGATTCTTTACCTCAATTGCTACCTACCCTTAATCACTGAATGAGTGAAGCCTCAGTCAAATACAGACATGCTAAAGACCTTAACTTCAAAAGACTAAGGTATCCCATTTCATCTTGGGCCATCACCAGTCATCTTTATCTATATCTTATCACTGGACCCCAGATGGCTCTGGAAAGGAAAGTGAGGCAGGTGACCTTGCATGTCAGGACATCACCTACCTGACGTCATGGTCCTCTCTGACAACAAAGGACTAAAAACAACAACAACAACAACAACAACAACAACAACAACAACAACAACAACAACAACAAACCACAACAACCCAATAAGATCAGGAATAAGACAAAGATATCCATTATCTCCAATATCATTATTGACCATATTAGAAATTAGCTTTACTAATAAGATAAGAAAAGGAAATTGAAGAAGTTAAAATAGGTAATAAGGAAACAAAATTATCATTTTTGCAGATTTTTTTTGTATAGTTTAAGAATCCTAGAGAATCAATAACAAGAACAAAATAAAACCTACTTTAAATAATAACTTGAGCAAATTTTCAGGATAGAAAACAAATCTACATAATTCATCAGCATTTCTATATATTACCAATAAAGGCCAGCAACAAGAAAAAGAAAAAGAAAAAGAAATTTGATTTAAAATAATCATATGCAATATAAAATATTTGGTAATTTACCCACCGAGACAAATCCAGGAATTATACAAACACAATTAGAAAACTGTTCCCCACAAAGAAAAATCTAAACAATTGGAGAAGTATTGATTGATTATGGGAAGAACAAGTTAATAAAATAAAAATGATAGTTCTACTTCAATAAGCTTACTTATTCAGTGCCATTCCATTCAAACTGCCAAATCATTCTTTTATAGAGGAAGAAAAAATAATAAAATTCATCTGAAAGAACAAAAGGTCAAGAATATAAAGGGAATTAATGAAAAATAAATGCAAAGGAAGATGGTCTAACCATATCAAATTTAAAACTGCAATATAAAGTAGAAATCATTCAAACTATTTAGTACTTTCTGAGAAATAGAGTGGTATATCAATGGAAAAGGTTAAGTACCTAAGCCACTGTGGTAAATAATTAGAGTAATCTATTGTTTGAATAACCCAAGATTCCACCTTCTGTGAAAAGGAC
The DNA here is from genome assembly GCF_016432865.1 of Antechinus flavipes. Classification (NCBI taxonomy): domain Eukaryota; kingdom Metazoa; phylum Chordata; class Mammalia; order Dasyuromorphia; family Dasyuridae; genus Antechinus; species Antechinus flavipes. The sequence continues at coordinate 29,650,937 of NC_067399.1, read as the reverse complement.
TCGGTGTTTGACAAAAACTTCTGGGAATATGAGAAAATAGCATGACAGAAACTAGGTATTGATCAAAATCTCACATTTTATACCAAGATAAGGTCAAAATGAATGCATGATTTAGAATTATAGAATGATAACATAAGCAGATTAGGAGAGCAAGGAACAGTTTATCTGTTAGATCTATTGAGAAGAATAGAATTAATGATTAAACAAGAGATAGTAACATTAGGGAAAAAAATAGATAATTTTGATTACATTAAATTAAAAATGTTTTGCATAAACAAAACCAATGAAAGAAGAACTAAAAGGAAACCAGTAAGCTAACCATTTTTACAGCCAATATTTCTGATAAAACGATTATTTCTAAAATAAAGAATTGAACCAAATATATAAGAGTAAACATCATTGCCAAATTGAGATGAAAGTTTAAAGGATATGGACAGTCAGTTTTTAGTTGAAGAAATTAAATCTATCTGTAGTCATGTAGAAAAAAAATGGTCTAAATCACTATTGATTAGATAAATGTAGATTAAAGCAACTCTAAGGCATGACTTTAAGTTTATCTGATTGACTAATATGACAGAAAATGATAAATACTGGGGAAGATGTGGGGGAAATTGGATCACGCATATATTCTTACTGGGTCTGTGAACTGAAGCAAACATTCTGGAGAGCAATTTGGAACTATGCCCAAAGGGTAACCTAAATGTGCATTTCCTTTGATCCAGCAATACTAATTCTACATGTTTAATCCAAAGAGATCATTTAAAGGGAAAGGACCCAGATGTACAAAAATATTTATAGCAATTCTTTTTTGTAGTGGCAGAGAATTAGAAATTGAGGGGATGGCCATCAATTGAGTAATAAAATACTACTATAGCATAAGAAATGATGAGTATGCAGACTTCACAAAAAAATCTGGAAAGATTTCCATGAACTGATACTGAGTGATGTGTACAGAACCAATATAACATTGCACTCAGTAACAGCAACATTTTTCAATGATACTAGTAGACATAGCTTTTTTCAACAATAAAATGATCCAACATAATTCTAAAAGAGTCACCTTGGAAGATATTATTCATATCCAGGAAAATAACTATTGAGTCTTAGTGTATATTGAAGCATACTATATTTACATTAATTATTTTTTTTCTTTCTCATGTTTTTTTTTCCCCCTTTAGTTCTAATTCCTTTATCACAATATGAGTAATGTATAAATATATTAAACATGGTTGTACATGTATAGCCTATATTAGACTGCTTGCTGTTTTGGGGAATGGGGAGAGACAGGAGAGAGAGAAAAAAAAACTCAAAATTTTACAAAAATGATTGCTAAAAATTACCTGTATATGCATTCAAAAAAAGGAAATACTATTAAGTGCAAAAATGTATATATATATATATATATATATATATATATATATATATATATATATATACACACATATATGTGTGTGTGTATACATATAAATGCATATACATACATTTATTTTAATTACATACATGTTTTCTTGACCTCAGTTTCCCCACCTGTAAAAATGAGAGAATAAGACTAAATTGATGACTTCTGAAGTATATGCCACATGACTTATTTGTATTGTGTTCATGTGATTCATATTCTACTCATTAATTTTCTGTTTTATTTATGTTTCTGTTATTTTCTATTTTTATTTAATATAATTCCAGAGTCTGCTTTTAAGGGCACCCAAAACTGTGATCTAGAACCCACTCACTAGAATATAAACACTTTGAGGGAAAGAATTGCTTGTTTTTATCTCCTCACATCCCAGTGTTCATCAAGGTGACTTCCACACTATACAATTTTCATGAATTTAAATTAAATCCTTGGGACATAATGAATTGTAATGTATCTCAAAGCTTTCCATATTCTCAGAAACAGCATAGGTTGTTTTCAAGTCTGATATCTTCCCCCAAAATTGGTTATGATTTTTTCTAGTAGTTTATTTTCATCACCTCATTTGAGCTAAAAAAAAAAAATAACAATTCTGCAAGGCAGTCACAACTTTTTCCGCTTTTTTCCAAAATAGGAAATAAAGGCTCATATGGGTTAAGTGGCTTGCCCATGACCAAATAGCTAGTAACTTTTAAGGATAGGATTTGAATTGTGGCCTTTGACAAAAACTTCAACACCAAACCATATACCAAGAATGTTTGAGACCACAAATTCACTTAGAAAACTCTATATTATTATCATCAATGTAATTGTGTTGTTATTGTTCAATTGTTTTAATAATTTATAACTCTTTGTAATCCCATTTGGAGTTTTCTTGACAAAGATATGAGACTGGTTTCCCATTTCTCTGTCTAGCTCATTTTACAGATAAGGAAACTGAAGCAAATAGGGTTAAGTGTCTCATCCAGGGTTATATGACTAGTAAATGTATGCAGCTGAATGTGATCTGGGAATTGAGTCTTCCAACTCCAGGATGAACATTGAAAGCACTGCTCAACCTAGCTGTTTACTTTCATATATTTTCTTAATTATTTCTCAATTACATTTATTCTGATTCAGGCAGAAACTAGAATGAGAGACCTTGCCTGATATCTTAGCTTTATATCACATTGTCTTCTCCAAACATAATACAAGAAATAGCATACTGAATAAGAAGGACTTACTAAAGGTCATTTATGTGGTAAATGGTACTTCCAGGACACTAATCCAGAAGTCCTTCTTTTGAATCCAATGTTCTTTTGAATACACCAAGCCACTGCTCAGCTAAATCTACAAGTTTTCTTTTAAAAACTGCTGATGAGGATACTTAGAATTACTACTGTTCTGACTTTTCTAACTGTAAATCCTTCAGACTTGGCTATCTTTCAAACCTAAACTACTCAAATTATTCATGCTTGCAATTTTGCTTTCAAAGCTAATTTTTTTTTTCAAATATGTTACAGAGAAAGACATCAGAAGAATGGGAAATTATAAAGTACTTTGCCTATGCAAGGTATTATCATTATCCTTTGGTTTCACTTGTCCATTGGATTATGTGTGGTATTATCATTGGAATTGGATTCAGTACCCTAACTCAAAACTCCATTACCTCTGTTAGAAGCTCCCAATCTAGGAAGGCATAACAATATTGTAATTATCTGTTGACACCTCATTACCTTCTAACCATTTGAAGACAGACCATAATGACTCTATATCCAGAACACGAGATTTTTTTTTTGGAAAAGAGGATAAGATAGGCCATAGGACTTGTCTGAGGAAATAACATTCTGTTGTTAACAGGACTGAACTTTTATGTCTCACAGGCAATCTGTTCTTAAAAAAGAATTGTAAACCCACTGATTGTAGATGTTTAAAGCAGAAGGTACAATTTGCTGTCCACACATGAATGAGAAGAAAAGTCAATAAAGATGCAATTAAGGAAGAAAATTTCATGGGATTCAAATAAACAAGAAATGCAGGAAAATTATGTTCTGATAATAAAATTAAGATTAATAAAATTCTGATAAAATATTTTTGCTGATATTTTAACTTCTCTTTCTCCATCTCCTTCCTCCACCTTTTCCTGCTACATACTTTATGGACTTCTGTATCCCTATGAACAATCTTTTTAGTGGTACAGTATTTGTAGTAAATTGGCCAGTGAGTGACTAGGAAAAAAAATATTGGGGATTTACTATGTACAGAGCAATGAATTAAATGTACAGATTTAAACACTAAAGGAAAAAAAATAGTCCCTGCCTTTAAGAACACTATAATCTAATAGGGAATGATAATACATATGAGCAACCATACTTCACAGAGTATTTTGGTCTGAGAAGACTCAAAGATGATGATATAATTTGTAACATGACCTTTTCAGGAATGAGAGTTTTGTTTTATTACTTTTTCCCCAAATAATACGTACAAAGCAGAAATTTAAGGCAAAGGCTTTCTCTGAGGCTCATTTGTTGATTTTTTTGGGAAAAAAAAGACCTAGATTAAAATAATATCTCTGACACTTCTGCCTAAGTGACTATAGGTAATAACCTGTTTTTTATATCCATACAATATCAGAATGCATTCCTATTCTACTCTTTTCTGGGCATTATACTAAATGTCCCTTTAGGACACTGTTTTTAATGGTACACTGTTAGAATCCTTACAAAGTGTTAACTCACTGGAATTGATAGAAACAATGCTTAAGTTTACACCTCTAAGATTTCACATATTAGCTTACACATTAGAGTTCACAAGTCTGGGAGATTCACAAGTCAGGAATCCACAATCCCACTCTCTCAGAGGAGGAGTCAAGCTTTAGGTTGATACTTTTAATTGATCATATATAAGAAGCTCTTAGAGCCTCAGTCAGGAGTCAGTGGAAGAATCAGTTTGTGAGATTGACAGAGCCAGAATTCAGTCGGGAGATTCAGAACTGGGGATTCAGAGGGAGCTGAAGGGTGGAGCTGAAGCTGGAAGAGACAAAGGACAAGCTGCAAGAGCTCTTGGAACCAAGGAGGGTGATAGGCCTTTAAGAAAACTAACCAGGCTATTTTGAAAGAGAAAATAAAGAATCTGAACTTTTAACAGCTGGCTGCATTTGAGGTGATTATTGATCTGAACTGAAACTAAGGCTGCCTCCAGAAGCCCCACAAGAAACCTGCTCCCCACAGAATGATTACATTTTAGAAAAGAAGAGAACACTACAGTACACCATGCAAGAGAACAAGACTCTCACTACTGCCACCTTTTAGTCCCTCTTCTGTTGCTTGAAGAAATGAAAGGATAATTTTTGCGTCTCTTCAAGATCCAAATTAAACTTCAGATTGTCCTGAGTCCTCTCATTTTATTTCTGTAGCGGCTTTTGCATGTCATCCTATGGAACATGGAGGAACGGAACAAACCTGAATTTCCATTTTAGAAATCTGAATGTCTCAGAGTTCTAAAACAAAGACAAAAATGAGTCACTTACTCAACTGAGAGATCAATAAGTCTGACTTTCAGTTTTAACCTTGAAATTCTTGTGGATAATGGGGGATCACTAAGCAGTCTTGCCTTCTATATACCAAGTTATTGGTTCAAAACATCTTGTCACTGCTACAAACTTTATTCATTTTGATAGGCTTATAGATCTTTATAATCCTTTGAATATCCTGGTGTATGCTGTGTTTGAAAAAGAAACTCTTTTTGAGGAATGCGGTATTCAGAATTTAATAATCCCAACAAATCAAGAAGGTAAATTTTTTTTATTTTAATGAACAAAGACATTTGCATTACCACTATTTGAGTTGCAAATACAGAAAACTACTTGTCAAGGAATGGCTTTATGTCTTTGGAGATCAATTGTAAAATCCCAAATTTTTAGAATTGAATTTAATTCTAATAAATCATTCCCAAATTTTTAGTAGTCAGGGAAATAGAGTAGTGCTTTCTGAAAGGATACTGAAGAACATTTACAAAGCATTACAATGATTGCTGATGTTCTTCAGAAGAACATTTTCTAAACTTAAAAGTAGAAGAGACTGAAAAAGATATGAGAAGACAGTTTGTTCACTAAACTTGCATAATAGCTGCAAATTAAAGTCTTTGAATATTCAGAAATGCCAAATTAGAAGCAGTCTTAGGGAACATCTCTAAATTCTGAAAGATATGCCTTTGTTTCATATATAGACTTGGAATTTTTTGGAATTAAAATCCTCTTTTACTAAAAGAAATCACAGAAAATTAATTAATATCAATACTAAATGTATGGGCAACCAAGGATATAGCACTTAAATTGAATCATAATTACTGAATTATAGGGGAAAAATAGACACTAATATTGTACTAGTAGGCAAACTCAAGTCTTGCTCTTCAGAATTAGATATATCTAACCTTAAAATAAAGAAGAAAGAAGTTAAGGGCATGAATGGAATTTTAGAAAAAAAAAATAATAAGCTAGAACTCTAGTGAAAATTAAATGGAATTGTAAAAGATTATAGCTTTTGTTAGCTGTATATGGCACCCTAACAAAACTGATATTTTATTAGAGCATAGAAATCAAATCAATCAAAAGCAGTAAAACAGAAATATTAAATGCATGTGTTTCATACTATAATTCAATTCAAATTATATTTGATAAGGGGTTGTGGAAGTATAGGTTAAAAGTTAAGTGGAAACTAAATAACCTAATATCCTAAAGAATGAATAAGTCAAAGAACAAATTACAGGAAAAAAATCAATATTATCAATAAAAAGAATGACCACAATAAGACATTTTTTTGTCTTATTGCATTATATGCATTTTTGTGCGATGCAGTTAAAGTAGAATTTATGGAAACATTTATTTATCTTAACATGCACAGTAATAAAGCAGAGAAAGAGCAGATAAATGAATCAGATATGCAACTAAAATTAGAAAAAGAACAATTTAAAAATCTCCAATTAGTAAAATTAAAAGTCAAAAAAATCATTGAATGAGAGGACAATAAAGATAAATCTTAGTTATTTTGAATAAAAAAAGGAAAAAAATAAAGTATTAATGTAAAATTTAAAAAAAATGGTAACAGTAATGAAGATGTAATTAAAACTATTATTAGGAGCAAATTCTTAAAAAATGATAAAAATAAGAACTATTCTTCAGTTGAATAATTAACAAATTTTCTCTTCAATCAAATTTAATTAAATCATTAATAATAATAAATAAAAAATTAAATTAAATTAAAATTTAGATATCAGTAGGCAGTTTTACTGAGAAGTCAAAGCTATCAATAGTAATGTAAAAATCTTTTAAATTACTACTGATTAGAGAAATGCAAATGCAAACAATTCTATGGAATCACTTCACAGCTATCAGATTGGTTAACATTCAAGAAAAGGAAAGTAAAAAAAAAAATTCTAGAGATACTGGGAAAAACAAAAAACAAAAACAAAAATGATTACTAATTGGACTGTTGGTGGAGTTGTAAATTAATATTTTTCTGAAGAACAATTTGGAACTATACCCAAAGCACTATAAAAACTGTGCATAATCATTTATCCACCAATACCTACTAGATCTATATCCCCAAAGAGCAAAGAAAATGGAAAATGACTTGTTTGTACAAAAATAAATAAATAAATAAACAGTTCTTTTTGTGGTGGCAAAGAATTTGGATTGAGGGGAGCTCATCATTTGAAGAATGAATGACCAATTGCCTCAGGAATAAATAAATACAATTTTAAAGGGGAAGTTAGGTTTCAGAGTGGATAGAGCACCAGCCCTGAAGTGGGGAGAACCTGAGTTCAAATTTGACCTCAAACACTTACTTCCTAGATGTGTGACCCTGGGCAAGTTACTTAGCCCCAATGGCCTCAGCAAAGAATTTAAAAAAAAAAATTTAAAAATAATAATTAAAAACAACACCAACACCAACAACAAAAACAAAACAAAGAATGGATGAACAAGTTATAGTGATAGAATACTATTGTGCTAAAAGAAGAGATTAAAGCGAACAGTTTCTTAAAAATCTGAAAAGACATGAATTCATGCAAAGTGAAGTGGGCATAACAGGAAGAAAAATGTACAGAGCAAAATACACATTTGATCATCTGTGAAAGACTCAACAACATTCCTGTGACCATTGTCCAGTCAAGTTTAAACTATTGTTCTTTTTTGAACAAGTTGATACTATTCCAGAAAATGTAAATCTATCTAATTATTTAGATTTTTCTTTAGGGTGAACGAATCCAACCATTCTGGAGAGCAATCTGGAATTATGCCCAAAAAATTATCAAACTGTGCATACCCTTTGATCCAGCAGTGTTTCTATTGGGCTTATATCCCCAAAGAAATACTAAAGAAGGGAAAGGGACCTGTATGTGCCAAAATGTTTGTAGCAGCCCTGTTTGTAGTGGCCAGAAACTGGAAAATGAATGGATGCCCATCCATTGGAGAATGGCTGGGTAAATTGTGGTATATGAATGTTATGGAATATTATTGTTCTGTAAGAAATGACCAGCAGGATGAATACAGAGAGGACTGGCGAGACTTACATGAACTGATGCTAAGTGAAATGAGCAGAACCAGGAGATCATTATACACTTCGACAACGATATTGTATGAGGACATATTTTGATGGAAGTGGATTTCTTTGACAAAGAGACCTGAGTTTCAATTGATAAATGACGGTCAAAAGCAGCTACACCCAAAGAAAGAACACTGGGAAACGAATGTGAACTATCTGCATTTTTGTTTTTCTTCCCGGGTTATTTATACCTTCTGAATCCAATTCTCCCTATGCAACAAGAGAACTGTTCGGTTCTGCAAACATATATTGTATCTAGGATATACTGCAACATATCCAACATATAAAGGACTGCTTGCCATCTAGGGGAGGGGGTGGAGGGAGGGAGGGGAAAAAAAAATCGGAACAGAAACGAGTGTCAATATAAAGTAATTATTAAATAAAAAAATTAAAAAAAAAGATTTTTCTTTAGGGAATTCATTAATGCCTTGTTTAATTTCTTTTTCTAAGACAGGGATTATTTAAATAGTCTATTTTCTCTGATATTAACCTAGACTATTAAAACTTTTGGAACATGCTTTATTCTTTGTGTGAACTCTTGCATTCACCTGGAATATAAATCTAATTCCTCTCCAATTTGAAAGGAAAAATGACACCTGTTCCATATAAAAATTTTATTAGTGTTTGTTTTTTTTTTTTCCCTTAACTCCCCACCCCCATGCAGGTTGTTGAAAAGAATGTGCTGATTTTTTTTTAAATAAATTTTGATTTAGAATGTTTTCAATGAAAAAAAAAATCCAGAATTGCTATGGGGAAGTGTGGTGAACTTTTTCTTCTCAAGACACAGCCAGGTGATAAAAGTTCAGATCTTTTATTATCCCAATATAGCCCGGTTAGCTTAGAGGCCTATCTCTATGCTTGGTTCCAAGAGCTCTCTCCAAATGTCTTTAAATCCAAAGGTCTGGTCCTTCAGCCTCTGCCTCTGCTTTCTTCAGCCTCCAGCCAGCTCCAGTCTTCATGTCATTCTGGTGAAATCTCGACTTGTAGCGTCTTCCTCTCCAGAACTCTCCGACTGGCCCATTGGCCTATTTATGCTCCTTCCAGAGAGAGGGATTATGGGTAGTTCTACTTAGTACCTTGTTTCAGGTTCTGCCCAAAACATCTTTTTGTAAGATTAGATCAACTCTAACTACTTAGCAGTTAGTAAGGATTCCAACATCTCCCCCTTTCTTTTGTTTTAAAACATAGGGGGTTCCTGAGGGGGTACACATAAATCCATCAATATAGGCCAGAACTTTGTAACAGATATACATGGTATACATAAATCCATCAATATGGGAGGCATTATACATAATTTACATAAGCAGCACCCAGAGAGTGCCTAGAAGTCCAGTACCCAGACATGACCAATCAACCAGAAAGCCATAAGATGGGAGAAGGGGATTACACAGTCAACCAGCCAGGAAGCAACCTGATGGCAGAAGGGAATTACAATTGGGGAGAATAGAGCTGTATGCAGCTGGGACAACTGAGATACCCCCTGGAGAGGTGAAATCTGTTCCTCTCCAGCCTATGGATCCCTTACCTCCAGGCACAGTAGGCTTGACCATTTCACCTTCTTGTATGTACAAAACAGTGTCCATCCACACACTGATGTGGGAAACTGGGGAATGTGTAGATAATATCCCAGTCACTAATACAGGTAGTCAATGTGTGACTTATCACCCAGGAGACATAGTAGCATCAGGGTTACTCATACAGAATCCTAATAAGCAGCCTCGTGATAGTCACCCAGGTTCTGACTCCAGACCACAAAAACCAGAAATATACTGGACAGCAGCAGTAACGGCTGACCGACCTATGCTCACTATCAATATAAATGGCCTACCATTGGAAGGATTGGTAGACACAGGTGCGGATCGTACAGTTATTAGAGGTGCCAGTTGGCCCAGTCACTGGCCAAAGATTAAAGCAGATACCTATATGTCTGGAGTAGGAGGATCAATAGCAGCTGAAGTTAGTGCTGCCCCTATGAGATGGACTTTTGAAGGCAAAACAGGAGTTTTTACTCCTTTTATAGTTGAAAAAATCCCCATCAATCTGTGGGGAAGAGACGTTTTACAACAATTGGGGTTAAAAATGAGTACTTCGGTTTTTTAAGCAGGGCTGCTGTTGAAGGCCTGCCAACACTTTCACCTATTCCTATCCAATGGAAAACTGATACACCAGTGTGGATAGAACAGTGGCCCTTAAGTAGCGATAAAATTCAGGCCTTATTAGATATAGTACAGGAGCAGCTTGAACAAGGGCATTTACAACCTTCTCTAAGTCCTTGGAATTCACCAGTGTTCGTTGTAAAAAAGAAATCAGGAAAATGGAGGATGCTCACTGATTTAAGAAAAGTGAACGAACAGATGGAAACTATGGGAACTCTTCAGCCTGGACTTCCATCTCCTACTCAGCTTCCTAGAGAATGGCCTCTTTGGGTTATAGACATCAAGGATTGTTTCTATTCCATTCCTCTGGATAAGGAGGATATGAAGAGATTTGCCTTTTCGGTGCCCAGTGTCAATTTAGCTGAGCCTTATAAAAGATATGAATGGACGGTTTTGCCACAGGGTATGAAGAACAGCCCCACGTTGGGCGCCAAAATGTGGTGAACTTTTTCTTCTCAAGACACAGCCAGGTGATAAAAGTTCAGATCTTTTATTATCCCAATATAGCCCGGTTAGCTTAGAGGCCTATCTCTCTGCTTGGTTCCAAGAGCTCTCTCCAAATGTCTTTAAATCCAAAGGTCTGGTCCTTCAGCCTCTGCCTCTGCTTTCTTCAGCCTCCAGCCAGCTCCAGTCTTCATGTCATTCTGGTGAAATCTCGACTTGTAGCGTCTTCCTCTCCAGAACTCTCTGACTGGCCCATTGGCCTATTTATGCTCCTTCCAGAGAGAGGGATTATGGGTAGTTCTACTTAGTACCTTGTTTCAGGTTCTGCCCAAAACATCTTTTTGTAAGATTAGATCAACTCTAACTACTTAGCAGTTAGTAAGGATTCCAACAGGGAAGTGAGCTGCTCTCTCATGAAGGTAACTGGAACCACGTATCTTAAATGTTGAATAGAAGTTGTACAGAGTTTATGAAATTTCCAAGGATAACTTCTGAAAGACTAACACCAAACCTTTGCCTTCCTCACTTTTCATTCTATTAATATAACATTAAGACAAGTGCTGTGGAGGAAACTGACTAAACTCTCAGGTAACTAGAATTTAGATTTATTCTCTCATATAACCTTAAAGTTAATTATGCTAGACTAGAAAGAAATCTTATCAACTTTTCAGGAAAGAGATTCTGACCTTGATTTCCTTGGTCTTTCAGGATGCTTCATTAAAGAGCACTTGAGTAGCTGCACATGGGAGAAAATCACTTCAACTCTGAGTTATAGATTTGCTGAAGCAAAATGATACCTATTGTCCATCGTGCCCCAGCAGTTTGCCAGCAAGCAGGGTCTTACCTTTTCCATCATTTTTCATCATTTTTTCCATCTATTGTGCAACAGCATCCTTTCTTTCTCCTTTCTTTACTTTCATTTGTGTATTTTTACCAGCTCCAAAAGCCTACCTTTGGCTTTAGATTTGGAAAATCATCAATAAATCACTACTTTTTGTTATATATATATACATATATATATATATATATATATATATATATATATATATATACATATATATATATATATATATATATATGTATATATAAAACTTCCCCAATTCTCAGAGATGTTACAACTATGATGAAATCAAAACTCTTTCACATTACAGAATCATCTACCATGAAAAGTTGCAGATGTGATTTGGTTCCCTGTACATTTTCATTTTCCTTGCAGTTCATTTGATGTATATCCGACAATACAAATTATTATGAATTAACGGCTATGCATCTAAAATGTAATAGCATATTAATTTGCTAGAGAATTCTCTTATTGAGCAATTGGCTTGTCTGAGTAGGTATTTCATAAGCCTCTATCAAAGCAGTCGATTTCCTCAACAAAGACTATGCAATACTGCAAATGGAAGAAATTAAATGTAGGCAGGAAAGGTCTTGACACACATAATATAAATCAATAATTAAAAAGTACAGTATTCATTTATTTTTAATTCTCTTTTCCATGTAAAGCTAATAGAGCCATATGTCCATGTATTATCCAAACATGCTACATGTCAGAGCTACTCAGAATACTTTCTTGTAGGTGAAGATAGATTTCTTAAATAAATTTAGTTTTATGGAGAATTGCGGCCAAGCAAGTTTCTTTCACCTACATTCAACAGTTGTTACCAAGAGGTAATTGTGGTAACATTTCATGAGCTATGCTGAGCAGAATAGCAATAATTCATAATTCAATAAAAAGTGTTTTTTGTTTCTTGTTGGGATAGGATTGTTGGCTCTTCTTTTAAACAAGGAATTATTATTTTTAAATATTTTAGCAAAGACTTGGATCTTGAAATTAAGAGCTCTTTATGAGTTCAAATCTAGTCTCAGACAGTTATTAGTTGTGAGATCCTGGGTAAGTCATTTAACACTTTTTGCCTTAGTTGTACTTACTCTGTTACAGGCTCTGTACTAAAGATTACTTATATTCTTTTAATCTAGAATTTTAAAGGATAAGGTCATTATGAATGATATTTCATCTATCTTAGGGATTAAAAGCTCCTTCCTCTAACTTAAATTTCTTCAATTTAAATTTTAAACTTTGTCTCTGCCTCTGCTTCATTTTTTGCTCTCTCTCAGTCAGTGTCTCTCATCCTTTGCCTTTGTTTAGGTCTTTCTCAGTGCCTGTCTCTGTCTCTATCTCTGTCTCTGTCTCTCTTCTCTCTCCTCTCTGTTTCTCCTTCTTCCTTTTCCTCTTCCTCTTCCTCTGCCCCTCTCCCTCGCTTTCTTCCTTCTCTTTTTCTCTCTTCCTCTCATTGTCCTTCTCTTCTCCCTCCCTTCCTCCTTTCCCATATGATGTTTAATGGAAATTGAAAATGTGGAGGAAGTTTGATTTGAGGCAGGAAGCCAATGACTAGGGGAGAGTGTGAGATATGGATAAGTCACTCTTTCACTTCTTCCATGCCTTCATGAAATATATATTTAACATTATATGTTTGTGGACTAGATTAGGAAACACTGTTTTATAGTTTGTTAGGAGGTAAATTGATATTAATCACATCCATATCACATTAATAATAACTATAACCACCTAATTCATTGGGCCGAAGTAATTCACCATTGTTGTTTGTCCTTCATTGTCAGAGAGCCAATTACATTGCAGGGTGGTGTCTTGGTTTACATGTGAATTGGATTTAAGTGAAGCAGAGTAACACAAAGTCAACAGTCTCATTCTTTTCTTGAATCAGGATCCAGGGGAGGAAAAAAGTCAAAATGATTGGTGATGGGGCATAATGTGGTGGATGACCTTGATCATTTCTGATAACTGACCAGCTCTAAGCACTCCATAGTGCCTTTTTCAGCTACTTTCATAGCCATTGAAACAAATCGCTCTTATGTACTCAATCTGGTGGGGAAAGTCTTTACATGCTTGGTGCAGACATCCCTGGAACTCACCAACAGATTTGAGGCCTCTCAGTTATCTTTAATATTGTTTAGATCATCTATCAAAGCAGTTTAGTGGGGTGTGACTGTTGAACATGCTACAACTTATTGGAGCCATAGATAAGAGTAGGGTGGATCAGCTGGACAACAAAGGTAAATAAGCAGCCCTGAAAAAGAGTTGACAAGCTCTCACATCAAAAGTACTAGCCCTCTGTGAACATTCCTTAAACCCAATGCATTCCAATCATTATTGAAAGGTTATGATTCAGGGAGCAAGGTGGCACAGTGACTAGAGCACCAACCCTAAATATAGGAGGACCTAAGTTCAAATTTGCTCTCAGGCACATAACACTTCCGGGCTGTGTGATCCCAAGCAGGTCATTTAAGGCCAATTTCCTCAGGAAAAAAAATGCTATGATTCAGTTACCTCTCACTTTGTTGCATTATATATACCGAAAAGCATAACTGTTAGGTTTTCTTTTGACCCACATTTCATACACATCTACCATACACACACATATAGACAATATACATATAGAGAGACTTCTTGTTGTTGTTGCCCAAGACCTTTGCAAAATTAGGCCAAAAACAGATAAATGGGAGGTATAAGTAATTAGTACATCCATGCTCTGGATTAAAAAAATGCCAGTCTTATGAAGGTAGCCTAGCTATAACAGACATAAAACTATATTGTAAAGCAGTGATCATTAAAACCATTTGGCACTGGTTAAGAAACAAAAGAATCAGACAATGGAATAGATTAGATTCACAAGACAATGGTATTCTATTTGACAAACCCAAAGACTCCAGCTTCTGGAGTTTTTTCAATGGTATATTTCACTTTTTCTATTTTTTTTTTTCATTGAGGGGGTTACTTATTGTATCTTGATTTCTAATAAAATCATTAACTTCCATTTGGTCAATTCTTGTTAGAGTTCAAATGTTGGAGTTTGTTCTTCTCAGGGCACAGCCGGTTTAGAGGCTTAGAGCCCTTCGGATGTCTCCAAATCCAAAGGTTCTGTCCTTCAGCCTCTGCCTCTGCTTTCTTCTGCCTCCAACAGAGATGGAAGATCTCTCTTATCTCCTTCTGGGGAGCCCAGCACCAACTTGCCGCTGAGAGAGGGCTTCTGGCGTAACTCCACTGAAATCCCAAAAGTGTTCTCTGCAGCAGAGTCGTTTCTCTCGAGTCTAGCGCGATCAGCCAGCCAAGAGGAAAAAATGTATTCTGGAATGGCTGTCTCGCCTTATATGTGAACCTTCTGAGAGAATGGGATTATGGGTTTTCTCCCATAGTGCTCTCTGGCCCAAAGAGCTTTAAGGTGTGGACTTTGAGTAAAGGTGGGAACATAAGCCTTGTCTTGATTAGTTCTACTTAGTACCTTGTTTCAGGTTCTGGCCAAAACAACTTCTTGTAAGATTAGATCAACTCTAATTACTTAGCAGTTAGTAAGGATTCCAACAAATTCTAATTTTTTGGGGAATTATTTTCCTCAGTGAGCTTTTGTATCTCCTTCTTCAATTGGCCAATTTTGCTTTTTAAGGCATTCTTTCCTTCATTAACTTTTTGTATTTCCTTTTGAATAATTTTCAGTTCTTTATTTATCTTTCCTCCATTTCTGTTACTTGATTTTCAAAATCCCTTTTAGCCCTTTCATGGCCTGAGCATTCTTCTTATTTTTCTTAGAGGCTTTGGATGTAGGATCTTTGATTTTGTTATCTTTTTCTTAGTGTATGTTCTTGTCACTATAGTAACTTTCTATGAACAGAAACATTTTTTGTTGTCTGCTCATTTTTTTAGCCTATTACTCAGCTTTAACTGCTTGTTATAGAGTTCTTATTCCAGGGTAGAGGGTGCATTGTCCCAAGCTTCAGGGGTGTTGTGCAGCTGTTTTCAGAAATCCTTCTATGAACCTGACCACAAGCACATTTTTCTGCCCCCATCCCAAACATAGTTATAAGATCTAGTGTGCTAAAGAAAGAGCCCTTTGCTGCAGATAGAGTTGGGCTTGGAACTGTATTGGGACTGCAGTCAGGATTCACACCCTGGTGGCCACAGACATTTTCTGCTGATTTGATGCATTCAGTTGGAATATGGTCTAGTCCATCTTTTTGGGTATTCTGATACTCTAAAATTTGTTTACAGTCATTATTCAAAAGAATTTGGAGTGGTTTGAAGGAGAGGTTGAATGAGTTCCTACTTTTATTTTGTCATTTTGGCTCCATCTCCTAGGGCAGAGCTTTGACTGTCTTTATTACTGCTGCAGTTCAGGACACATCTTATGACCCAGTAGATAGAATTTTTGACTAGGAGTTCAGAAGACCTGAGTTTAAATTCAGGATTAGATGTTCACTAGCTATATCACCTTGGGCAAGTAATTTGTCCTGTTTTTCTCAACTGTAAAATTAGAAAATTAATGCCATTTATCTTATAGGGTTGTTGTCAGGATTAAATAAGATAACTGCACTGTGAAATGCAGTTAGCACAGTGTAGTTTAGCACATAGTAGATACTGTTAAAAGGTTTATTCTTTATCCCCTTCACAAACTAAAGGGATCCACAACTTTCGGTCTCCTGGAAGCTGATTATAATTGTATATCACTACATCCAATTGCAGGGTGTTTCATACCAAACACTATAGCAGTTAGGAGTGCAGAAACCCATTCTTGCCCTGGTATTCATTGCTTTACCCACTCTCCTATATTTCACCTTATTAACTCATTCCTCATGAAATTAACTCCATATAAAAAGAATATTAAAATAAAACTGAATTATCTACTAAATGCCAGAGAAAAAGAAAATAGCAACCACTTGTTAACTGCCATCAAAAATTTTACTCATAATAAGGGATTTAATGAATATTATTTTGGATAAGAAGTCAGATCTTAATTCAAATCCATATTTAGATCTTTTTAAGCTCTAAGACTAAAAGGAAGTCATTTAGTTTCTATCCCAGTTTCCTGATTGTGGTGTTTTGTTGTTGTTGTTATTGTTCAGTCTTTTTTCACCTTGCCCAACTCTTCATGACCCCAGTTGGGATTTTCTTTATAAATATATTGGATTAGTTTGCTTTTTCCTTCTCCAGTTCATTTTACAGAAGAAGAAACTGAAGGAAACATATTAAATGATTCACCCATGGTGACTTACAACTAGTAAGTGTCTGACATATGATTTTAACTCAAGCAGATGAATCTTCTTGATTCTAGCTAGCACTCTATTCACTTGTACCATCTAACTTCAAAGCTATAAGGAGGAAATTGGGGTGTGACTCTGTCTGAAGATGATTGTACTCTCAATGCTGCCTCTGAGATTGGGATGCAAGCAAAAATGATGCATCAGATTGCTGTTGCTTGTGCTAATTCTATCCTAATGATTAATATGAAGAAAACAGAGATTCTCCATCATCATCATCCATAGTATTTTTACACTATATACATGGAACCATCAGTTATAGCAAATGGAAAAATTGTAAATGCTCTGGATACATTCACTTACCTTGGCAGTATACTTTGCAGCAATGTACAAATAAGATGGGATTTATGTCTTTATGTCCGTATTGCCAGTGTTAACTCAATGTCTGGGAAGTTTTCTAGCTAAGTATGTGAGAGAAGAAGTATCAGAATGACTACCAAATTGTTTTGTGAACCTCTTTGTTGTATGTTTGTGAAATCTGGACAGTCAGAAAATTGAATCACTTCAATTTGAATTGTCTTGGGAAGATTCTGAAGCTCATCTGGCAAGATTAAGTACCATTCCAGACACTGAGGTCCTTTCTCAAGTATTCAAATTCTAGCCAATAATGCCAACCACATTGTTCAAATGTCAAAAGTACATTTGCTTAAAGACTATTTTATGGAGTAGTCACAAAGTTTGACAAAGGCTTGCATGAAAGTCTGAAGAAGGACTTAAAGAACATCCATGATGGCTCTCTGAAGAACTCTGGAATCAATACAGACATGAGAGACCTCTGTCATAAGATGCTCCAGCATGGCATGCCCATCTTAAAGAACGTGCTATGTTTTATGAGCAAAGTAAATATGTAGTAGCTTAAAAAAAAATAAGATGTACCCATTTAGAGACAGTTCCATGACAAATGTTCATAGGGAACTATTTGTATTCAATGTATGTTAGAGCCTTCTGAACTTGTATTAGTCTGAACATCCATAGTAAAATATATTATACCTTGATCCCATCATAAGGACAACCAAACTCAGCTTCCTAATATGTAAGTGGAAATGATAGTAATCGTCTGTCCCAGTGTGGTTTGGGGAATCAAATCAAATGATATATAGCTCTTCACAAATCTTAAAGTATTACATAAATACTAGAAATTAATACTACTCTTACTATTACATTCTATTGAAAAAAATACATAAAATATTTCAGAAAAAACTTAACGTAATAGATCACCTGACATAAAAACAGTAAGAAATGAATTTAAATACTAAGTAAGATACTAGCTAAGTTATTGTGGGTAAACCTCAACCACTCTGAGCCTTAATTTCCTGTAATGATAAAGAACATATTAATAGAATTTATATAATTCTTTAATTTTTTTGCATATGTTCTTATTTATGCTATCCATTCTATTATCATAATAGCCCTATGGGGTAGGTAGTATTATCTCTAGTTTAAAATGAAAAAAAGTAAGTGCAGATCAAAGGATGCTTTTTAAATTTTTTTCTTCCTTTTCTTTTCTTTTCTTTTTTTTTTTTTGCCAGTTTTCTTTTACAATATAACTAATATGGAAATATATGTTGAATGATTATACATATCTAGTCTATATCAAATTGTTTGCATTTTCAAAGAAGAGGAGAGAAGAGAAGGAGGGAAAGAATTTGTAATTCAAATTTTTTAAAAGGTTAAAAACTTCATGTAATTGGAAAAAATAAAATGTTATTTTTAAAGAAAAAAATTAAAAAAAAAATATAAGTGAAGAAACTGAGGTTGAAAGATAAAATGTGTTGGCCAAAATTATATAGCTCTTAAGCTTTTGATATATATTTCAATTTAGTTCTCCCTAACTTCATGCCCAATATCAAATCTATTGTGTAATCTTACTATATCATGTAAATTGAGGATTTTGTATTCAATGATCTTTAAAATTCCTTCCAACTCTAAATGTATAATCCCGTTATGCTTGTTAGTAAGGAGGTGGTGAAGAGTTAGAATAGGTTTCTGGAAGGATGTAGAACATCAGCTAAGCTATGAAAGAAAGACCAATATTCTATATGGAATATATGATAAAGGAGTGAATTCTATGATAAGAAAAATCCCATAAAAACATATAGAAATGGAATTCAACTGGTGCTTTAACTAATATGTTATTTGATTCTGAATGCTGTGAAATCTTTCTGTTATACTTATGTGGGGAAGTAGTGCTAAGATGGGTGTTAAAGAATTATGGCGTAACATCAGGCACTTTCTTATAGAGTTGTTATATTCCAGCAGCATGACTTGACCAATGGTCTATCCAAATATATAACAGTTCATATATTAAGAAGACTTTTTGTAGACTTTTTACTGTTAAGGGTGGTGAGTGTTCAGACTTTAAGTTTCTTTGTTAAAGTCTATTTTCCAATGAACTAAGTCCAATATAAAGAAAGGGTCAAAACCACAAAAAGGCAGATCAAAATAAATTGTTATATAAAATGTTGGAAAGATATGGGCCATTGAATTGAAAAGATCATTAAAACCAGGCAAATACATATCAAGGGAAAGTATTCAGAAACTCTTGATTTGACACACTAATTATGAAAGAAATATGGCTTTTAACCATTGAAAAAGAAACTTTCTTTGAGCTTGAATGGATCTCTCCTATTTTATTCTAGGAAATTAAAGGCACAAGTGTGTGTCTGGAGAATAATGGCCTACATTTATAGTCCTGCTGCTAAATTTCAACTAGGGGAAGGGAATTGTAAACTATAGATGATACAATCAGAACTGTGGCATACACCATTTTCAGATGATTCTTGGGACCAATAAGTGAAAATTCATTATAAAATAATAGTTCTAAAGCTGGAAGGGATCTTAGAGCCTTTCAAGTCCAGCTACCTCATTGTACACATGAAGAAACTGAGGCACAGTTAGACTGAGTGAACTGACAGCATTATAAAGTTAGTAAGCATTTGAGAGATTTCAAGTCTAGAATTTTTAAATATTATTCCACTTTGCTATACAGGAAAAAAAAATATGAATGAAGTCTTTTGTATATCAAAGACATTAAAGAGACTGAGACTGTACAATCTATCTAGCCCACTTTCTTCACTTGACAAATTAAACATTTATCATGTACCTACTATGTTCCAGACACTGGGATAAGTACTGAGGACAGAAAAGGAAGCAAAAAACCACAGTCCTTGCTATCAAGAATCTTACAGTCTAATGGAGGACATAACATGCGATCAATCAGCAAACATTTACTGGGAAATTAGTAAATCATTAAAGCATGAGAAAAATGGCAAAAACAGAAAGTCTGTGCAGATGGAGGGAAATTAGGGGAATGAACTGGAATATCCTTTGCAATCAAGGTTCTTTGACTATGTGTTAAGACGTTTTCCAACTATACTGTATAAACACTGGGTGTTCCAAAACAGGCAAAAGGCAGTCCATGCCTTCAGGGAGCTTTTAATCTATATAATCCAACATGCAAGATGAAAAATGAAAGCGTTGTAATTAGGAACATTTGAGGAATGTTTCATGAAGAAGGTAGGATATTAATGGGGAATCAGAGGAAGGAGAGGAGGTAAGTAGTAAATAAAAAGAACACTTTTTCAGTCATGGGGGATAGTAAAAAAATTACCCCCCCCCCAAAAAAAAAAAAAACTAACAAAAATGCTTAAAGCTGAGAAATGAAGTATTGTCTTGTTCATGGAATAGTCAGGCAGCCAGTGCCACTAGATCTAACAAGATGTATTGGGAAATGAATTGTAAAGTGTCAGAAAAATGAAAACATTGGAGGGAAAGAGCATAGGGGGGTTGAAAGGCAAACAAACATTTTATATTTGCTCCTATATATAAGAATAAATAACTAGAGTTTATTGAGTAGAAGATAGAAAATAACATGTTTATATTTGCATTTTAGGAAAAATCATTTTTGTGGCAGAAGGCTAGAATAGAGCGGGAGAGAGTTAAGGCAAGCAGACCCACCAACAGGCTACTGCTATAATACAGATGTGAAATGATGGAACCCTGCATTAGAATAGGGGCAGTTTCAGAAGAGACAATGGAGCATACTCAAGAGATATTGCAAAGATGAAAATTTGAATATGTGAGAAGTGAGAGAAAAAGGAATCTGTAATGACTCCTAGGTTATAAGCCTCAGGAATATAAAGCAAACTATATGTAGTATAAAAAGAAGGAAAATGATAGCGTATAAGCACTGGGACTAAGACAACTTGAAAAAAGATCCCAGCAAAAGAAATAATTTTAGTTAAAACTTAAAGAAATTATGGAAATAAATAGGAAAAGCAAAAGGGAGAGTATTCATGGAAACTAGAGCCAAAGAAATTTGAACAACTTTCCCAAGGTAACAGCCATTCTAAATTATCGTACCAAAAATCAAATTGAGTTTCTCCCTGAAAAAATGACTTTCCATTATAACATGACAATACAAAAAAAACTAGCATTATTAGCCAATATTACCAATATTAGCCATGAACATTAATAAGAACATTGTTAATATTGAATATTTATATTAATAACATAATCTTTGTGACATAGTAAGAAAAAACAAGAAATGGTTTTATACTGCTATGAAATAAAAGGCAAAAGATTTCATATTGTCTATATGGCTGCTCACAAGCCAAGTTGACTCCTTGTTCATCAGATTAGCTTGATATAATATTGCTTGTTTCCTAACTTTGATCTCTCCTGCCAATGATTCATATTTTTAATTTGAATGATCACTGACTCCAGGGTTTCTTCTCACTTCTTTGTCATGAAATAAAACAATAATGTGTTCTCTAGGTACTGGATTTTGTCTGCATTATTCCAAATGAGACATTGAACAATAACCAGAAAAAAATGATTGTTGATCACAGCCCTTGATGTGTGTAGTTTATGGTGGTGTCTAAAGTTTGAGGAATTATGAATTGAATGCTTACTACTTATGACTCCTCTACTGAAACTTAGAAAACTCCTATAAATAAACATATTTTAAATGTCAAAGAAAGCGTATAGATCAAACTATATGAAAAATGAGAGGTAATATATTTCTTATTTTATACAGTACAGAATCTTGAAAAAAGTACTAATCTCCCATTCAAGAAGAGTTAGTTTCATGTTTTTTCTCCAATTTGAATTAATTCTGTGATTATGAATCAAATTATTAAAACCCACAGGGCCCCAATTATTTCTCTCCATGTGTAAATTATATAAAGTTTTTTAATCTGCATCAGTGGAGAAAGTTTCGACATAAAAGTGTTCCATAGAACCATGAAATCATAGATATGGAATCCTTCCCAAAATTAATGCAAATAAATGAACTTTTAATATTGAAATTATGAGCATCAAGGGTCTAACTCAACTAAGCACATTCACATGGTACTAGTGGTAAATGTATAACATTTGCTATCAATCAACAAACATTTATCAAGATCTTACTATGCCCCAACATTAGTCATAAATGTATATTAAAACTTAATGTATATGTATAGCCAGCAAAAAATAATACAAGGGATAGCTAGGTGGCACAGTGGATAGAACACCACCTCTGATGTCAGAAGGACCTGAGTTCAAATCTGGTTTCAGACATTTAACACTTCCTAGGTGTGTGACCCTGGGCAAGTGACTTAACCCCAACTGCCTTAGCAAAAAACAAAACAAAATAAAACAAAAAAACAACAACAACAACAAAACAAACAAAAAAGAGAGCCTACTATGTGGTAATTATTGTGCTTTACTGTGGAGATATGATGGAAGACAAAAAATACACTCCTTACTCATCAGGAACTCATAATTTAATTAAGTGAGATACCATGAGGACAGCAATGTAGATAAAAAACAATATAGTTAGAGGATTTTTGTAGCTGGCAGCTCATGACCTTGCATAAATCACTAAGATTCCTTATCTATAAAATCAACTTTAAGTCTGTTTCTAATTCCAAATCTATGACTTTATAATTCTGAGATTACTAATCTATCTAAATCCATGGCTATATCTATACAGTGAAGAGGAAATTCCAATAACTCTCAAATCTCACCTCTAACCAGTGGAATTTTTAGCTTGCTTCTAGACTAGTTTTAAGTGATGATGATGATGATGATGATGATGACAAAGAAGAGAATTATTGTTAATCTGTTTTTGCTGTATTGTTATTCTATTGTGTGTGTGCATAATGCCTTGTATACATAATGATATCCCTTGTGATCTTCTACAAATAATGATGAAATATAAATTGAAATATGAAAAAACACCCAAAACAAAAATTAGCTTCATGATGCATAAATTTCAAACTTAGTTCCAGAGTACCCAAAATGAACTGTATTCTCTCCTCTCATTATAGAAATGTGATGGACATTAGAAATAGATTATTGGATATAATACAACACAAATTATGTTAGCTGCTTTCCTTACCTATTCATAAGAGGGAAATCTGTGCATGGCTCTCAACAATGAGATGATTCAGATCAGTTCCAATGATCTTGTGATGAAGAGAGACATCTACATCCAAAGAGAAGACTGTGGGAACTGAGTGTGGTTTACACCATGACATTTTCATTCTTTTTGTTGTTTTTTTGCTTGCTTTTTATTTTCTTTCTCATTTTTCCCAGTTTGATTTGATTTTTATTGTGCAGCAAGATAATTGTATAAATATGTATGCATATATTGGATTTAACATACATTTCTACCATATTTAACATATATTGGACTACTTGCCATCTAGGGAAAGAGGGAATTGAAACACAAGATTTTGCAAGGGTTAATGTCAAAGAATTATCTATGCATATATTTTGAAAAACAAAACAAAATAAAACAAAAAAACAACAACAACAACAAAACAAACAAAAAAGAGAGCCTACTATGTGGTAATTATTGTGCTTTACTGTGGAGATATGATGGAAGACAAAAAATACACTCCTTACTCATCAGGAACTCATAATTTAATTAAGTGAGATACCATGAGGACAGCAATGTAGATAAAAAACAATATAGTTAGAGGATTTTTGTAGCTGGCAGCTCATGACCTTGCATAAATCACTAAGATTCCTTATCTATAAAATCAACTTTAAGTCTGTTTCTAATTCCAAATCTATGACTTTATAATTCTGAGATTACTAATCTATCTAAATCCATGGCTATATCTATACAGTGAAGAGGAAATTCCAATAACTCTCAAATCTCACCTCTAACCAGTGGAATTTTTAGCTTGCTTCTAGACTAGTTTTAAGTGATGATGATGATGATGATGATGATGACAAAGAAGAGAATTATTGTTAATCTGTTTTTGCTGTATTGTTATTCTATTGTGTGTGTGCATAATGCCTTGTATACATAATGATATCCCTTGTGATCTTCTACAAATAATGATGAAATATAAATTGAAATATGAAAAAACACCCAAAACAAAAATTAGCTTCATGATGCATAAATTTCAAACTTAGTTCCAGAGTACCCAAAATGAACTGTATTCTCTCCTCTCATTATAGAAATGTGATGGACATTAGAAATAGATTATTGGATATAATACAACACAAATTATGTTAGCTGCTTTCCTTACCTATTCATAAGAGGGAAATCTGTGCATGGCTCTCAACAATGAGATGATTCAGATCAGTTCCAATGATCTTGTGATGAAGAGAGACATCTACATCCAAAGAGAAGACTGTGGGAACTGAGTGTGGTTTACACCATGACATTTTCATTCTTTTTGTTGTTTTTTTGCTTGCTTTTTATTTTCTTTCTCATTTTTCCCAGTTTGATTTGATTTTTATTGTGCAGCAAGATAATTGTATAAATATGTATGCATATATTGGATTTAACATACATTTCTACCATATTTAACATATATTGGACTACTTGCCATCTAGGGAAAGAGGGAATTGAAACACAAGATTTTGCAAGGGTTAATGTCAAAGAATTATCTATGCATATATTTTGAAAAACAAACAAAAAAATAATTTATAAAAAGAAATCAAAGGGAGGGAGGGAAGGAAGAAGAGAAAGAGAGAAAGAGAGGGAGGAAGGGGGAGAGAGAGAGAGAGAGAGAGAGAGAGAGAGAGAGAGAGAGAAACCTATGAAGGATTAGAAATATTTGAGAAATGATAATGCTGGGGATGAAGGTGGGGGGAGGGAGGGTACTGTTAAGAATCATTGAAGTATGGGTTTTAAAAGAAGTTTTATTTACTTTAGGATAAAATTAAACTCATCAGATTTCCATTCAAATATCAACTTATATCTGTAGACTACAATCATAGATTTACTAGATATTAATTTTTTTTCATATACCCAAAATCACAGACCTGCTTTTTGTCTTTATATATGAGAACCAACCTATAGCCTCTTTATCTTTGCAGAAGCTATCTCAAGTTTGAAATGTATGCCCTTGTTTCTGCTACTCTAAGAATTTTGAGCTTTCTTCAAGTGTAAAGGGCTGAAACTCTGAGTAGGTGCACTTGGACAACAGAGCACTTAATTGGAAAATGGCCTGCCCTGCTATTCTGTGCTGGCTCAATCTGTTGGTGTATACAGAGAATTGTAGGAGGGATTGGAGGGTGGAGTAAGACAAACCAGACTTACTTTTGGGTGGAAGATAAAGAGGAGGGGTATGGAGATTCCTGTGTCAATTTCTTTCACTTCTACCCCAAAGACCAAGAATAAAGACCAAGGACTTTTGGTTATCCTTACTCCGGCTGATTCTAAGGTATCTAGGGTGCTAACTCGGTCTTCTCATTCAAGGATCACATTAAGAACCACCTTTTGTAAATTATCTTCATTACTCTCTATTTGAGCTATCTTCTTTCCCTCTTTAATACTCTTCACTAACTATATATTAGAGGACATTACCATCTTTTCAATCAGTCAGACTTACAACTCCCATATCATGTTGAACCTTCTTTCAATATCCAATCTGTTGCCAAATTTTGGCCATTGTTTCCAAATATCTCTTATGTACTGTATATCCTCTCCATCATATGTCTATCATGCTATTTCAGACTCTCATCATCATCTTAATCAACCTATTTCAATAGTTTTATGGTTAGTATACTTATCTCATACTTTCTCCCATTCCAATCTATCCTTCGCATAGTCAACAAGTTCATATGCCTCCTAAATATTAAGTTTAATCATGTCATTCTCCATACCCCAGTCCCAATTTCAACAAATCTCATTGCCTCAAGGACCTGATTTAGATCGCCCTTTATGGTACTCTTAGCCATTCATAATTTGCCTCTTTCCTACTTTTTCAGTCTTTTTACTCATTACAACCTTCTCATTATCCTGCGATACAGCATTATTGGCCTATTTATTGTTCCACACTCAAGGTCCTCAATCTCTTTATATTTGTATTTAAACCTGGCATATTCTACTCTCTTACCTCCAGCTCTTAGGATCTCTAGTTTCTACCAAGAGTCAGATCTAATTCCCCCTTTTACATCAAGCCTTATTTAATTCACCCAAATGCTTGTGCTCACCATTCCATAATATATTTTATTAATTTTGTATATATTGTGTGTATACATATAATGAGAACATAACTGTCTGATCTTTTTCTCCTGTATATGCATATATACATATGTATGCATATACCTAAATGTATATGTGTGTATGTATATATGTAATCATATGCATATGTGTGTATGTATCTATAATCATATATATAAACATATCTGTATAAAATATATGTGGATTTAAATGTCATGATACATAGAAATAGATGATACATGTATATACCTGTGTATATTCCATGTATATTCTCCATAAGACATATTCTTTAAGTAGAGAAACAAATTGATTGCTCTTTTAATTTTCATTATCTATCATAGTACTTTGATAATAATAATTTTGATACATCTACTTAATTAGTATTCATTCTGTTTATTGTAATTTGATCGGTATCAGTGATTGTATTAATGACTTGAGTTTAATAGAATTAAGTTGGTTAGCTATATGTGTTAATGCTATTAGAATAAAAATGATCATTACCATTATTCATATTATCAGCTAGATTACATTGTTAGTTAGATATGTAATAAAATGTAATTGACATGTTACCATCTCTTTTCCCTACCACCATTCTATAAGGTTCATTGCTGATGGAATACCTCCTCAGTCCTGTGAATCTCTACCATGTACTCCCTAATGACCTTTGCTATAAATCCAAAAGTTTGTTGAACTTTAATATAGTGTAGATTGAACACTAGGATACTGTTACTTGTAGAAGGCCCTGGAATCTTTTTGAAAGATTCTTATTACCTTTGGAAAGCTCCTGTTTTCCTTGTGAAAGATCTACTAACAAATTTGCTATGATTAATAAATATTTCCTTTAGTTTAACATAAGATCTCCCCATTGGAGAATTTATCCAATTAATGGATTGTAACACTTTCTATTTTTAGTGCTCTTCCAGATGTATAACAGTAGCTATCATTCAAGGAGAGGAATCCCTGATTATGAAGAAATTAAATCCAATTAAATTAGGTACCACTGGACTCCTTAATACATGGAATATTCTCAGACAACTCTCTCAGTGAAATATCTTTTTGTTACAGTTTGGAATTGTGTGTTTCATAACTGGCATATAGTATGTGATAAATAAATGCTTACTGAATTAAATTTAATTAAAGGACCATATCTTTATGCCATCTCTGAGACACATTGTGTGATATTGGATAGTTTACCACTTTAATGAATTTTTTTGCTCTCCTGGAAAAAATGAAAATGATGCTACATATGTTGACCATGTTTGATGACTTATGTAAAGGAAGTAATGAAAAAAGTGATGCCCGTATGTAATCAAACATTTTTTGTTTGTTTGTTTATTTTGTTTTGTTTTGTTTTGTTTGTCTTTATTGAAATGTATAATCAAAATGTGATTAAAATAAGATGTCTCATTTTTTACATCTTTCAGGGATTTTTGAACATGTATATTGGGTATGTTCAAGGATCCCTTAAGCAGCAGATCTCTCTGGAAAAAAAAATACACATATCTATCATCTATCTTTTGGTGATAAAATAAATAAGGAAAGTAGGATATTTTATTATATGTGCCTTTAGGTAAATCATATATCTACAAATATATGAATTATTTTTGAAAATAATAAATATCCCCCAAATTGTATTTCCTCCAGAATAGATGTTTTATATGGATAAGCCACCTAGGGAATGTTTTACCCATTGGGTTTATTGGAATATTCACTTTCTTTTTTAGCACATTGTTCCATAGTACCAATTTTAAAGTTCTAGAAAAGCTGTCTATACTACACTGATAGAAAAAAATAATTTGATATTGAGAAAATAAAATTGTTTTTTTTTTATCCTGTTTACTTAATTTCCTTTATTCTATGACTATATCCATTTGTTGTTTACTCAATGTTCTCCAGAGGTCTATCATAGCTATGTTTTCTAGTATTCTTTTAACTTTCCTAGTTTCTTTCTTGTTTATTTTATATTTAGATTTGTCCGATTCTTAGAGGGTAAGCTTGAGGTCCCACACTAGGGGACTATCTATTTCTTCCTATGACTGGCTTAAAATCTTCTCTAGGAATTTGGCTGCCCAAGCACTTAGTGCATAAAAATTTAGTATTGTTAGTACTTCATTGATACTGGTACTCTTTATTAAGATGGGCTTTCCTTTCTTATCTTTTTAATAAGATCTATTTTTACTTTTGCTTTATCTGAGATCAGAATTCCTAACCCTGTTTTTTTTTTTTTTTTTTTTTTGTTTTGTTTTTTTTTAACTTCAGCTGAAGCATATTAAATTCTGCTCCAGTCTTAAAGAAGGGAAATGAACCTGTATGTGCAAAAATGTTCGTAGAAACCCTTTTTGTAGTGGCTAGAAACTGGAAATTGAATGGATGTGCATCAATTGGAGAATGGATGAATAAACTGTGGTATGTGAATGTCATGGAACATGTGGTATGTTCTGTAAGAAATGACACCAGCTGGAGAATTTTAGAAAGGCCTGAAGAGACTTACATGAACTGATGCTGAGTGGAATGAGCAGAACCAGGAGATCATTATACACTTCAGTAACAATATTTTATGATGATCAATTCTGATGGAGGTAGCTCTTTTCAACAATGAGATGAACCAAATCAGTTCCAATTTTTCAATAATGAAGAGAGCTAGCTATACCCAGAGAAAGAACTATGGGAAATGAGTGTGGATCACAGCATAACATTTCTACTCCTTCTGTTGCTGTTTGCTTGCATTTTTGTTTTTCTTCTCAGGCTATTTTTTACCTTATTTCTAAATCTGTGGGGAAAAGTTAGAACAGAAGGTTTTGCAAAGGTCAATGCTGAAGAAAATTACCCATGCATATGTCTTGTAAATGAAAAGATAAAAGGTAAATTCTGCTCCAGCCATTAACTTTTATTTCGTATGTGTCTCTGTGTCAAATGTGTTTCTTGTAAACCACATATTGTTGGATTTTGTTTTTTAATCCATTCTGCTATTTGCTTCCATTTTATAGGAGAGTTTATCCCATTCTCATTCACAATTATGATTACCAGGTCTGTATTTCCCTCCATCCTATTTTGTCCCCAGTATATATTGTTCTTCTCTCTTTTAATCCTATCCTTTGTCTTTTTTTATTCACCTCACCCACTACTTTATCCCCTATCATCTCTCTTCTGTTAGTAGTCATTTTTTAATCCACTTCACCCACTACTTTATCTTCTATCACCCCTTCCCCAACTTCTTTTAGTAGTATTTTTAACCCAATCCATCCATTACTTTATCTTCTATTCCCTCTTCCCTCATTCTCTTATCGTTTTTCCTAGTGTTTCTACTCTCCCTTCTATTCTGCCCCTCCTTTTTTCTTTCCTCTTTCTCCTCCTGATAAGGTTAGATAAATTCCCATACTCAACTGAATGATTAACTTATTCCCTCTTAAAAACAAAAGTGATGAAACCAAGCTTCGGAAAATTCTCATTCCCCCTTCCTTATTTTGCACAATTATAATAGGTCTTTTGTACCTCTTCATGTGAACTAATTATCTATCTATCTATCTAATATATCTCCTTTCCTCTTTTTCAAGTACTGATTTTTGTCAACTTCTTAATGTGTTTTTCTTTGATGTCATCACATCACAGTCTATTCACAACCAAATCCTCTGTTTGTCTCCCTTCTCTATTTGCCCCAGTGACATATACAGTTTTCAAAGGTTAGAGATATTGTTTTCCCATCTAGGGATATAAACTGTTTAACCTTTAAATTAGTATATATATATATATATATATATATATATATATATATATATATATATATATATTTTACCTTTTTACCCTGTTTACCTTTTTATGCTTCTCTTGAGTTGTGTTTATGAATTGAATTTTCTGATTATTTTTTTTTCAACAGAATTGATTGAAAATCTTTTACTTCATTGAAACTCTAGCTCCTCCTCTGAAAGATGATGCTGAGTCTAGCTAGGTCTTTAATACTTGATTGCAACCTTAGGACTTTGCCTTTAGGAATATGGTACTCCAAACCCTCCAATCCTTTATTGTAGAAGCTGCCAGATTGTGGTCATCCTTCCTGATGCTCCTTGATATTTGAATTCTTTTTGGTCTGACAGCTTGCAGTATTTTTTCCTTGAGATTATAGTTCTGGAGTTTTGCAACAATGTTGCTTAGGATTTTCTTTTTGGCATTTCTTTTATAACGTGATCCATGGATTCTTTCAATGAGTATTTTCCTCTCTGTTTCTAGTATATACAGGCAATTTTCCTTAATGATCTCTTAAAGAATGCTATCTAGCTCTTTTTTGGTCATAGCTTTCATGTAGGCCAATAATTTTTAAATTGTCTTTTCTGGATCTATTTTCCAGGTTAACTTTTTTTTTTCAATGATCTATTTTACATTTTCTTCCATTTTTAAATTATTTTTAATTAGTTTCACTAATTCTTTCTGTCTTCGAGTCATTAGCCCTGCTCTACTTTTTAATGTGTGATTTTCTTCAGTTAGTTTTTCTGTCTTTTTCTATTTTGTTAATTCTACTTTTTAAGGAGTTGTTTTCTTCAGACAATTTTATTCCTTCTTTTTTCCAAGCCGTTGACTCATGTATATTTCTCACTTCATTTCTCATTTTTTTAAACCTCTCTCATTTGCTTTTTAAGATCTTTTATCAGCACTTTCAAGAAATCTCTTTGGACCTGAAACCAATTCATACTAGCTCTTTGATATTTCTTCTGTGCACATTTTGTCCTCATCTGAGCCATCTGCCTTGTCACCATAGTGACTTTCTATAGTCAAAGTTCTTTTCTATTTCTCACTCATTTTCTTTCCTTTTCTTTTGGTATTTCCTTTTTTTTTTTTTTTTTTTTTTTTAACTTTTAAGGTGGAGCTCTTCTCCTTGGGTAAAGGGAGTGTGATCCCAAACTTCCTGTTCAGTCTTGGTTTTGAGACCAGGAGCCCCACCCTGTTTGCAGAGAATAGCTTTGCCTCCTCTTTTCAGATACAACCTAGTCTCCCAGAGTTTGCCTTTTGAGCTGGAACTAGAAACTGCTCCACTAATTTACCCTTTTACTGAACCAGGACTGAGGATGTTAGTTCCTGATTTACTATGATTAAGACACTCTCCACAACCTTCCCAGAGTCTATCTGAGCTGGGCTGAGCTTCCACCCTAGTGAGAATGACCTTTCTTGAAGTTTTTCCAGTCTATCTTGAGCTGGAAAGTGATGTCATTCCATCAGACTCTGATCAGAGGCTTGGTTTCATGTGCTTTTTGTCATTCCTATTCTTTGTTCCCCTTAAAATTTCATTCTTCAATGTTTTCAAGATGATTTCTTTTCTTCAGTTCTCTAAGTCTTATGGAGTTATGCAATATGATTATAAGGCATGGAACAACCTATTTAGTGCTATAAACTATAGATTCATCCTTGGCCAAGAATTTAAGTTAATAGTTACACAGAAAGAAAGGAAGAAAAGTTTAATGGATATGAGGACTAGAATGCATTAAGAACCATAAATTGTGCAAGAAAAGTAGCATTAATTATGTCCTTAATAGTATGCCTGACTGGAAAAAAAAATTGGAATTATGAAGACATAAGTCTGAGTTCCAACTCTGATCTCTGACATTTATTATCAATATTACTATAAGCACACAATAACCTGAAAAGTGCTGAAATTTCCTTAATGTTCATCACTTTGAAGTTGTACTTGACTCAGCGTTATCCTCCCCCCCACCTACAACTTATTCAATCAATTGTTGAGTCTCATAGACTCTCCCTGCATACCATATCTCATTCCTATCACCCTCTCTTTTCTCACACAGTTGCCACTTTGATTTAGACCTTTATCACTACTACATTGGGATATATGAGCAGTCTTTTGACCTATTTTCCTGCCATCAGCTTCTAACCTGGCCAATTCATCCTTCATACAGCTGCCAAATTAGTACCCCTAAATCATAAACATGGTCACATTTCTTTTTTTTTTTTTTTTTTTTTTGAGACACTTCAGTAGCTCCTTCTTGCTTATGTGGTGAAGCACATCTACTTTGAAAGTATTTTGAAAACCTTCGAAATCTGGTCCTAATCTTTCTTTATGGAGTGTTTGCATTCTACGAAAACAGATCTATTTTTAAATCTCTCTGAATGGTAAATGTTTCTTTATAGTTAGATAAAGTATTTTCTTTGTTTGAAATGCGGTGTTTTTATATATTTGCTTCTTAGAGTCATTAAAGTTCTCTTAGACTAAGTTTAAAGTTTTCTTCCTACAAAATCTCTTATTTTCCTATCTTTTTATTCTTTCTGCTAAAATTACCTTGCTATTGATGTTGTGTGTGTGTGCGTGTGTTGCATTGCTTATTTCCTGTTTTATCCAGTAAAATGCAAACCTCTTAGGATTGGAAATAATTTATTTTTGTGTTCCTGGTACTTAGTGCACTGCCGGCTTTGTAGTTGGAACTAAAAATGCACATTTAGTTGAATAGATTTGATGTCACAGAGAATCTTGTTCGAGCAAAAATTGAATTGGATAACTACTGGGTTTATTTCTAACTTGAGGATTTTTGAGAATGAGATAATTCAATTATAGACAAGTTTGAATTTCAACCACATTTCTATAATAATCCATATAACTACTCACATATTCTAAGGTATCATATTGGCTCAAAATCTTGTGAACCATTATTGGTAAATTGAAAATAGGACTCAAAATTTGGAAGGTATTCATAGAAGTTACAATTTTCACTGATAACTCAATATTGGCTTGAATGGATTAAGATTTTACTAGAATTTCCTTACTGTTCCCATCACTTTGCTTCAGAACTAATGATAGCAATCTGCCTACCATTTTCATAAGTGTAATGCAAAGTGTAATTCTCAGCTATATTATTCTTTAGAAGAAATTCTTTATCTTACCAAAAAATCTGAACTTTTCTGAGCATAATTGGTTCTTTTTCACATCCATGGAGAAACCTCTGATCAGTTTTTTTTCTTGTGACATGAATGTCCCTTTTGTTATTGTCATTTCACTTCTTTCAGAAGTATATGGAAATATATAGATAAGCTACAGAGTCTGAAAGAAATTCTTTCATGGATCTGGAAATAATTTAACATTTATGATAACAACAGCATAGATCATAGGACTATATATTTAGAGATGAGAATGACTTTAGAGGACATCAATTCCAAACTGTTTTTTTTTTTAATGAGGAAATCAAGGAGGAGAGAATTAAAGAGCTTTTCTCAATGATGTACACAGCTAGTAAATGGCAGATCCAGGATTCCAACCTTGATTTTCTGACTCAATATTCAGAACTTTCCCATTGTACCATTCTAAGAAGAATAGACCTGAGAGAAAATTGTTATTTATCTGCCTTTGGGAGAGCGTGATTGTGTCAAATTGAGCTAAATCTTTTCTCTTAGCCAATCACAAGAATATTTTTAATAACATGAATTTCTTAGCCATAAAATATTCTGAAGACCCGACCTCTACAATTGACTTTTTGAAAAAGCTTATCCTACTTTTCGTCCATTAACAATGTTCACTCTTGGAATTGTTACAATTTGATGTTTGGATGAACAATGTGAATTATAGCATCTTTTTTGTTAAGCTTTCCCCTGGTCCCAACTAATATTCTTTTGATGGTCGGGTACTATATTTTCTACTTTTAGTCCCTCTAGAATCCTTGTACAAGGTAGGAACTACAAATATTTACATATTATTAATCCTCCTCATCATCCTCAGGGTCATAATCATCTTGAACTGTGCTGCCAGTAATTCTGCACACGCAAAAAAAATCTTCTATATCAGTACAAATTAGGATCTGCACTGATTATATATATTTACATACATATATAAAATATTAGAGAATGTATTATATATAATT
The DNA here is from genome assembly GCF_016432865.1 of Antechinus flavipes. NCBI lineage: Eukaryota > Metazoa > Chordata > Mammalia > Dasyuromorphia > Dasyuridae > Antechinus > Antechinus flavipes. Next base: position 29,616,930 of record NC_067399.1, on the reverse strand, counting down.
ATATATAATATCAGAAGATCACCTTGAACATGGAGACATTAGGTAATTTACTCAAAGTCAAACATTCAGGATGTGTCAAAAGTGGCCTGATTCTGATTCAGTCTTTCTATCTACTATACAATTATGACTCATAAGAAATAATTACTTAATAATAAATATTGAATAAACAGAAAAGTCAGACTATCTTTCACAAATACAAAGTATTTACATCATTGTAAATTTGTTCTCTCTTATCAAGTTCACAGAAATAAACACATATAATATAATCAAATGGATTCATGAAATGAAATTAATGTAGTCCAGTTCCCCAATAGTGGGAATGACCCCACATTTCTTTTGTCTGATAAAGGTGACAGTTTATTACATAATTGAATAGAAAAGAATCTAATATATATTTTTCTTGACACATGTAGACAACTGCTCTCAGATCAAAAGGGTGAATATTAAATGTAATGCAAATTCAGGTATACCAGGAACAAAGGACAAGAGTGTAAAAATAAACACAATGGAGAAATCCCATCAAAAGCATAGCAATAGGATGGCACTGCAAATGGAAGTATTAAAGGCTCTATTTGGTAGGAAGTTTTGGTGTTGTTTTTCCTCCTTAAAGCATAAATATGTGTAAAGTATCAGTAATTTACAAAAGCAAATACAATTTGCTTCCTTGCAATCTCACCTCATCTTTCCTGATGTATTTAATTAGAATAAAACTAATCTTATTTCCACCTCATAAGTTCTCAAAAAATTGAAGATGGTGGTCTTTATTCTTACTATGTATTCTTTTCTTCTGTACAAAAGATTCCCTGGTATAGGTATAGATTGACGTTATGACATCTGATGATCTTCCCAATATTGAGATTCCTGGATTCCAAATCATTGAAACCCTTTGAGACTTTACTTACCTCACAGTATTCTCATGAGACTCCAATGAGACAAGGAACTTAAAGTGTTATTAGATCTTTAAGGTGCAAAATAAATAGTGACCAGTCATTAACAATCTTTTTTTTTAAGTGGTTCAGACTATTTATCATGTAATGTATACGGATACCTATGATCACACTATATATTGGGAAATATAAGAGTTTTAGATAATATAAGTTTTCTATTTTTAAAAATCAAGTGAAGGCATAAAGAATAGTTTATGAAATAAATTACTCTTTAAGGTGTGAGGGCATAAGTCTTCACACAAGGCTTTCTGGAAGAGGTGACAGTTTAAACACCACAATAAGAGCAATGGATATTTATATACCACTTTAAAACTTGCAAAATTCTTCATATAAATTGGCATATTTAATGAGTTTAATACACAAATACATACTCATGTTTTTTAAATTTATTTTTCAATCAAAAAGGTGTATCTCTCTTTCCCATTCTACCCACCAAAAAATAAAATAAAGAAAACCAAAGCCAGGGACAGGGAGCAGAGTATTCAGAGCATAGAGTAATCTGGAAAGCTCAAAGGGTGGCAATAGTAAAAAATAACTTTGGAAAGATGGAGTAGCATGAATCCATAAAAATGCTAGAATGCTAGGCAGAGAAGCTTGAAATTTTCTAAGCAAAATTGTCACTACAAGGTTTTTTTAGCAGAAGGATTGCATTGGAAATCTAATAAAGCATAGTAACTCACAGAAACTCAGAGTTTAAAGGCACTAAAGAAGCCATCTAAGTTCAACATGAACCTATAATGAATCCCCTCCCAAAAAGTTAATGTTTATATAGTATATTGAACTTTGCACAGTCATTTCTTCATAAAAATCCTTTGTAGTATGCAGAACACATACGTTCACTCTACCTTTGGCTATTTGTGCTCTGTACATTCTCCAATTGTAGTATTATATGTATGTGTGTGGATGTAGGTATAGATAGATATAACAAATCATATACATATATATGACATTTATATTTTATAAATATAAATTTTATATTAAATTATCATCTAATAAAACATATTTATACTGTACAAATATATTAAATACATAAATGTGTTTTAAATATGTATATATATATATAATACCTTATATATTCAAAATAATGAAAAAGATAATAATTGTATTTCACTTTAAATTCATGATATGTATTTTAAAATAATATTCTGAGAAAATATCTATAGGTTTAATGGAAATTTTCTAATGGATCTGTGAAGAATATTTGTTGTCTTTCTTTATATCCTAGCAGAATCAATTATATAGCACAATACATGAAAAATAAATGTTAATTTAAATCAATTGAATTCCCAAATTAGCGATGAGCAATAAGACTCTAAAAGATGAGTGTTTTGCTAATGTTCACAAAGTTAGTAAATGCCTAAGGCAAACTTTAAACCCAGGAGTACAGACAGTTCAGAAATATATCCAATCTACAATGTTAGCATTCAGAATAATTATTCTGGCAATCACATGAAACATTAGTTTGTTTTTGGAAAAGCATGTGGCATAGATTGATTTGGGGAGACTTGAAATAAGTATATTACTATAATCTATTCATATAGATTTTATTTTCTAATGTCATAGCAGTGAAAATAGAGACGAATGTCCATTGTTGTCCACATAGATCTGATGGAACCTACTACTGATTATATTATAAAAGTTGAAAGAAAGATAAAAGTAAAAATAAGAAAATTAATGAATGAGCAAAAAGTTTTGAACATGGAGGATCAGGTGGATGGTAATTATAAAACTAGAAAAAGTTACCAGAAGAATGATAAGTAAATTTAGCGGAAAGAACATTATTTTTGAAGTTTAATTGGACATCCATTGTAGAGACAGGGAGATGCAAATCTAAAATTGTTTGATTGAATAAATGAATGATTGAATAACTGGAAGACTCTTAAAATCTCTTAGAGAATATCGTTATGTTCCCTCATAACTCTCGTGTTTTATATGCTTTTTAGAACTTTGTGAACAGTCTTACAAAATGTGTAGATCCCTCAATGGAATATGAAGTTTTAGTTCAAATAAGAGGAAGTTCTTCCTTGAAGAGTAGAAAATGAACTTACTCATTAAGAAGCCATACAGCCTTACACAAATATATTTGAAAAAGTGTTAGGCAAAGTTCTTAAATCTAATATTATGAGATAATAAAACTCTTTGGTACAAACTCTTTGAAGTTAAAGATTTTTTAAAATTTCATTTGCAAATATGTGTATATTGGTAAATCATTGAATAAGTGAATGAACAAATGTAACAATAGGAGACAAATACTTTCTTGGTGAAACATCCAGAGACACAAAGATTAACTATATATTAGCCAGATGAATCACAAGGGAAAGAATTTTAACCTAGGACAACCCTGATCATTTTAAAAATGATAAAGACAGTTTAATATAATTAATTCCCTTTATAACATTATACATTCTACTTTAGGGATTTAATACAATATTCTGAGAAGAGGCCACAGATTTCACCACAGTACTAGAAGAGCATGCACACACACACACGCACACACACACACACACACACACACACACACAATGTTGAGAAAATATAAACTATATTGTTTATAAGCTTTTAAAAGAATGTTTCCTTATGTAGATTTTCAATATGATTAATAAATAACAGAAAAATCCATTAATTCATAATTTGTGTTATTACTAAGGTTTAAGAAGTTGTTTTTTTTTTCTTCCCATGGAAATAAAAACTAGAAGAAATAAGACAGTAGAGAAACTATTTAATTAAAGGAAGAAATAATTTTTGAGCACTTGAGAATTCATTTACCGATGATTCATGGGTTATTTTTATTGTTCTATTAATTCATTTACTTATTCATTCATTTCTTTATCTATTTATTCATAAATGACTGCATGAAATGGTGGATAGAATTATCTTTTGCATCATAAACATCTGGAGTAAAGTTCTGTCTCTAATATATGCTGACTGTGTGATTCTGAAGAAATCGTTTCATCAAATGTTCTAGGTAACTCTATGACAGAAAAGCCAGAGGAGCTGCCAACTTGAATTTATATTAGTATTTTCTTTTTCAGGGATTTTCCTATAACTTTGAAATTCAAAATGGTCTCCTTGGTCTTATTTACTGTTTTATTTAAAATTTTGTTTGCTTATTTACCTTACCAAAATCTGCTTTTATTAAAGCACATAAACCTCTTAATTATTTTATTACATCAATTTAATGATAGACACTAGCTTTTTTCATTTGATAATTACATGTGGCTTTGATGAATTACATATGAATGATTTGATTGTGAATCAGTTTGAAATGATGCAATCTTGTACAGTTTCTGTTTACTTTTTATGCAATAGTATTGTAATAATGCTTTCCATTTTCTTTCTCTACTTAAATTTCTATTTCCCAGGATTTGGCAGTTCTTCTCTCTGGGAATGTTTCCTGAAAGATAGGGAAGGCAAACTGCACTTGCCATGAGCTCCTGAAATTCCCTTAATTATACTTTGAACCACTCTATCCAAAGTCTTATGTCATGAAACAATGATTCAAGGAATCTGAATTGGGTCAGAAGCTTAGCTCATATCATCCACTTTATAAGGAAAATCTCAGTGGAAAGTGAAGCAAGTGAATGGGAGACAAGCTGTTAATATATAACCTAAAATGATATATGTAATTCTCATCTGAATAAAAAACTTTGTTTTGCTTTACTCATCACTTGATCCCCATTTTTGTTTTACAATTTTACTTCTTCGTTAATACGATTCATCGAGTATTTGGGGTCTAAGGTTTTGGCTGTTGCTCTAGAAGTTATATTCACAGATAATGGGGCTGCTAGTTTATGATATTCATGTGTTTCAGAAATACATGGAGATCAACATAGAATGTGCATGTGTATATGTATGCATACATATATGCATGTATACAACATATAAATATATGTATATACATACACATATATATCCATTCTGTAATATATGATTATATACAGTGTATGTATATGTGTGAATGTGTATACTATATATACACATAGATGTATTATGTATTTTCTTTTTAGTTTTTGTTATACCTGATACTTAATGACTTTGCCTAATATAATCCATATTTGTAATAAAGCATTTCTAATTTGTCTTTCTTTTGTGACTTTCACAATTGTTTATCTACCTCTTGTAACTTTAAATTAATCACTGTGCTCTGACCAGCATTTACAACTACACAGTGAACATTCTTTTGCTATGAAAAGAAGATGACATACTCTCACTTTAGTAGAAATGTATTTATTATTGAGATATTTAAATGTCTGTCTGGTAGCCAGAGTTTCACAAATATTTGACCAGGATCAGAGTTAAAGCCTGTGGTTGAAGTCAATAGCCCCATCAGAGTCAACCAGTCTCCCTTCCTGAGATGTCAGGGAGGGCGTGATTATCTCCTTTTTAGTGCTTTCACCTCCTTTCCTGAGAAATCAGGAAGGGTGTGATCACCTCCCCTTGGGGGCTCTGACCTCCCTGAGGAGTCAGGGATGGCATGATCACCTGTGTTCTAAAACAAAAGAAAGCGGGAGATGTAATGGGCTGAGGCTTGAGTTGATGCACTGAAGTCCCAAGCACATGAGGCTAAATAGTAATTGGACCATACTCTATTAATATATAAGCTTGGAGAAAGAATGGCCCCCACCCACTCTTTGTGCAAGTCCTGATGTGTTGTATAGGAAATGACGATTTTGGTGGGTGGAGGCAGGGGAGTGGAAGGGGAAGGGGAGGAGAGACTTTTGGGATTGCCATTGCCACGGTTGGCTCGGCTCACGTCTCTCTCTCTTAGCTGGCTTCCTGTCGCAACTGCCTATATTTGCTATCGCAATCTTTCTTGCCTATATTTACTATTGCAATCTTTATTCACCTCTTCACTTCAATAAATATTGAAGATTTTCCCCTTAACCTGAATTCCTGACTCCGGCTGATTTTAAATACGTGGTCATTACAAACCAGGGATCTTGGAATCATCAGTCTTGGCTCTAAGCTGACAAAGAATGACAATGACAACGCAAAAGCAAGAGAGAGATTACCTGGTTTGCCTGGACTCACCCCCTCCAACCTTCAATAGTTTCTTGTCTTTTAAAAATCCAGACCATTTGGATCAAGGCAGAGTCTGTCTTTTGTAGGAGCAAGACCAGAGGGTTTTCGTTTTGTTTTTTTTTTTTTTTTTTTTTTCCATGAAAATTGTTAGCTATTTTAACTTTGTATGCTTTCTAAACAGGAAAAGGTCTATTTATGGAAGTGGCTGGAAGGTGAAAACACATTTTGAAATAAAAAAAAAAAATTCCATGTGAGTTGAAAGAAATAGCTTATTGGATCTAAATACAGACATCATCTTGGTTATTGGCATAGAATATATAGGTACTTGTAAAGGGTTGAAATTCTTAGTAGATGCACTGAGGTCAGACAACCGAGCACTTAAGGCTAACTACCCTTTGAACCATACTCTATTAGCATATGCTTGGAAAATGGCCCTTCCCACTATTCTGTGCTAGTTCAATATTTTGATGTATACAGAGAATTGTGGGAAGGATTAGGGGGTGGAGTAAAGCAAGCCAGAGTCATTTTGGCAGCAGAGGTGAAAAAGGCAGAGATCCTGTGTCCATTCCCTGCACTTCTACCACCAAAGACCAAGAATAAAGACCAAGGAATTTTGCTTATCCTGACTCTGGCTGATTCTAAGTTATCCAGGGTGGCAATTCGGTCTTCACAGATGCTTTTTCACCTCTGTTTTGTATAAACAGACAAATCAACAACTGATCCCAAAGAAGGTTTGCTTGCTTGAGATTAAAGAAAAGGAGTAAAGAAAAGGTGAAAGGGACTGCTGAAATCCATTTTGGTATAGACACTATTTTGTCCACAATCAACTTTTTGCAAAAGTGCATTTCACATAGTGAAAACGCTTACTAGAAAAGAGCTTGAGTTTCAGAAATGAAACCCATAAATTTCAGTATAGGAAGAATCTATAAACAATTTGGCAAGCCTGACTTACACCTGCTGTTTATGTTTTATGCATCTCTCTCTCTCTCTCTCTCTCTCTCTCTCTCTCTCTCACACACACACACACACACACACACACACACACACACACACCTTTCTCTCTTCCCCTCTTTCTCTTTATGATTCTGTTTCTGTTTCTATGTCTCTGTTTTTCTTTCTGTCTCTGTTTATATCTGTCTATATCTCTGCCTCTGCCTCCCTCTCTCTCTCCTTATTTCTTTCTCTCTCTTACTCTTTCTCTTTCTCTCTTTGTCTCTGTTTCTGTCTCTCAGTGTGTCTCTTTCCTTTCTCTCCTTTTTTCCTCTGTCTCTGTCCTCCTATCTCTGTCTCTTTCTCTAATTCTCTCTCTTCCACTCTGTGTATGTCTCTATTTCTGTGTATCTCTCTCTCTGCCTCTGTGTGTCTTTGTCTCTATTTCTCTCTCCCAAAGAACTAGAATTAAACATGAGCCTGAAGCTTTTCAAAGCCCTTCCTTTTAGTCAAGTAATTAATTAACAAGTATCTATTAATTGCTTACTACATGTTTGGCAATATGTTAAATGTTGGGATACATAAAAGCTCTTACACAGAAGGAGTTTGCATTCTGATGGCAGACTCAAAATGAAAAGAACCATGTATATATACAGTTTAAATAACATGTCATCACCAGATGGGGAAGGAGTCTGTGAAAGGCTTCCTACATGAGGATGTCTTTGAGCTGAGTCTAGAAAGAAGCTTAAGAAACCAGAGGGCAGAGGAGCAGATGTCATGGGCCAGAACTCTGAAACAAGGATTCTTATAAGGTATTAAGTCAGTGGAACTGGTAAATACAATGATTATCTAGTTTAGCATGGTGCTTAATAGTTCTCTAGTTTGGTACATGTACTTTATACTTAATATAGTCCTACAAGATTCACACCTATGATAATGTAATTATAAGAGAACATATGAGCTGGGAGCCTCAGCCAGAGTCAGAGCCAGAGAAGACAAGAAGACTGGAGGTGGGAGCTCAAGCTTGGGGAGCCAAAGAGAGAGAGATTCATTTCCATCTTCATCAGCCTTGTGGTGGCTGACCTGGCCTCCTTAGCTTCTCCACTGAAAGCAAGACTCACCTGGTTATTCTTGTAGTGATTACTCTGCTGAAAAGAAGGCTGCCCCAAAGACCTCAAGAAAACCAAACCAAAAACATTACAAAAGAGAGTGGATATTCCAAATATGGAGCAAATCCAGTGAAAGAAAAACATGGAGCTGGCCGATGGAAAGTAATATGAGAATAAAGCAAGAGAACCAGTGTATATTATAGAGAAGTATAGCAGAGTATAGTAGCTTGGTGGCACAGTGAAAAAGCACTAAGCCTGGAATCAGGAAGATTGATTTTCTAAATTCAGACATTTGGAAGCTGTGTGATCCTGGACAAGTCACTTAAGTCTGTTTACCTCAGTCTCCTCATCCATAAAACTGGAGAAGGAAATGGTAAACCACATTTCTGACCAGAAAACTCCTCATTGGACCATGAAGAGTTAGACATAATTGAAAGTTACTGAAATACTGGAATACCCTGGATGGAGGCTGCCAAGATGAATGGCTTTAAAAGACAAAGGCTTTATCTCCAATGCAAATCTATGGCATTAAATTAATAAGTAGAAAGAACAAAACAGAGATTTGACTCTAAAGAGAGTATTCCAACATTTTGGGAAAAGGCAAATTTTTTTTAAATGTTATTTTTAGACTATTGCTAAACATAATAAAGTGAAATGTAATAGGGATAATTTAAAAGTGCTTAGAATCAAAAAAAGTCTATTTCACAAATTAAGGATAGGTATAGTATAACTGGAAAATGGTTAATCTAAAAGTTGAGGACTTTGCAGGAGTATACATAAAAGCCAAAATAAATACTGATATATTTTTGGTCTATATTAATAAATTTTAAAATCTTTGAAGATTAAGAAGCGACAGTTACAGTGGTTATCAGTCACAATCACTGTTCAGACAATATTCAGAGTATTTGTTTCAGTTCTTGACTCCAGAATTTAGGAAAGAAATTGACACTGGAAATGACAGAACAAAAATATTAATAAAAAAAGCCATATCCAATATAAATAAGGAAACAATATCAGTCTACATAACTATGCTTGTTCATATCAAATTACCTGGCTCACATGGATAACATTGATGAGATTCCAAAAGATCATGAAAAAAATTGGTTGTAAAATATCATGAGACTGGAGAATGATGAATGTTGCAATTTTCAAAGAGGGAAAACAATATTCTGCAGACTATTAATTGATGTTTGGTATTGATATATGGAAAACTTCTAGAATATATTCTTAAAGAAATTGCCAAACATGTAGCAAAGCAAGTGATTACAAAAAAGCATCAGGTATCCACTAATTATATTGAGATCATATAATATGAAGTTAAATGGAAAGGTATGGAGATCTTTATCTGTTAAAAAAAATTCATGAAGGACATAGGAAAACTGTCTTGAAGGATTGGGAAGCCTACAATGAGGAAAGGGAGTTAGGTTACTTCTGTGTGGATTGAAAGGAAAGAAGAAAAAGGAGGAAAGAAATGAGCTATGCTAAAAAATAAAAATAGGCAAAATTAAGTTTGATATAAGAAAAAAAAATGCAAGTAGTAGACCTATTCCAAAGAGAAATGGAGAGACTTTGGAGGGTCGAGGGTATGAATAAGCCCAAGCTAATGCTGGGAGAACAATATTGTCAGATAAATGGTATGGGGGTACTTTTAGGGTAAATATTAGATTAAAGAATGTTAAATGTTAGATTAAACGATCACTGAGGTTTGCTCCAATGCTGAAATCTTTTACCTCCAAATGCCTTACCATTTGCATTATGTTGCAATTGTTGCAATTGCAATATTGCAATATGTTGGTGGTTGGACTTCCCGTACAAGCATCTTTTCCCTGCAGTCAGACACCAAAATGTTTTTCTTAATGAGTAGATTTGATCATGGTATCCCACTATTCAATAAACTTTAGTGACTCTCTATCAACCTTAGAATCAAATATAAAATCTTCTGTTTGGCACAACAAAGAAACATAAAACCAACTATCTTTGATCTAGTGAAAATAGTTTCATTACTGTTCTTTGAACAGTACATACTATCTCTTACTCCACTCCATTTTTATTGGCTTTTTCCAGGGCTTTTCATCGCTATTTCCTGGTAGGAACTGCCTTTTTCCTTTAATTGTATCCACAATGTTTGTCATGATGTCTGACACATATTAAGAACTTAATAAAGCTTATTGATTGATATCCCTAGTATGTACAAGGCACGATGCTTGTTCTGGGGTTGTAAAAGCCAAATTAGAGTTCATCCAAATGATAAGGGACCACAGGAAATTGTTATCCCACAAAGATTTTATGAAACCATTGTTTCAAAGTTTTTTTCTTGGATTTTTAGATTAAAAAGCTTCTGGATACTAATCTTTAGTAAACAAAGTATTACTTCCTATAGATGTGGCCTCAATTCACATTATATGGGCTTAGTATCTAACAAAATGACATTAACCACCACCTATAAATATATGTGGGTCTTCCCCTATCTATTTCTTCACTCCATCAACTTTATCTCAATTAGCCCTTGGCCAGATTTTATGCACTTGTATAAATTTTTGCAGTAGGAGATTTCCCAGTCTATTGGGGCAATTTATGTTTCTATTCCTGATTGATGACTGATCATTGAGGGTGCAATTACTTGCTTTTAGAAGTTCATAACTATATGAGTTAGGAACGCATAGGTACTTCAAAGAATGCATAGTTAATCTCTTTTCCTGTCTACTTACTTGATAGTCAATAAAAATTGTCTACTGACCTGGGAACTAAGTGTTCATCAAAAACAAAAAATACTAAATGGCAAAACTGTTCTCTCCATGGTTATGTTGAAATAAGTAGAATATAATGCTATAAGACTCTGGGTGTAGAGAGATTTTGTAAGTTCCGGGTTAGCTCCCTGGAGGTCTCAGAATCAGCCAAAGTCAGGATAAGTAAAAGTCCTTGGTCTTTAGGGGGAGAAGTGAAGGGGATTGAAAAAATTGCCACAAGCTCTCCACCACCCTCCCTTCTCCTTGTCCTCCTCCAAAATGACTCTGGCTCATCTAACTCCACCTTCTAATCCCTCCTATGATTTTATCTGTATACACCAAAAGATCTAGCCAACAAGGAATAGTGAGAAGGGCCATTTTTCCAAATATATGCTAATAGAGTTATTATCCAATAGGTAATTAGCCTTAAGTGCTCAGTTATCTGAATCCAGTTTCAGCCCTTTACAAGATTTCATATTTTTATCTAGTTTGCTGCTGAATGTTGGATAAGCACATAGTCTTACTATTGTTTGTCACCCAGTTTTGCCTACTATTTACTATTCTTAAGTAAGTGAATATTTGTTCCAAGTGAGCATCTTCTTCCTTCTATCACTGCCCCTTTTTACTCATTTTCACATTCTCCCTATCGGTCATTTCCCTAGTGCCTATATTTCACACAACCTCAAAAATTAACTTATTCCATTCATCTTGACTAGCTATCATTTTATATCTCTCCTGCCATTTAAGGTTTAATTTCTAGTCATGACCATCTACAATGAGTAGCTCCAAATTTTCTCCCCTAATTCTTTTAAATCTATCATATGACTTCCATAGTTTTCAGTCAAAATTGCTATCTCCAAAGTCACCAACAATCTTTTGATTTCAAAAATCTAAAGGCATTATCCAGTAGTTATGAGTTTGCTCCAAAGTTCTATGCTGCTCTTTTTTCTCTTCTTCCTCTATTGTGATCTCATTGCCTCATATAGATCCAATTATTTATATTCAGGATTCTCATATATACTTGATGATTCCTATTCTCTGTCCTGACCTTCAGTCTCATATTTGCAAATGATTATTAAACAGTCCCTTATCACTACAAAAAAAAAAAAAAGGCTGCTACAAATCTTTTTGCACATGTGGGTCCTTTTCCCAGAACAACTTTGAAATACCCTTTCACACCTAGAAGATTGACTAAAATTATTGAAGTAGAAAGTGACAAATGTTGGTGGGGATATGAAAAAATGGGATTCTAATTCACTGTTGGTAGAATTGTGAACTGACAACCATTTTGGAGAACAATCTGTAATTATACACAGAGTTATTAGAATGCCTATGCTATTTGATCCAATAATACTAGATTATTTTTTAAAGATGATTAACAGAAATGGGAAAAAATAGTTATAATAGCTCTTTTTGTGGTAGCAAAAAAACTGGAATACCAGAGGTTCCAATTAATTGGGAAATGGCTGAACAAGTTGCGGTATATGATTGTGATGGAATACTACTATGTTATAAGAAATTACGAGCCCATTGAGGAAATATTTACCTACAATATTGAAATGAGCAGAACCAAGGGTAGTAGAATAAGAATGATTTTTTTTTTAGATTACACAACTTTCTTATATATTTAAAAGAAATAGCAAGCTGTACACAACTCATTTGCAGTCTCATGTGCAATCTACATTATGAAAAATCTGTTATGAAAAAATCAAGGGTTATTTTTTTTCTTTTAACTTTTTTTCCATTCCCAAATCTAGCAGATTGTCTATTAGAAAAGAGGTACTTGATAAGTCCTCATTGTATTGTTAACCTCACTAAACTACAATCTTAGAAACTTTGGAAAGTTAGAAGAAGACAAGAGTTCAGGAACTGAAATTCATGCAGGATCTTATTGCTTTCCAGTTAAATATTGTGCTTCTATTGCAGTGAAGAGTGTCCTGCAATACTACTTATTTATGGATAAAGCAGCCAACATACCTTTTCTTGAAGCCAGAATGTTTCTTTTCTATTTACAATTCTATAGTTAAAAGTGAATAGGGGAGAATGAATCCATTAAGACTGCTTAAATTTTGAGCCTATTATCCCCAAGGACTATGGTAATATGTCACAATTGGGAGGAATATATTTTTTTTCTATTTCTAATTCTTTTTTTTTATTTTCTACCTTTTTTTTTTCTTTTCTATTGCTTTGTAAAATCTAATTGATGTATGCTCATTAAATGATATCATAACATTAATCACAAGATAAAAATGATTGACATTTGAAAAGAACTAACTATAACTGGATATTATTATTGAGAGGATATATTAGAATAGATATAAACTAAGAGCAATAACAGGACACCACAGCATCCCTTAGACTTATTCCTAAAACTCTAAGGAGTGAAGATGGTGTGAGACAACAACTCTGATTAAAACCAGAGACTCCCAAAGTAAAAAGCAAAACAAAAAAAAAAAAAATGATTTATTACAATCTGATGAAAAAGGGCAACTTCCAATAGAGAGGAGTGCAAAGCATGAACAGCAAACCACAAGATTATATGTGTAAAGGGTTGAGAATCTGAGTAGCAGCTGGAATCAGACAATTGAGCACTTAAGGCTAATTACCCATTGGACAATACTATATTAGTATATGCTTGGAAAATGACCCTTCCCACTATTCTGTGCTGGCTTGATCTTTTGGTGTATACAGAGAATTGTAGGAGGGATTAGGGGGGTGGAGTAAGACAAGCCAGAGTCACTTTTGCAGTGGATAAGGAGAAGGGAGGTTATGGAGATCTTGTGTCCATTCCCTTCACTTCTACCCCTAAAGACCAAGAATAAAGACCAAGGACTTTTGCTTATTCTGACTCCAGCTGATTCTAAGGCATCCAGGATGATAACTCAATCTTCATATATATACCTTAACAAAGAAGTCTCCACCCCCTCTTCTAACCTTTTCTCCCATTGGCTGGGGAGTCTAGGTTCACAGCCTAATTTAAATATCTATGAAAGAAAGAAATATTAGTCAATAACACCTTCTCTCCCATATTGGGTACTCAAATGATAATGAAAAGTTGGGAGGACAGGAAGGGAATGTAAGTTTATCTAGGATAATTGAACACCTGAAGTTTTTAGCTACATAAAAATCTTAACCTGTTATTTCAAAGTCTCCAGTCACAATTAAGGCTTGGTCAAGGCCACATTCTTATTAGAGGTCTTCACTCAGTTTATCCCATTCAATGTTGTAGCCATTCATATTCTAGAAACATTACTTGCCAAGACAAGTAAGAGTTGGAATGAAGATTGCAATATGTCTAAGGGCTACAGTATTTTTCAAGTACTCTTTAGGTGCTTCTTAGGCAACTAGTTTGTGAGTATGTAATGGATAAAATGATGGACTTGCAGTGTATAATGTCTGAATTAGGAGTCTTTCCTCACACACTTAATGACCCTGGATACATACCATGTGATCTGGACAAGTAACAATCTTTTCTTCCTCAATTTCTCATTTGCAAAGTGGAGATAATAATTGCATCTAGCTAAAAGAGTTAAATTAATATGTGTAAAATGACTTGCAAACTTCAAAGTTTCATATAAATGCTATGTATTACAATATCTCATATAAGCATAGTATTATTTTATTGAGGCAGTTGTGTCTATTTATATCAGTGTTTCATTCTGCTTTTCAATTCATTTTAAGTTTTTAATAATAATTATAATGATAATCATAACCAAGTACTATGTTAAGCAATGACGATAGAATGATTGCTACCTAACCTTAATCACTAGATGGGTACAGCCCCAGTCAAACAGGCCCATTGACGACTTAAAAAGCTTAAAAAGACCAAGGTCTTCCATTTCATTCACAGCCATCTCTACTCATTCTGGTCTCTATCTGGCCACTGGAGCCAGATGTCCAGTGAAAAAGGAGGGAAAAGTGAAGTAGGTGACCTTGCCCAATCCTTCCTCACTTAAATCCAATTCACTTCCATGCCACAGTATCACCTACCTAATGTCATAGTTCGCTTCAATAATGAAGGACAAATCCCTGCCTTCAAGGAAGGCTTACATTCTATTAATAAAAATAGATATAAAAATAAAAACACTACAAATATAAAGAAATTTTGAGATAAAAACACTAGGTTCTTTTTTTTTAAACAAGAAATTCTAAGATATAGAACAGAGACAGAGTACTTTCCAGGCCTGGAGGGAAAGCTGCACTAAGGCAGACACATGGGGCATCACCTGTGAATAGAAAGAATTGACATTGTTTGTCTGAACCCAAGAGTTTATGAAAGGAAAAATCATGACATAAATCTGAGAAAGCAGATGGTATTGATGAGATAGAAATTCATGAGAAACATTAAGGCTCCTAGGCCTTGGGGATGCCACAAAAAATGCTGGCCAATAACAGTAATTTCATATTGATTCTGTTGGTCAGTAACTCAAGGATTGATATGGGACTCAAGGATGAGAACTACCTCACCCTTACCCCTCCACAATTGTACCTCTTAACCATGATAATAGCATTTCCACCTAATCTTTGTTTCTTTTTTAAATAAAGCTATCTTCTTGATTTCTTTACTCTCTGCTAAAAACTTCTTTGGAGCTTTGGCCTGCTTCAATGGAAGTCACAATTATCTCCCTGATTCTGGCTGTTTGCTAAACTCCCTTGGAAGTTTAGCCATCAAGCAGCATAATAAATCTTCATCCCTTAACTTTGAGACAAACTGAGTGTGTGAATTCTTTTGCCAAATCCAGGACATTGACCAAGGGGGACTCTAATATTGTTGGGATGTCTTTCTTCTCAACAGTATCAAGTTGGGCTTAGCTCAAATTAGTCCTTGGAGAAGGTTTTTAAATATCAAAGAAAGAAACATGTACTAAATGCCTAGCATTGAGCAAAATAATAGTCCAAATCTTTGATTTAAAAATCATAACAGTTGATATCTACAAATAATTTTAATGTTATCACAGCACTTGATAGCATATGAATAAGCTCATGATAGAGATATTACAAGAATTATTAGTTCTATCTTTTGGATGACCAAATCAGGGCTCAGAGAATGAATTTTTCTAAGTTTTATATAATATTTTGCCAGAGAGAAGGTTTGAACCCAGGTTTCATCTGACTTTAAATCAAACAGAAAATTCCAGACAATTCAAAGTTGATTATGAGTATTTTTTTTTGGTTTCTGTACAATAATAGTTGGACTCTATTAAACATGTACTGAGTACATTGTATTTGCAAGGCATTCTCCCATATGCTTATAAAAATCTTTTGCCGTCTTTTAAAACTTCCTATTACCTATCAAGTTTTCAAATTAAATAATAAAGAGTTTAGATATTAAAAGAACAATCATGAAGAATATTGGTTTAATAAACAAATTATATAATGCTATATGTCTAGAGAGGAACTGTCTTTTAATTTGTATTCCAGTCCAGGCTGTCCCAAAATCTACTAAATAAATGGTGTCATTTCCTGTCTTCCTTACTGGCCTTCATTTTTCCTATTTCTTGATAGCAGAATTAAACCCAAGAAACATAGAAACTCATAATTGAAAGAAACTTGATAATCCACCTAAACCAAACTGAAAAGAAAAAAGAAGAAGAAGAAGAAGAAAGAAGCCTTTCTTTCATATTACTGACAAGTGATGATAGAGTTTGTTCTACTGTTGGGCAGCCCTTATTGAGAGTAAGCTGTTTCTCTATTTAACTGACCTGTTTTGATTATTTTAATGTTTATGAAAGTTTTCTTTTTGCTTGTTTATTTTTTGCTTGCTTCTTTCTTCACAGTTTAAATTATACATAGGAATTAGTTGTGATTCCATTGATATAAGGAACTATGGCAAGATGAAACTCCTTTTAATAATAAAGGTCTACTTTTTTATACTTTATAGTCTTTAAGAATAATCTGGTGCACCATGATCCTGAGGGGCTTGCATTATGCACACAGTTAGTGTGTATTAGAAAAAGAACTTAAAGCATGTCTTCCTATCTCTCCAAGATCAGCTCTCTTGCCCTTCATCACAGTCACCTTTCTGAAAGTAATACTTACTTGGGTGGGCTTATTGTAAGGAACTGCCTTTGTATAATTTAAATCATCCTTTTAATAATAAAGGTCTACTTTTTTATACTTTATAGTCTTTAAGAATAATCTGGTGCACCATGATCCTGAGGGGCTTGCATTATGCACACAGTTAATGTGTATTAGAAATAGAACTTAAAACATGTCTTCCTATCTCTCCAAGTTCACTCTCTTGCCCTTCATCACAGTCACCTTTCTGAAAGTAATACTTACTTGGGTGGGCTTATTGTAAGGAACTGCCTTTGTATAATTTAAAGCATTTTTCAAATAGATACTATCAATATCAGTCTCCCAACCTAAAAAAAAAATTCTATTGAAGTAAAAATTCTAGCAGATATTTGCAAATCAAACAACAGGGGGAAAATACGAGTTTGGAAGCCATTAATCAAATTTGAGGATTCCCTCACCTATAAGATCCACCTATTCATAGTACTTCAGACTTACATTTTTGTATTATCTTCTATTGGAGCATCAAATCCCTAGAAAATTAGTTATAGTAGACATTTGATATCTTCTTATTGGAACTTCACTCTCAAGTTCTATCATCAATATCATTTCATCACCATATTCCTCTTCTTAGGATAATAGATTCATAGAGTTAAAAGCAGCCACTTCATCTACCAGGTTCATTTTATATTTTATAGAGGCTATGGAGAAATTAGAAGGTTAAGGGATTTTCCCATATTTGTATCTATTATAAAAATATCAGAGACAGGATAGGATGTGACCTTATATCTTCTGACTTCATAGTGTATATACAACTTTTCCAAGGTAAATCACATTGTTTAACATTTGAGGAACAAATCACACATAGTCTCATTTGATTTTCACTATAAAAGAGCTAACTTTAACAAAGTCTACTCTTCTTCCCATAATTCTATTTAAGTTATTGATGTATTATCTTGATAGTCACAACTGTGTGAAAAATCCAATGCTGGGCATTAGGACTCTTCCCAATTAGTTGGTTTCCTGGTACTAGATACTTACCAATTAGTCTACAGGAAACCAACACATATTTATTTAAGTACTGCCAATGTGCTTAGAGATAGAAATACAAATAAAGATAAAAACACAGACCTATCCTAACTAGTTCACTCACATTCTAGTGGGGAAACCATATGTGAATACAAGACATACAAATTATTTGGATAGTAATTTCGGAGGAGAAGATATTAGCAGCTAAATGGACTTAAAATGTTTTCTTTGAGAAGGTGGCATGTGAGTTGAGTCTTGAAGGAAGTGAAAAGGTAGCAATAAGCACAGGTAATATCATTTTACCCACTGGCTCTAGGGCTTTTGCATTCTACCCCCCAGGATCTCTATGATGTACCCATTCTGAACTGCTTGATGTTTATCAAATACAGGTAACTATCTCATATCTACATATCTGTAATATCTGCATATCCCATGCTTGGAGCTCTTTCCTTCCCTTGGGAAAATCCCTGGCTTTATTTATTTAATTAAAAAAAAACTGATAAATTTATCACTATTCTGTGTAAGACATTGTACTAAATCCTGGGCATACAAACAAAGGCAAATATTTGCCCTGTATTCAAGGAACTTATTTTCTAACAGAAAAGGCAGCCTTTAAGCAACCAAATATAAGAAATATACGGTATGAACTGGAGGCAATCTCAAAAGAAAAAAAAAATCTAGTAATAAGGAAGAAGAATCAAGAAGGATCTCTAAACAACTCTGAAACGATTTTCTATGGGAGCTCTTTCTTAGAAATACCTATGCCCCTTTTCATATAAGATTATTTTCTAACTAATCTTTGATTCAATTTCTCATTATATATCTATAAGCTTTTTCTCTCACTTCCCTATCCCTTTAGAATAAAAATTACATGAAGATAGAAAGTATATATTACCTTAGTGTTTAAAAAGGATCTAGCATAATGTAATAAAATATTATTGACTGATCTCTTGATAATCAGTACTAAATTAAAAAAAATGTTTTATTGAACTGAATAGGATTGTTCAAGGAAGTATTTGTGTTTGTGGTTGACATTGTCCCAAACCAATGAACTAGAAGTATTTGGCAATCTTTTCAGATATTCATTAGCTGGGTCTCAATTTCCAATTCTTGCCATTTCATTCATCATGTATAAAATAAATGGAATGCATATGAATGTGGGGACGAGTAGCTTGCTGAGCTACATGAAATGTACAGTCAGCTGGCACTGTCAATTTTAAGTGTAATCTATAGTCTGGGGAAAGTCACTTAATGGAACTCACTGTGACTTTATCCTGAATCATACACAACTGTTATCTTAAGCACTCACTTTCTCCAGCGAGCAGTTAAATCAAATAAAACCCAAATCAATAAAATCGGCTAGGCCTAATGCATTCACTGTTTAGCAAACACAGTAGGTGAGGCAAAATGAACTGGAGATTGGCAATAGGGAGAAGTGTTTGACATTCAGAGCACGTGCTAAAATATAACAGAATTAGGCTTAAAATATATTAACATTGGAGAAGTGTCAGATCTCAGAAATAAATTCACTCCCTGTGCTGGAGTCCGGGGCTCCAAGAGGGACATGAAAACCCCTTCTGTGCTAGGTCTAACAAAATAAAAATGATTTCTTCAGTACACCTGGAGCTCAGAGCCACCTCTGTGTTAGCTTCCAGGATAATTGGATTCTTCTAGACTTTTTTTTTTTTTTTTTTTTTGGCATTAGCAAAAGTTAGATGAGGCAGGGAGACTGTGAGACAGAAGCCTTCAAATGGGATTCTACATTTCGAGAAACAACCGAGTGCTTTAGGGTTGAAGACAAAACCTAAAACTGAGGTTTATAGCTTTTTTCTTTACTATTGAATTGTCTTGCTTTATTTGGTTCCAGGAAGCTTGAAATTTTATTTTTCTCTAATTATTCTGGTGTATATATGCATGTATATGGAGAGATAGATAATAGATAGGTAGATAAATAGATGGATAAATAGATTTCATAAATACACAATACACATATATGTATATTATTTATACATCTGTAATCAAGAATCAAGCATTGCCAAGATATGGGTTTTAATCCTTCGGGCTAAAATGTGTGGCTATGAATAAATCATTTAACCTCCATCTGAGCCTGGGTCTTCGTCAGTAAAAGGAAGATGAGAATTCACATAGTAGCAAGCTGACAGCCTTATTATAGGTTTCAAAGGAGATCATACATATGAATGATTAGGAAAACTAAAAGATATATAAAGGTGATTTTTTTGGTTGTTTTCAGAATTGTGATATAATTTGAATAAAATATACTTGGCAATATCATATATATAGGATGATGTTCCTCAATATGAGTCCCCCAGGGGAAAAAAAAAAAAAAAAACTTAAATGTGTGTGTGTGTATGTGTGTGTGTGTGTGTGTGTGCGTGTCTGTGTATGTGTGTTTATAAAAGTATGTATATGACTGGTTCAACATTTGGGGCTCCATATTCACTGGAAAAATAACATGGACCATTAGTCCTAATATATGTACATTTATAAATTATTGAAAAGGCAAATTGGTTCAAAGTGAAAGTATTTTAGTAAAATGATATGATAAGAAAAATAATAAAAGAACATTTCCTCCCATATTTAGGGCAGAGTTATGAAAAAAGAAGATTCTGTGAGTATAGATAATATTATATATGTGTGTGTGCGTGTACACATACCTATACATACTAACATGTATGTAGCTATACATACACATATTATAGAAAGATATATATATATATACATACAAATATATACACATACCTACATACCCCCATATATATATATATATGAAAATTGGAAACAGCATGGCCTAGTAAATGAGAAAATAGATTTTGATAAAGAGATTCAAATCCTTCCTCAAATATTTAGTATATAGCAAATTGATTAACTTCTGTATCTTAAATTCTTTACATATAAAATTAGAAGGCTACACTTAATGATTTATAAATGTTCTAATTCTTAATCTATTACTCTTTGAATTAGTGGAGGGACATACAAAAATAACATGAATAATTAGGGTAAATATGGAAAAGGGCATATGAATGTGAAACATATTTTTGCAGGTTATCTATTTTGACATTTAAGTCATGTTTTTGAACATCTTGAATCAAATATCATTTGGGATTCTTATCAAGGCAGTCCTGCTGGTTCTGTCCCTGCAGCTTCCCCTGCAGAATAAAGATAATGTTTTAAATGTAGTCTCTGACAGATCTAGGGTCTCTAATGGGAATTGTTCCTTTACTCTAATGACCACTTGTAATCATCATTCCTTAGAATTCAGAGATAGAGAACTCTGTCCTATTAACTTTTGGCCTTAACTACAGAGCTCCCCTGGGATATGACAACTTTTCTGTAAAAGAACGAATGATATCTTTTGACCTTTTTTTAAATTTAGAAATCAGAGGCTAAAACTTTAGGCTCTTTATTGAAATGTAGGCTCTCTTGTCACCTTCCAATCAAAACTTGGAAATCACTCTTATTTCATAGCTTCTTTCTTTTCATAAGAAGTCTTATATATTGTTAGTAGTAATAGTATTATTCTCCAGGATAGTCTTTATTTCTAGGTTGTTGAGCTATTTTAAAAAACAGACCAATCAGCTGGGTGGAATCCACAGATATTTAATCTGGCTTTGAATTTGCTCCTTTCTACTTACCAGAAACACCATCTTTATCCCCAAATTCTATCTGACTTAAAGTTAGAAAATCACATTTAACCAAAACCAGTTCATTATTATTAACCTTATTCATCCTTTTTACTGAAAAAAAAAATGTGGGCTTGAAATACCATGAGCTTTCTCAGTATTTTTTATATTCTCATGCTAATAAAACTGAAGATGAAAAGGTGAAATGAGAAAAAATAGTAACCACAAATATATAAACACATAAACCCAAAGTTAAGCATCACCTTTATATAGAGTCTTGGTTCAAATTCATACATATGTGCATATGCATGCATGAATATGTACCCCTCAGTAAATATTTTTGACTGTTTGAAAATATGAACTTTTCTGGTTAAAATAGACTGGATCTCTTCTCAATGAGACTGCCTTTCAATAGTCCGCAGGTATTAATTCAGAGCCTGTGGTCGTTGGACTATGAAACTTCTAGAGAAGTTAGAGGACCTTAATGGAAACATAAAAACATTGTTGGAAGTATTATTGCCATCACCTGAGAAAGCCCTGATCCTTGATAAAAACTCCACATGAATTGACAGGTAAGTAAGATGATGGAAATGGTAATAATGATCACTTTAATGAGAAGGGGCATAGAGTCATATAAATAAGGGGAAATAGATTAAACAGATGAAATTATAACAAAGTAAAAGAAGAGAAGCACTCTAGACAAACAACAAACAATAACAACAAAACACAAGTATAGACAGAATAGATAAGAAATGTAGCATGGTACACATTGACAGGACTTTAATGTTCAGAAAATCTTTTGGGCTGAACATGGCTGAGTATTTGGCCCAAACATATCTCTCAGCTTCTTAAAATACTGCTAATATAGTGGAAGAGCATAGGACTGGGACACAGAAGACTAAGTGCTGAATTCTGGCTCTACTACCAGCATGATCTCAAAGTAGGTCTTTTCCTCTTTCATAGTTTCACTTTTTTCATCAAAAAAAATAAAGTTGTTAGATTAAATGATGTCTAGCATTTCTTTCAGTTCTAAAACATGATTTGTAGTCTTAGAAATCACACCTGGCTATTTTAGACAGATATGTTTTATAACCACCTGTTATAGATTCAAATCAAAGACAACACTGACTTCCAATGGGTTTCTTTTTTTTTTTTTTAATCTCCTGGGGATTGGAGCATGTTAGAGATTGCTAGGGGAACATGCCCAAAAAATAGAGTGGTGAGTAGATAGTATAGTGGGTTTTGCATTAAGGGGAATGAGTAGAAACTTGAATCTTGAACTTGAACCAAGTTTGAGTCTTGATTCAGTTTCTCGCTAAATAAGTAATCCTGGGGAAACTGTTTAATCTTCATGTCTCAGTTTCCTCATTTCAGATTTCAATCTATGATTCTATAAAATAATTTGCCAAAAACAAACACAATACTTTAGTCATTGATGATTAAGATATATAGGATTGGCCAAGAAAAACTGGAATAATAACTAAGATAAATCTCTTTTTACCAATACTTTCTAAGCTGAAGAGGTCATATCAAGAGAATATTTTATGTTGTTTTTTTTTGTTTGATCCCTGTGCCTACCAAAGAATCTTATGCAAAAAGTATGCCCATGATTTTGTGTATATATGTAAGTGTATTATGTATATGTATGTAGATAGATGTAGGTACAGATATAACCACATTCATGTCTATATATATATATATATATATATATATATATATATACACATATATATACATATACATATATATATATGTGTATATATATATATACACACACATATACAAAGACCTACAGGTATGAATAAATACATAAAATACACCGATTTAGAGCTATGTCTATATAAGTATGCATATCATTAATAATATTATATTTTGAGATAGCATTCTTTCTTTCTTTTTATTTGTTTGCTCAGTGCCTACCACAATTTCTGCAATATAATGGATGATTAATAAATGCTTGTGATATACATATTTTAAAATTCATACTTATGGGTGTAGCTAGATGGCACAGTGGATAGAGAACTGGCCCTGAAGTCAGGAAGACCTGAGTTCAAATCCACCTCAGATACTTAATGCTTTTTGAGCTGTGTGACTCTGGGCAAGCCACTTAACCTCAATTGCATCAGCAAAAAAATAAAATAAAATAAAAAATAAAAATAAATTTATATTTATCTGATGGCTGAATTAGTTGTTGCTATTCAGGATGAGATCATCACTAAGAAACATTATACTGGAGATTTTTCATCTTTGGAACTTATATTTCACTAGTACTCTCAGTTGCCTCCTTCCTTCTGGTTGGAAGGAAGAGCAAAAAAGTACTTCCAAAGGCCATCTTTATAGAGAGCTCCAAATTCCTAGCCAACTCTTCAGTTCACATCAGCTGCTCAGCTTGGTTTTGACATCCCCATCATCAAGCCCCTGTGCTCTGGTGTCACTTTCCCTTTTCAGTTTATTTGTGTGGATTGTTTTCCCTATTAGTTGTAAGCTCTTTGAGGATTGCTGCTATCTTTTTAATTTTCTTATTTGTATCTCTGCTGCTTAGTGCAGTGCTTGGCAAATAGTAAGCTCTTAATAAACATTTGTTGTATTATTCTGTAGTACTTTAACACTTGGAGGAAAAATTAGGAGTAGTAAAATATATCTTAGTGTAGAAATTATATTATATTTTAATGTCTATTGGTTATTCTGATCTGTCTGTGATAATGTAAGAAAGAGTTTATTAGCTGACAGATGATTCTTTATTTTCATTGATTTATTGATGTCTATTCTAGGATAATTGTGATTAAAAATAACAAAGTCATAGAGATGTAAAACATATGGATAGTATACAACAAAATTTTGACAACTTAGTTATGTTCAACTATTTTAGATCCCATTTGGGGTTTTCTTTTATTATTATTATTATTATTATAGCTTTTTATTTACAAGATATATGCATGGGTAATTTTTCAACATTGACAATTGCAAAACCTTTTGTTCCATTTTTCCCCTCCTTCCCCAAGATGGCAGGTTGACCAATACATGTTAAATATGTTAAAGTATAAGTTAAATCCAATATATGTATATATGTCCAAACAATTATTTTGCTGTACAAAAAGTATCGGAATTTAAAATAGTATACAATTAGCCTGTGAAGAAAATCAAAAATGCAGGTGGACAAAAATAGGGGGATTGGGAATTCTATGTAGTGGTTCATAGTCATCTCCCAGAGTTCTTTCACTGGCTGTAGCTGGTTCAATTCATTAATGTTCTATTGGAACTAATTTGGTTCATCTCATTGCTGAAGATGGCCATGTCCTTCAGAATTGATCAGCATATAGTATTGTTGTTGAAGTATATAAGGATCTCCTGGTCCCGCTCATTTCACTCAAAATCAGTTCATGTAAGTCTTTCCAGGCCTCTCTGTATTCATCCTGCTGGTCATTTCTTACAGAACAATAATATTCTATAACATTTATATGACATAACTTATTCAGCCATTCTCCAATTGATGGGCATCCACTCAGTTTCCAGTTTCTGGTCACTACAAAAAGGGCTGCCACAAACATTTTGGCACATACAGGTCCCTTTCCCTTCTTTGAGATTTCTTTGGGGTATAAGCCCAATAGAAACACTGCTGGATCAAAGGGTATGCACAGCTTCATAACTTTTTGAGCATAGTTCCAAATTGCTCTCCAGAATGGTTGGATGTATTCACAATTCCACCAACAATGCATCAGTGACCCAGTTTTCCCACATCCCCTCCAACATTGTGCATTACCTTTCCCCGTCATTCTAGCCAATCTGACAGGTGTGCAGTGGTGTCTCAGAGTTTTCTTAATTTGCATTTCTCTGATTAATAATGACTTGGAGCATCTTTTCATATGGCTAGAAATAGTTTTAATTTCTTCATCTGAGAATTGTCTGTTCATATCCTTTCACCATTTATCAACTGGAAAATGGCTTGATTTCTTATAAATTAGAGTCAATTCTTTATAGATTTTGGAAATGAGGCCTTTATCAGAAACTTTGACTATAAAAATGTTTTCCCAGTTTATTGCTTCCCTTCTCATCTTGTCTGCATTAGTTTTTGTTTGTACAAAACTTTTCAATTTGATATAATTAAAATTTTCTATTTTGTGATCAATAATAATCTCTAGTTTTTCTCTGGTCATAAATTCCTTCCTCTTCCACAGGTTTGAGCAGTAAACTATCCTATGTTCTTCTAATGTATGTATAATCTCATTCTTTATGCCTAGGTCATGAACCCATTTTGACCTTATCTTGATGTACGGTGTTAAGTGTGGGTCGATGCCTAATTTCTGCCATAATTTGGGGTTTTCTTAGCAAAGGTACTGGGTGGATTATTTTGCCATTTCCTTATCCACTTTATGGTATAGATGGGTAAACTCAGTCAAATGGGCTTAAGTGACTTACAAGGGAGTTACACAGCAAGTAAGTATCTGAGGCCAGATTTAAACTCGGGAAAATGAGCCTTTCTGATGCAAAGTCCCGCACTCTATCCACTATGGCACCTAGATGTATCCCTACACAATAAACTACAGACAAGAAATTATGAAGAGAAAAGAAAGTAAAAATAGATCATTAAAATAATGTAAGCAAAATTTATAATAATCTGGGCAAGTAAGTAGTAAGAAATGAAGATAACCACTACTCAACTAATATTTCCCATTGCATGTTCTCATTGTAAAAAGAATGCTAGGAAACCCTTCGAAAAAGCTGGATGGACTTCCTATGGGAAATTATGAAATGACAAAAAAAAAAAAGATTCACATGGAATGCATATGTATATGACAGGATGATTTTAAAAGACAAAACAAAACTGGGAAAGAAAAGGTAAAAAGAAATTATATCATAAAAATCGAGCATTAAAGGAACAAATAATACAGAGAAAACAAGTGTGGGCAAAGGGCTGATAATGCTGGAACCATATACTTATTAGGGTTGAAAAGAAAACAAAATGTAAATTTGAAGAGTATAGAAATCTTTAGAAATTCTGGTTGTTTTGGGGAAAGGCAGGGCCAATATAATGAAAATGACAATTTTACCTAAATTAAATATATATTCAACACCATCCCAATGAACTCGCCCCAAAAATAAAAAGAATAATATAAAAAAGATTAGGAAAAAATACTCATTTGGGGAAAAAGTCAAGAATATGAAAGTAAATGATGAAAAAATGGATAGAAAGAAAATTTAGCTACACCAGATTCTAAATTTTATCATAAAGCAGTAATTATCTATTACTTGCTAAGAAATAAAAAAAAAAAACAGATCAATGGAATGAAATATACAATTTACATGAGCAAATATACAAAATAATCTTGTATTTGTCAAGGGTAAAGAAAGATTTTGTTATAAGAATAAATTATTTGGTTAAAAATGCTCAAACAATTGGAAATCAGTATAACAGAAACTGGTCATAGATCAATGGCTTACAACATTTACCAATATAAGGTCAAACTGAATACAGAATTTAAATATATAGAAAGATTTTACAAGAAAATTAGAAGAACATGGAATATCTTACTTATCAGATAAGTAAACCATTTATGAGTTTTCAAGAAATAGAAAATAAAGTAAGGTTTAAAATGGATAATTTCAATTACAATAAATTGATTTAAAAAAAAATTAAAATTTTGTTTAAAAAACAAATATAAAAAAAGTATAGCCAAGATCAGAAGGAAAGGAGTACACTGGGGAAAATGCTTTTATAGACAGTTGATCAGATAAATGTTTCATATTTCAAATATATTTTAAAAACTTTTTCAAAACTATAAGAATATGAATCATTCCCCAATTGATGAGTGATGTGAACTTATCAATATCATATGAAGAATATGAAAAGGAAATTCTCAGATGAAGAAATCCCACACACAAAAAAATTAGTCATATAAAATACTCTCCATCAGTATTTATTAGAGAATAAATGCAAATTAAAACAACCTTTAGATATAACTTTAAACCTGCCAAATTGATGAAATGATAGAAGACAAAATGTTGGCGGAGATACGGAAAAAATTGACATTAATTCATTATTGGTGGAACTGTGAATTGGGACAGCTAGATGGCACAATGGATAGAGGACCAGCCCTTAAGTAAGGAGAACTTGAATTGAAATCAGGCCTCAGACACTTTATACTTACTAATTATGTGAACCTGGGCAAGTCATTTAACTCCAATAGCCTCAAAAATTAACTAATTCATCAGTTAAAATTATTATGACAGATCTTTTTGTAGTGACAAACCAACCAGAAATTTTAGGGATGTCCATCAATTGGAGAATGAATGAACATGTTTTACTGTCTGATTGTGATGAAATAGTACTGTTCTATAAGAAATCATGAGCACAATGATATTAGAAAAATGTGGAAAGAATTGTACAAAATAAGAGAACAAAATGAGCAGAACCAAGAGAATACCGTGTCTAGTATCAGCAATATTGCTTTAACTACAACTTTGAAATAATAAATTATTTTGACAGGTATAAATAAAGGACATATGAAGAAAGATGTTATTTGGATTCAGAGATATATGATAAATAGATGCATAGAATAACTTTACATACATATATATGTATGTGTATGTGTGAATGCATATGCCTACACACATATATGTGTATTTATATATGTATATATGTATGTATGTATATATACATATATATAAGCATACACATGCACATGCACATACACAGACACACCTGTTTGTGTTTAAATGTATCTGTAATAGGAAGTATGCTTAGTAGGAAGAGGGGGAGAGAGAAAAAATAAGTTTATATGATAATTTTGTTCTGTGTTTGAAAAGAATAGTAAGTTGTGCAAAGTAAATTTGCAAATTCATGGGCAATCATTTTTTATTGAATTATGTTATGGAAATGTGGAAATGATTATTTTATTTAAAATGTATTTTATAATTTATTTTTATTTTACCTTATAAATCATATATAATATATGTATTAATTTTATAAATTAAAAACATTTAAGAGGATGGGGAGGGGAAATTTACATGACATGTACAGGCATAGATAGGCTATTAATTGTATCATTTCTGTGAATAACCATACCAAAATGATCCTATAAAACAGAGTATTTTTGAGAGAGTAGAAGGAAATAACTTGATACCATGAAATACTAAATTTGTAGCCGAATATTAAAAATTAAAACATCATACCCAAATTCTTGGAATAGAGAAAGGCTTTATACATTTCCTGCAAGACGTGGGTGCCATACCCTTTTGAAAAGGCACAAATGCAGTTTACAGAGGTCAGGATTAGCAGTTATATTTCGTAATCTTACCCTTCATCCTCTTCCTCTCCTCAGAATTCCTTTTTTGTTTGTTTGCTTGTGGTTTTTTTTTTTTTTTTTTTTTTTTTTTTGTGTGTGTGTGTGTGTGTGTGTGTGACTTGCCCCTGATCACACAGCTAGGAAGTATTAAGTGTCTGAGGCCAGATTTGAACTCAGTCCTCCTTACATCAGGGCTGGTACTCTATCCATTGTGCCACCTAGCTACCCTCTCCCCTCAGAATTTCATTCAGAGGAGATCCTTCCAAAATCTAATATTTCATGAAATTCCCACTAACACACTCCTTAATGTTTTCAGATTTCCCTCTTCCCTTGCCACATCATCATCATATGTTCAAAAATAGTAACTATGTCTCCTCCTTGAGGGAGGAGAAGTTAATGTAAATGAGGCTTATTAAGCATGCTTAATTAAAAATTTACCTTGTGTGGGCCATAACGCCAGGTCATTTTCATTCAACCAGCACCTGCAGTTACTTCTGTTGACTTCTGACATTCTGAAATTCTCTTCAGCCGGGAAGAACTGATCTGAAAATTCATATTCTTTTCTGTTAATATTCTTACAAGGTGCTAAGACAGAGAAATTGATAGAGACAATAATTATCTAATTCAGCATGGTTCAGTATGATTGATCTAATCCTACAAGGAGATGTTATGGGCCAGAACTTCAAACAAGGTACTAAGTGGAATTGAGGAGACAATGTGAAAATCTAGTTTAGAATTGATTTAATCCTACAACAAATAATGGTTTCCTAGTGATATGATTGTTGTATACTCACTGTGGAGCATATAAGAAGGAGTCAGAGCCAGAAAGACAAGCCCACTAGAGGACAAGCCCACTAGACAGAAGCCCACTAGAAGCTCTTGGAGCCTCAGCCAGGATTCAGTCAAGGAGATTCACAAGCCAGAGAAGGCAACTTAAACTCTGGGAACCAAAACTACAGAAGGCCTTTAAGAAAAACTAGCTGAGCCCCAAGTGAAAGAGACAAGACTTTGAAGGAGATATTAAAGGATTTGGACTTTAACTCCTGACTGCATTTGAAGTGATCATTGAACTGAAAAGAAACCTGCTCCCAGAGAACATTACATTATAGAAAAATACTACATTTTGGTGCCCAGTGTGGGCGTGGCAACAGAGAGGGAGATTGTGAGAGTCTAAAACTTTTCAACTGTAGAAACAAAAGTTTACAATTTTACTTCTCACAAAGGACACCTGGACTCAAGTACCTCTTCAGGAATTGACTGACTTTCTGACTATGGAAAAAGCTTTTCTTTTCTCTGAGAGTCACTAAACTCATCTGAAAAATGGAAATAATACTATTTCAAT
This sequence comes from Antechinus flavipes, assembly GCF_016432865.1. NCBI lineage: Eukaryota > Metazoa > Chordata > Mammalia > Dasyuromorphia > Dasyuridae > Antechinus > Antechinus flavipes. Next base: position 29,586,886 of record NC_067399.1, on the reverse strand, counting down.
TATAGCATTGTCATGAGGAATGTGATTTCAAAACTTTAAATTGTTTTAAGAAATGAAGTTATCAATGTTATTAGAAGATCATCCTTTAGGATGAGATACAGACCAGATCCTAAGAAAGTAATTTCTATCCCAACATAATCATCACCTTGAGAGGCAAGTGTCTTTAGTTGAATATCCATTATTTAGGGATTCATTTAAATGAGTTATGCATATGAAAAGAAAGAGAAGTCTCCAAAGAGAGGCAGATCAGCTCCAAATCCTATTTGAGGTGCATAGCAGTGTCTAAATTGCCTAAATCAAAGGATTTTTCAATTCAAACTTATGTTCTACTGCTTGAATAATTTAACATTACTCTTAAAATGACATGTGATGTGCTTCCAATATTAACCTGTCACTTTGCTTATTTTCTCTCTTATTGGTTCTTGGTTTTGAGGCATTTTTGCCAATCCCACCCTTCGGCAGGATTCAAATATTGAATCTCCTAATATAAATGGCATGCTCTGCTAATAAGAGACTACCACCCATCCCAGAGTTTGATGTGTGCAAAGATCATAAAATCAATGGCATCAAACTTTCCTACAGACACTGATTTTGCAAGTCTTTCTTTACATGCACTTGAAACATCTCCCAGGATCCATTGCATTAGAATTTGTACCTTTACCCTCTTTGAATTTTGTGCCCAAAAAATCTTTTCTGTTCCACTTATATTCTGAATTATTACCTATTCCTTAAGATCCAATGCAAATGCCTACTTTGCTGGATCACAAAATTTTTTTTGTTGTTATGTCTAGTCTCTGAAATATAAAGTTTCATTGGTAATTTTCTCCTTTTTCCCCTTTACCCCCATTTTTAAAGAATCATTTAAAACCATTTTTATTAAATGTAATAGATAATATGCATATAATTCATATATCTGTTAGTGCAATATTAGCCTGGTCACAAATCTGTTCCTATTTCTATTTTGTGTTCATTTCAAACTCCATATGTCAATCTCAAAAACTAGCCTTTTAACATCACTTCAATATGTATCTTTATATTCATCTAGCCTCCCCACATGCAAAGTCCCTCTACCTCTTTTTGAACTATAGATAGTCCTTGGTCTTTAGGGGGAGAAGTGAAAGAAGCAGACAAACTGCCACAAGGCTTGCCAGTGATGTATCCTGGATTCTCAAGTCCAAAGACCAACTTCTCTCCTCTTCTTCCCACCACAAAGTGACTTTCTGGCCCTTCTCTCACCCCACCCTCACCCCGCCCTTAAATCCTTGGTGGATGATTATCTTAACACTAAACATTCAGTAAGCACCAAACAGTGAAAAGAGCCATTTATCCAAACATATGCTAATAGAATCCTTGTATCACATCGAATAGATAATTAGCCTTAAGTGCTCATTTGTCTGATTCAAGCACATCTTTTTCAGTTTCAGCCCTTTACACACATTGAAATATATGTATGTTTCATGTTTATATTTATATTACACACATTTTATCTGTGTATATAAATAGTATTTATATGAATGTACTAATCATTATGTGCAATTTCATTGAATATAATATTTATATAAACTTGTGTATATGTAAATGTATATGCATATAATTGTATGCATATATGCATATATGTATATATGTGTATTTACACATGTGTGTATAAATATCTACAATATCATTTTATATACTTATATATTTATAATAGATATGTGGAAAAATATATATACACATACACATATTTATGTGTATATGTTTGTTTCATAGTGGTATATAAATTTACATATATGTTTATATGTAAGAGAGGGCATCCATACAGACGTAGAAGTTTCCATGATTTTTTCCTCATTAGTATGCTCTCCTTGAGCATGAAGGCAACCATTTCATTATTTTCTTTCTTAGTATCTCCAATATTTGCAAAGTTCTTGGCACATAGTAAGCACTAAATATGTGGTCATTAGTTGGCTGGGTCTTTTGACCAGCTGTATGTCTTCCAAATGTTCAATGGAAAGACTTGGAGTTCAGAGAATATAATAACTGATATTGTTTCCTTGCTTATCATGATTGCTAAGTTTCAGAGAAGCAAGATAAGAGAAATAGGCAAATTCGGTGGCTAAAACACTGATAATCACCTATGAATTTTAGCTGCCCCAAAGACTTAAGAGCTATTTTGGCAAGCAGCTGTTTCTTCCTTCTTTCCTAAAGTCTTCCAGCAGTAGCATAAGGTCTATTTTTCTAGTGCATTATGGAGGACATATTTGTTCAGGTGCAGGTTGAATTTGATGGCCTTTCTGACCACTTCCAAGTCTGTATATGTGATTTTACAATCCTATGATCTGATAGGGAAGAACATATTAAAAAAAAAAAAATTCCTCTGCAAAACCAAGCAGTTTAGCAGTCATGACTGAGGTACTGTCTATATCTTTGAATACAGGATTCCAATGATTTAAAAAAAAAAAAAACAGATTAATTTTCTGTGTGTATCAACATAAGCATCATTTATTGAATTATACTATATCTCAAATTATCCTTTATAACCATTCTGTATGAATAAGACTGTTCACTTGTCTACTGGGAAAACTATATAAATCATGTTGTTATTCTGCACTTATTTTAGTCATGGACAACTTTTTATGTTCCCATTTAGAATTTTCTTGGCAAAGATACATGAGTGATTTGCTATTTATTTTTGTAATTCATTTTACATATAAAGAAACTAGGGAATACAGGGTGAAGTGACTTGCCCAGTATCACACAGTAAATGATTGAGACCAGATTTGAACTCAAGAATATGAGATTTTTTACTCCAAATTAAACACTCTATCTCTGGCATAATGTAGATCAATGACTTACCAGATATTCAGAGATGATTAGATCATTGAGTTTCTCTATCAGTGAAGAATGGTAACTTAAGCTAATTGTCCTGAATGAGTCCTCTAGATAGTCGGTGTTTGCCTGTTCTGAATTGTTTAGCACATGAAGTTATAAGACAGCCTCCAACTGTCATTGAAAAAGGTTCCTAGTAAAGTCCCAATGTGTTCCAGCTATTAGACCAAGAAGTCTGTTTTACCATATGACATTGAATTTCTTTGGCCCATTTCTTACATAAGGATGCCAAAGCTAATAATGGGTACAAAAACCACTATGATCTCATTTGCTTTGCTCATTTAAAGGTCATTTTCTTAAAGGCCTTGATATTTTTTTTTCTGAAATTTCTTAAAGTTTGTACTCCCATCTAACCATTTGCAAGAGGCTTTCTTATTTCTCCCCCATACCATGTTTATCTTTTTGTTATTGCCTCCCATTCACCTTCCAATTAACTTATTAAATTTCCCTCAATTACATTTTCTAAGTATATAATTGTTTACAAGATGTTTCCTTTTAGAATTCGAATTTCCTGAGGTCAAGAAAGTTGTATTTTTAAAAGTCCAAAGGTTTATTTTTTATTAAAGCTTTTAATTTTCAAAATATACTCATAGAATAATTTGGAACTATGCTCAAAAAATTTTAAACTGGGCATACTCTTTGATCCAGCAGTATTTACCAGATCTTAAATGAAGAGATCTTAAATGAAGGAAAGGGACACACAGGTGCAAAAATGTTTGTGGCAGCCCTCTTTGTAGTGGCAAGAAACTGAGAACTGAGTGGATGCTCATCGGGTGGAGAATAAGTTATGGTTTATGGGTTAGGTTGTGGGTCAATGCCTAGTTTCTACCATAATAATTTACAATTTTCTCCAGCAATTTTTGTCAAATAAATCTTCTTTTCCCAGAAGCTGGATTCCTTGGGTTTATCAAATAGATTACTATAGCCATTGATTATTGCATCTTGTGAATCTAACCTATTCCACTGATTGACTATACTAGCCAGTGCCAAATTATTTTGATGACTGCTGCTTTATAATATAGCTTAAGGTCTGGTAAGTTAGACCATCTTCACATTCATTTTTTCCATTAATTCCTTTGAAATTCTTGACCTTTTGTTCTTGCAGGTTAAACTTTGATATTATTGTTTCTATCTCTACAAAATAATTTCTTGGGAGTTTGATTGGTATGGCACTAGGAAAATTGTATTACCTTTAGTTTTATTTACAGTGTTTCAATGTTTGTCATCATGCCTGCCACATCATAAACAACAAATTCTTTTTGACTTGATTTGATGATTTTTTCTAAGCTAAATGCTCATAATATATATTTAATAATTATAGAGGAGGCATGGCTATTGGACCATGAATTTAGAGCGTGAATGAAATTTAGAAATCATTTATTTAAACCCTGTTCATTTTATAAAAAGGGAAGTAACATAACTAAGATCACAGTTAATAAGGTGACAACTGAGAACTGCAGTCAATTCTGCTACTCCAGACTTAGAATGACTCAATGTAAAAATAAAACCATTCCCACTGTTACAAATATCATGGGTGTTTCATCCTTTATTATAAGAATACGGATCAGTGAGTCTATCAGTACAACACCTGGAACAGTGAATAACATGTAGTTTACAATGAATAAATGTTTATACAATGGAGTTGAATAGTAGATTGATAAAAAGCAAGGACCTTCATGACCATCTAGGCCAATTTTCTTATTTGCAATGGGGAAACTGAGGCTCAAAAAGACCATAGAGTTAGTAAAAAGCAATACCTGATTAAAACTAGTCTTCTGATTCAAAAATTAGTACTTTAAATACAATTTCATGCTACCTTTATTGAGCTGCCCACTATTTGTAAGATAAAACTAATAAACCTTTACCATTCTAGGAAGCAGATCAAGTTTGATTAATATATATGAGGTCTTTAGCATTTTGATATATGAAGACATCAGATTTTGTAGTAGCTATAGCACTGAACTTTGAGCAAAGAGAGTTAGGTCAGAGTCTGGCCTCAGATGCATATTGATTTTGTAGTAATAAATGTCATTTAAATAATTAGCTTTTTGGCACATTGATCAATATTCTCATCTCCTCATAAGTTGTTCATTGTGTCAGCCAGTTGGTGTGAATGTCTGCCTCAAGTCTTTACTCATTTCAATTTACCCTCTATTCAACTATGAAAGTGTTTTTTTTTTTTTTTTTCTAAAACACAGGTCACTCAACAAAACCAGTGCTTCCAATTGCCTCCAAGAGCAAATACAAAATCTTTTGTTTGTCATTCAAAGCCCTGCCAGCAACTATCTTTCCAACAGTCTTTTAGCTTATTCTCCAATGTGCTTTCAGATATAATGAGATGGCCTTTTGGCTGTTCCACAAAAAAAGTCACTCTAGTTCTTGGCTCCAAGAATATTTTCTGACTCTCCCTCATATCTGGGATATTCTCCTTGCTCTGCTCTGGCTACTAATGCCTCTCTGTTTTGTTTTGTTTTTTTTTTTAAATTCCAACTAAAATCCTATCATTTGCAGGATGTCTGTATAGCACCTCTTTATTGCAGGATTTTCTCTCTGTTAATTCTTTTCTGTTTTCCTCTTTTTGTATCTTGTTTTGTATATCTGGAAATCATTTTTCCCATTAGATTATAAAGTCCTTGGGGACAGGCATAATCATTTCCCATCTTTTGTACCTCTAGACCTTAACACAGTATTTGGCACATAGTAAGATTTAATAAATGATTATAGATTGGTTAAAAGTATGATACCAGTACTTTATAGCTATCTCCACCCCTTACAACCTCACTATTTAATTGATGAGTTTCTCACTGCAACCTCCATATTCATTTCTAAAGATGACTCTCCTGAATTGTTCCCTTTTCCCCCATGTAATATCCCTCCTTTTTAAATGTGTTGTCATTCTTAATCAATAAAATCATTGAGAAGAGAACTTGTATTTCTTTTTGCATGTATTCATATTCCTTACAAAATGATTTCTCTAATGTACAAAATATTTTCCCCTCAGCAGCAAAAAGAACCAGGGTCATCATTAAATTGAAAGAGATGGATGGCATCTCTCTATTAACTTTAGATAATATTTTTAAAAAGGTAGCAAGCAATATCAGATAAATAGCCCACCTTATAACCAGCCAGTTTGATGTGGGTGCATCAAACTGCTTGTATGAGCCTAAATCAGTGCTGGAAGCAATTCCCTAAGATCTCAATTGCAGGAAAGGTGATTATTTCTTTCAGTAGCATAGAGAAATTTCCTGTGGCAATGAAATAACAGATCTGCTCTCCATTTTCTTTTCATGAAGATCTGTAACTTAGTACTTATCCCTCCTCAATTTATTTAGCATTTGATTATCTGTCTAAATTATGTTCTATTTCAGATTAAAAAAAGTTCCTGGTGGGCAGGAATTCTTTTTTTTTTTTTTCTATTCTTTGTTTTCCTGTATTTCCAGCTATTTTTGTATCTACCTTGCCTTTAGCAAATCCATACTGTTTGAATGGAACATGTGATAAATTTAAAAATGTTTTGGTTAACCTGTGTGTCATTTTTTTTCTCCATGAGAATGCCGTTATGCAGCTGGGAAAAAGAAATTAAGTATCACTGGGCAAAGTGAGAGAATATGCACATAGTGTGTCTAGTCCCTGAAATGATAGAATCTGCTTTGAAATGAGAAAGCTTACAGATCAGCCAAGATGGGTAGAGCTGCCTTGTCCTAGTCATCCATAATCATAATCCCCAATATTATTTTTTTAATTCTTCACATAAACACAACCATGCACATACATACTTGTTAAAAGCATCAGTAGTAGGGAATATCTGGGGACACTCTTATTATTGGTTAGAATTTTGAAATAGTACTATTGACATCCCAGTAGTTTACAAAAAGTAGTCAGTCAGCCTTCTTATAAAATGGTTGGTTTTTCAAGTTAAAATAAAATAATCTTCCTATCATTACCAGCAATATGTTTATTTTTTCTAATAGTATTTTATTTTTCCAAATATGTGTAAAATAGTTTTCGAGATTTAGTTTTGTAAACCTTTATGTTTAATTTTTTTTTCTCCCTCCTTTCCTTACTTTCTCCCCTCCTGAAAATAGCAAGCAATCAGATATAGGTTAAAATAGCAATTCTTTTTAAAAAAGTTTCCATATTTATCATGTTGTGCAAAAAAAAAAAAATCAGGTCAATAGGGGAAAAACCTTAAGAAAAAAAATCAAATAAACCAAAACAATAACAAAGAGTGAAAATATGTTTTGTTCCGCATTCAATCTACACAGTTCTTTTTCTGGAGGCAGATGGCTCTTTTCCAACACAACTCTTTTCGGAATTTCTTTGAATCACTGCATCATCAAAAAGAACTAAGTCCATCACAGTTGGTCATCATATAATCTTGTTGTTACTGTTTCACCAATGATCTAAAAGAAACAGAATTAGATAGAGAAATTAAAGCAGAAATAGAAACATATCAGATTTGCTTCCAGATAGTACCATAGACATGTTTTTATTTGGTGTTACTCTGATTATTAATGTCAAGTGAGAGAAAATGGGGAGATGAATGCTTCCAATGTGTTTTCCACTGTCATAGAAGTAGTTTTTGAAGCCAGAAGAATTTTGTAACATTTATGATTGTCCTTTTGGGAAGCAGTGGTTTATCCTCATTGGATGAATTATAGTGAGAATTCCATTTGGATATGAATTAAACTAAATAGCTATAGATGTCCCTTCAAGTTCTAAAATTGTGTGAGTCTAAATGGAATAGATTCCAAATAAATAGAGAAGATTTCTAGATCTCTCAATTTAGGAATCACTTTTTAATGACTGTCTCAGGCTCCAAAATAATTCTGGGCTTCTACAGTGAGATTTTCATCATTTAAAATACATCAACATAACAATCAAACAGGGGATGTTTTTGAAGGTTGGTGGAGGGGTGAATTAAGGAAAGAGTTTGTAATTTGGAAAAAAAATGGGTAGCATTGATGAGTAATACCTAGTTTATAGTCTCTAACATTTAGTTGGATGAGCAATCTATTGAATTATTCTATTTTTGTGGAAAGAATTAGTGTTAGACATTGATCAGGAAATAGAATTGGAGAAGTGAAAAAGTGAATTGGGTTGAATTTGGGAAACTAAGCAGAACTTTCCAGAAACTATTCCCTGAAACAAATATTTATTTTTTTCAACATCTAAATTCCTATAATTATCCTATATCTCTATCGCTAATACTAAGCTGCAAAAATACTGAAATTTCACAGTCTATCAAAGAAATGGATTTTAGATCTCTAAATGCAATAAAGAAATAAAGGGGGAGGCATAATTAAGCCACAGTGTATTATTATAGAAGAATGGGAGGAGGTCATGCATAGATAGATGATAAAATAAGTGTTTGCCACATAGTGATGCAGCAAGAATAAGGGATAATATATTGACCCCTTTCATATTACACTTGTACCCCAAGATAGATAAAATATCTAAAAGAAAGTCTGCATATGGATAGAGCTTCCACATATTATCCATAAGAAAATATTGAGAATAAACTCAAAAGATTTAAAAAGTATGATTATTGTTCTTTTTTAATTAAATCTTTTTTATTTTTCAAAACATATGCATGGACAATTCTTCAATACCTTGTGTTCCACTTTCCCCCTTCTTTTCCCACACTCTTCCCTAGATGGCAAGTAGTCCTATACATATTAAACATGGTAGAAATATATGTCAAATACAATATATGCATATATATTTATACAATTATCGTGCCTCACAAGAAAAATCAAATCAAACCAGGAAAAAAGAAAGAAAGAGAGAAATAAAATGAAAGCAAACAACAACAAAAAGAGTGAAAATGCTCTGTTGTGAACCACACTCAGTTGCCATAATCCTCTTTCTGGGTGTAGCTAGTGCTCTTCATGACTGACTAATTAGAATTGATTTGAATCATCTCACTGTTGAAGAGAGCCATGCCCATCAGAATTGATCATCACATCATCTTGTTGTTGCTCCTGATTCTGCCCATTTCACTTAGCATCAGTTCATGTAGGCCTTTCCAATCCTCTCTGAAATCATCCTGCAGGTTGTTTCTTACAGAACAATAATATTCCATAACATTCATAACATGATAACATTTCAATCAGCACAATAAAAAGTATTGTTTAGTGTTAGAGACTATGTAGATTAATTGGATTAGATGTTAGAAGATGTGGCTTCCAAATCAATCTCTGATAGTCTGCTTTGGGATTCACTGAATATTCATTCCATTTAGGGGAGAGCAAGTAGACTAATTCCATCAGAATAGATGATTTCTATTAGCCTGTAGTGAGAGACAATATAGGAAAGGTAAAGTAAACTTAGTCATGTTAAAGAATAAAAAAAATTAGGGAAAATGAAGAAAATATGGAGACATTTAATATTTATCAGCAAAGCAGCAACATATTTAAAGCTGGTTATAGGGAAATTATTCTAGTAGTAGAATTACATGGAACATAAATTCTATCTTTTGCTGGAAGTCTTACCAAGACTATTCCCTTCTCACTACACATATGTAATGACCTGCAAAACTAGTGTTTTTCCTCAAGAAAAAAAAAGTCACAGATGTATAAATACATGTATGTATATATAATTACCATTAGTATAACTCATAAACACATATTATAAACTATAACAATGATAATCACATTATATTTGTGATATGTTATATTACTGTTTATATATAATATTATAATATATAACATATACTTTTAATATATTATAGTATATAATGATATAATAACATAAATACATTACTTATATATGAATATATTATTATGGTTATAATATAATTTCATTATTATAATGATATGTAATTTATGTATAATTTGGGTATGTATATATGCATGTGTGTGTATATATTATATATATATAATATATATATAATATATACACATGCACACATATGTACACATGCATATATATATGTGTGTGTGGTCCATATACACTTAAATATTAACTATATACATACTTATTTACATTCTGTCTTCCATATTCTTTGAGGGCAAGGAATGTGTTTATGCATTTTGTAACTCTAGGGCTTAGCAGAGTGTCTAGAAAATAGGAAGTCTTTAATAAGCATTGATTGATAAATTGGTTCATTGGTTCATTTGTGAAGCATTGAAAGTAATAAAAATCATAATAGGATAACTAATCAAAAATCTATTTGAATATCTTGAGAAATGATAAACACCTGAACAATGTAATGACAGGGAGACTAGCAAAGAAGGAATGGGTATGAAGTGTGTGATAAAGGAAGGATCAAAGACTTGCTAATTAATTATATTTGGAGGTGACTGAGAAGAAAGAACACTTTTGCTTTATTTTATTCTCCCAGATCATCATGGAAATTTTTTTTTAATTACATATAGAATCAAAATCCAACATTAGGACGTGCTCATGACTAGAATAAATAGATGGCATCCTTAGAAAATGTTATAAGATTTAAAGATCTCTTGATTCACAGAGATGGGAATCCTCCAAGCAGTGATTCTGATCTTAGTCCTTCCTCATTTGTTTTTCATTTAGAAGAGCTGTCTAGATCACTTACTAAATCACATATATAGATTTTGTACACTATCATGTAACATTTATCTCTTATTATTCTATTTCTCTATATCCTAAATCCTGCCCAATTGAAGGCCAATCTACAATATCTAACCAAGATACATAGACAGTTGAACTAACTCAATGTACTTTCTGTGTCACTGTAGGTGCTTTTTTAGCTTTTTAAAAAGTGAGGATTATTTCTATAGGTTAAAAGCACTTTAGCCAGGGATCAGGCAGAAAAAAAAATATTTAGAATTATATTTACTGCAATTTAGGCTTTGTGTCAAGAAAAAAACTTCTACACATGGCTTGAAAATGGGTAATCTTCCTAATGAAGAAAATATAATAAAAGAACAATTAAAAATGATAATTTATTCTACAGCATCAACATCATAAAAATGAAAAAAAAAAGATGACTTTCATGAACTAATGAAGAGTGAAATTAGCAGAATGAGAATAGTTTGTATGACAAAGCTCTGAAAATAATCAGTTTTGAAAGCTGTAAGAACCATGATCAATATGATTACTATTCATTTCAGAAGATTGATGATGAAACACAATATTCATTACAGAGAAGTGATGGACTTAAGGTGTAAAATGAGACTTATGTATCTATCTATATAGTTTCTAGATAAATAAATAATAGATATCCTTAGATGTATATGTGCATGTGGAGAGAGAGAGGGAGAGGGAGAAGGAGAAGGAGGAGAGGGAGGGAAGGAGAAAAAGAGGAAGGGAGAGGAAGAGAGAAAAATAAAGAGAGAGAGAAAGAGAGAGAGAGAGAGAGAGAAGATGATGAACAGATAGATAATGGATGAATGAATAGGTAGAAGATAAAGAAAGAATAGGAGTCAAGGGAATATCCTGCTTGACTAATCCTATTTCTAAAAGAAATTTGCTTTTTGTTTTTTTCATTCTTTTCTTATTTTTCTTAATGAGATGAGGGGTAAAGAAGAAAAATACATCTATGGTAATTTTTTTTAATGGGGAGTCAGAGGATTCCATCGATGTGAATTGTTACATATACTTCCAGATGGGATAACTGTATCAGTATTTTTTTTGCCTTCCTTTTTCTTAATTTTTTCCCCCACAAGTGACTTCTCATAATGCAAGGGTAAATATTTATAATGCAAAACCAAAACATATCATTAAAACTGAAAGTGCATTTTTTAAAAAGAAAAGCAATCAGTTAAGGAATGAGCCTTGATGAAAGTACATATTTAGAGTTCTGAAGGGATTAGACTAAGTAGAAAAGTAAGTAATCAGATTGGGAGAAATGGGAAAGCTTGGTATTATAAGAGTGGTCAAGGAAGAACAAAATTTTCAGAAAAGGGAAATGGTAATTACTGTCAAATGTTCCAAAGAGAAGAAGAAGAGAATAAAGTTGAATTAAAAAAAATGGAAATTTGAGAATAATTCTAAACTTCAAAGTTTCAATAGAATGATAGAAGAAGAAGAAGCCTGAATGAAGGCCCTTTAAAAGTGAAAAGATGGTAAAGAAATGGAGATGGCGATTTTAGATTTTTTTAATCATTTTAAATTGCATATTGCATCTAAGGCATCATTTGCAATTAATAGATATTTCTGTTGAAAGTGCCCTGGAATATCTTACATCTGCCTAACTGCATATATTTACTTCTTCCTTATACTGAACCTTTCCATAATTCCCTCAAGTTGGAGCTCTCTTCTATTTCAGGAGGACCTCACAGGTATTTTATAAGTCTTGGTGTTTTATATGTGTTTCATTCATATATATATATATATATATATATATATATATATATATATATATACATACACACATACATATATCTGTATATATATATGTATATATACATATACACACATACATATATCTGTATATATATATATATGTATATATACATATACACACATACATATATCTCTGTGTGTGTATGTGTATATATATATATATATATACATATATCTGTATATATATAATGCATGCATTAGTTATAGCTGTGAATTTTCATAGTCATTCCCTATTAGACTGTAAAGTCTAATTATTAGCACAGTGCTATCAATTGATGAATCTTAGATTGATTAATTGATACCAATATTCCTATCCCAACTTTAAAAAGTTTGGGAAGTTCTTCCTTTCTGGGAGAACTGTACCAATATTTCAAAATAATTATTATGATTATTTCTCAATGGGACAAAGTAAATAACCAGAATTGGTTTGTTGATTTAATCTATTTGTGAAATGAGCATCCACATATGATTGTTTTTTCCCTATCATTGATAATAAAACTGAAGCCAAGAGATAGATACAAAAAGTTTTCATGGCCATAAATTAGTTAGTGATAGAGTAAACATGTGAATCTAAGATTTCTGGCTCCCAATCAGTATTCTTTTTATTGTGACAAACTTCCAACTAGTTCAGGTTATTCATACTGGAGTTGTCTGCTTATGTCTCCCACTAATATGCCCAAATTCTTTGTTTCAGAAGGTGAAATTCACTTCCTTGCCACCTCCTGTTCCCAGCACATTGGAATTCCCAATGGCTACACTATACAGAATGCTTTGGATTGACCTTGAGAAACTTCTGAATTGTAGAGACTGGAATATCACCATATCACCACAGTTAACAGAAAACTATGTCCAATATTCTCAATCTTTTCTTATTGTCACTCCCGTCTGGCAAAGAAATAATAATGCGATGCACAAATCAGGATCCATATTCTATTCTCTCATACTTATCTCTAAGAAATTTCCTCTAGTCACTTTAGAAGATTTTCAATTGTACTAGATAGTGAAATACAGTCCAATCTGTAGCCAATTTGAATAAATATTGCCTATGTTTAAAAGAAGAGGGCTTTCTTTTTATCCTAATTTCAAGAAGTAGGGATATTTTTTGTCCTAGGAGAAAGGAAGGGGAAAAAATGTATATATACCCAATATGAAGATGAAAAGGCAGTGTTTTTCTGTTGATGTCTTGCGTAGGTACTCATAATTCTTCTTCAGCAGCCAAGAACATATTTTTTTTGTTGTTGTTCTGTGTTTGTTTGTTTGTTTTAAATAGTATTTTATTTTTTCAAGTACATGCAAAGATAGCTTTCAAAATTCACCCTTGCAAAACTTTTGTTCCAAATTTTTCTCTTCTCTCTCTCTCCCTTTCACTGCATCAAGGTTTCAAGCAATCTAATATAGGTTAAACATATATAATTGTTCAAACAAATTTCCATATTTATCATGCTGAAACATCTTTTTTATTAAAGCTTTTTAATTTTCAAAACATAGGCATGGATAAATGTTCAACATTAACCCTTGCAAAACCTTGTGTTTCAATTTTTCCCTGCCATCCCTCCATTCCTTCCCCTAGACATCAAGTAATCCAATATATATTAAACATGGTAAAATATATAATAATACTATATATGCATATGTATTTCCACAATTATCTTACTGTACAAAAAAATCAAATTAAAAAGGAAAAATGAGAAAGAAAATAAAATGTAAGCAAATAATAACAAAAAGAGTGAAAATGTTATGTTGTGATCCACATTCAGTTCCCATAGTCCTCTCTGGATGTGGATGGCTCTCTTAATCACAAAATCTTTGGAACTGGCCTGAGTTATCTCATTGGTGAAAAGATCCATGTCCATCAGAACTGATCATCATATAATCTTGTTGCTATGTACAATGATCTCCTGGTTCTGCTCATTTCACTCAGCATCAATTCATGTAGGTCTCTGCAGGCCTCTCTGAAATCATCCTGCTGATTATCAAACTTTTTTTTTTAAATCATATCTTGTACTCATGGAATTTGTGAACATGCATGGAAGTAGAGAGCCAATCACCTTAGAAGCTCAAACAAAACAATCACAACATAACAGAAATTTTCATTAGAACAGTATCACATAATGTGCAATGTTGGAGGGGATGTGGGAAAACAGAGACATTGATGCATTGTTGGTGGATTTGAGAATACATCCAACCATTCTGGAGAGTGATTTCAAACTATGCTCAAAAAGTTATCAAATTGTACACACCCTTTTACCCAGCAATGTTACTATTGGGCTTATATCCCAAAGAGATTTTAAAAATGGGGAAGAGACCTGTATGTGCAAGGATGTTTGTAGCAGCCCTCTTTGTAGTGTCCAGAAACTGGAAACTGAGTGGATGCCCATCAATTGGAGAATGGCTGAATAAATTGTGGTATGTGAATGTTATGGAATATTATTGTTCTGTAAGAAATGACCAGCAGGATGATTTCAGAAAGGCCTGGAGAGACCTACATGAACTGATGTTGAGTGAAATGAGCAGGACCAGGAGATCATTATATACTTCAACAACAGTGCTATATGATGATCAATTCTGATGGACCTGGCCCTCTTCAACAATGAGATGAACCAAATCAGCCTCAATAGAGCAGTAATGAATTGAACCAGCTACATAGGATTCCCAATCCCTCTACCCTTGCCCGCCTGCATTTTTTATTTCCTTCACAGACTAATGGTACACTAATCCAAAGTCCAATTCGTTTTGAACAACAAAATAACCATTTGGACATGTATACATATATTATATTTAATTTATACTTTAACATATTTAACATGTATTGGTCAACCTGCCATCTGGGGGAGTGAGTGAGGGGAAGGAGGGGAAAAATTGGAACAAAAGGTTTGGCAATTGTCAATGCTATAAAATTACTCATGCATATTAACTTGTAAATAAAAAGCTATAATAAAAAAAATAAAAATAAAGAACAGTATCACATCTCATCCTTATCTCCAAAGATAAAGTAAGGCTCATGTCATTCCATTAAGAAGCAATTGAAATGTCATAGAGTTTTCTTTAAGGATGGGGATTTTTACAATGTATATAGCTTTTTAATTTTCATAGAAATCCTTTGTATTAGTTAAGGAATGGCAGTGTCCAGTGTGAGCAGCTCCAATTTAATTGCCAGTTGATGTGGAGTGATCCAGAAAGTAGTAAATGGAAGGGACCAGATAGGTTAACTGCTTGGGGGAGAGATTTATTTGTATTTTTATGGATGGAGAAAGAATCAGATGGATGCCAATGAGCCGCATTAGCCTTGTCCATTGGAGAGAGATGGAGAAGATCCTTGAAACATCGGGTGGTTTCATTGCTGATTGTGCCCACCACTGAAAGAGCATGGCAGTTATGGCAATAGACTCATGGACATCAAAAATTGTTAATGAGACTGATGCAAGACTTGAAATCCCTCAGGAATTATTGGATTCCCTGAGACATGATAAGATTGTTATAGAACTTGAAAACACTCAGGGATCATTGGATTCTTGAGACATGATAAGACTGTTGCAAGATTTCGAAATCTGCAGAAATCATTGGATTCCCTGAGACATGAAGAAACAGTTGCAGGACTTCAAAAACTTGCAGAAATCATTGCATTCCCTAACACATAAAAAAGACTTTTGCAGGACTTCAAATACTTGCAGGGATAATTGAATTCTCTGACACGTGAAGCAATGGGCAATAGATTGGTGTTGGACTATCTCTTGGTTGCAGAAGGAGGTGTGTGTGTGTGTGACTGTTGTTTACATACCTCCTTCTAGGACTTCTGGAAATCTTTTACAATGCCATGTTGATTCATATTGTTTGTTATATCACTACTTGCATGTGCAATTCATGTTTGTTATACCACATTGAGCCTGCACTAGCTGTGAGGAAAGTTATCATTACTAGCCTTTGCTATATTGCTATGTGCTTGTGTAATACCTCCCATGCTGATGGATTTATGTATACTTGTTTCTAACAAGACCTTTCAACCCAGAAACCCACTAACAATATCTGGCTTGACTCCCTACTTCCCACTGGTATTTTTTCCCACTGGTATTTTTTATCTCTCTTCCTGAGAAGTCAGGGAGGATGTGATCATCTTTTTTGGGGGGGGTTCTCACTTCCCTAAGAAGTCAGAGAAGGCATGACCACTTGTGTTCTAAAACAAAAGAAAGCAGGAGATGTAGAAGGCTGAAACTCTGAAAAGGTGTGCTTGAATCAGACAGCAGAATACTTAAGGCTAATTAGTTGTTTGATGTGAGGTAATAGCTCTATAAGCATATATTTAGATCATATGGTAATGTGATGGCTCTCCTCAAGATTGGTGCTTGCTGAAAGTGTAGTGGTGAGGTAATTGTGGGCAAGGTTTGGAGAGCTGAAGAAGAGCGATAAGGGTCACTTGGCGGCAGGATGAGGAGGAAAAAGGCTGGAGACTCCTGACTATAGAATCCAGGATACATCTTTGGCAAGATGCATGACAGCTTGCCTGCCTCCTTTACTTCTCCCCCTAAAGACTAAAGACTTTGATTGATCCTGACTCTGACTGATCCTGAGGCCCTCCAGGGAGTAGCCCAGGTATTATAGAAATGGATTTTTTTTTTTTCTATTTCACTGATGAAATGAAAATGTTATGGGAGCTGCTAGAATACAGTAAGATAGTAAATATTAGAACTGGGACTAGGACTTAGTTTGTAAGTACCCAGATTAATTTCCCTCGTTTACCACCAGAAACAACATTTTCACAGTACTGAGGATAGTGTGATCTAGAACTCAAATTAAATAGAACTTGAGAAGTTGTCTTGTCAAACTCTCTCTTAATTTTATTCATTAGGAAACTGAGGTTGAGTTAAATAACTTGGGTTCTTCTCTTCTTCACTGTGACTTCAGAATAGTTCAATCAATTTTTTATTTTTTAAAATAATAGCTACTTATTTTCAAAATATATGCAGATAGATTTCTATATTCACCCCTGCAAAACTTTTTATTCCAATTTTTTCTCCCTCTATCCCCCAAACTCCTCCCTAGACAGTAAGTAATCTAATATTGGTGAAGAATGCTCAATTTCTTTATACATATTTCCACATTTATAATGCTGCACAAGAAAAATAAGAACAAAAAAGAAACTTAGAGAAAAAAAAGCAAACAAATAACAATAAAAAAGTGAAAATATTATGCTGTGATTTACATTCAATCCCCACAGTACTCACTCTGGATGAAGATGGCTCTCTCCAGAACAAATTTATTGGAATTAGTCTGAATGACTTCATTCTTGAAAAGAGCTATGTCCATCAGAGCTTTTCATCATATAATCTTGTTCTTGCTGTGTAAAATGTTCTCTTGATTCTATTCAGTTCACTTAGCATTACTTCATATAAATCTCTTCAGATCTCTCTGAAATCAGTTTTTATATAACAATAATATTCTAGAAAATTCATATACCATAACTTATTCAGCCATTCCCCAACTGATGAGCATCCACTCAGTTTCAAGTTCTTTGCCATTGCAAAAGGGCTGCTACAAATATTTTTACACATCTGGGTCCTGTACACTTTTTATGATCTCTTTGGGATATAGACCTAGGAGAGATACTGCTGGATCAAAGCGTATGAACAGTTTGATAGCCCTTTGGGCATAGCCCCAAATTGTTCTCCAGAATGGTTGAATCAGTTCACAAATGTATTAGTGTCCCAGATTTCCCACATCCCCTCCAACATTTATCATTATCTTTTTCTGTCATTTTAGCCAATCTGATAGATGTGTAGTGGTATCTCAGCATTGTCTTAATTTATATTTCTCTGATCATAGCGACAGAGCATTTTTATATGACTATAAATGGTTTTAATTTCTTCATCTGTTCATATCCTTTTGCCACTTATCACAAATCAATATTCTCATTAAAATTGAGTCTTTAATTTTGAAATTACCTTTTGACCATTTACCCCTATCTATTGCATCCTAAAAAGAATCCATCAACTTTAATTCAAAAATCCCCAAAGCTACCCCATTCCATCAATGCCAGTTTTATTTTAAAATGTGTGAGTATTGATTGTTCCCTAAAAGTCTTAGGATTTTCACTTTTACAAAGAATCTGTGCTTCCACTGACTTTGTATCCAGCACAGAGTATTTGGCTCATTAATATCATCATGACCATGAAGCAGCTTTCCCTCAGAAAGTCACTTCTCTGCTGACCTAGACTTCTGTAAAGCAGAAGATATGATCTTATTTATTGAGTAGTTTAGCAATAATGAGAATATCATGGACATACTTGGTGATACTCTTAATTGAAAATGTTCTGATAGCTTAGCTCAGCCCTGCTCTTTTCCCACAAATGCTTAGTTTAAGTAGAAAGGTTGCTGGCCATTACTAGGAGATTGAATTCTGAATGCTAATTCCAGAGCAAAGCAAATGCAGGCAGATTATGGTGTAAAGCAATTTGGATTTGAAGTTCCATTCTTCTTTTCTGGAAAGTCACTTAATAACTTTAGGACTCAGTTTCCTCATCTGGAGAGTAGGATGATAACACTTATGGAAGAGAGATCAAGACTCAAAGCTAGCAATAGCTAGATTCAAATCCTGTTTATAGCAGATGATGAATATATGACTGCCAAGTCACTCACCTCTCAATGATTCGGGTAACTTTTAAAAACTATCTTTCCAAACATACATTAGTAAAGAAAGTTTATTCATGATGAAGTTCCTTAGTGATAATTTTGCAAGTCTACTCTCTGTTATTACTTCTCAATCATCCTTCCATAATTGCCGTTGGTCTAAGAGAGATGGCCAAAGGAACCATCCTTTTTATTAACTGGTCTTATTAATAGAATTATTAAATTACCCAGAAACTATAATTCTTGAACCTTTTTAAACATGCCAGTTATGGTGATCACGAAGAGATCAGAACCTTTCATTCTTGATTTTTAACAAGGGCCCCAATTAGGCCCATCTGGAGAATTTCTTGACAAAGAAAGCTCTCTTTTAGGACTGTGGCTGTTTTCTCACTATCCCTTTTATCAGTAAGTACATTTTTATCTAGGTAAGTAAGCATATGTGTGTCTATATGTATGTTTTTTTTTTATGTTTGTGCTGAAGATTTCTTCTTCTAATTTTCAATCTCCCAGGGAGGCAATTGTCAGGTAGAAGTATCTACTTGAAAAGATTCTCTGAAATAAGCTATGTTGGGATGAAAGAAAGAAAACCTATGTACAAAGTAAAGGGCCACCTGGGAAATCCAGGGTATTATAGATATTCAGCTTATGAAATCAATTGCATGGTAAGCCCCCAAAGTAGAAGCAATTGAATTTCTATACAGAACTAGAGTTTCAAAAAGGGAGATCCAGCAGGCCAATATTCTGTGAGAGAATCTCTAAAGTTACAATTCTTGCTTTCAAGCTTCTAGGGTTGCACATGAATGAAGCTATGTGTGTGTATATGTGAAAGGAACTTTTTAAGTAAAGAAACTAGGTGTTTTTATTAACACTCTCCAAGAAGATGTCAAGAGAAGCCCCTTCTTAGCATTTTGAGGCAGAGAAATGTCAAAAGGATTCCTGCAGTCAGGTAAATTGAGTAAAACTAAGGAAGATATTAAACAAGGGAAGAAAGTAGTTTTATTCTCAACTTTTCATTTCTGGGTCACTAGGCTCTGTTCTGTTTGTCTTTGTGTCTGTTTTATGTAAGGTTTTGGAAGATTAACTTGTTAAGTCAGGGAACTAAAAGAGCAGGGTTAGTTGGATTGTCCCAGGAATTAGTTTGGGAAATGATATCAGAGAAGGGATCTTTCTTCCAGAGTAAAAACATCAAGTTATTTTTTTTTTCTGGATGAAACTCTAGCAGCAACTTTATTCTGAGACAGATCTAGACTAAGCAAACATAAAGATAACAAGTGTTTATTAGGGAAAGATGAGAATTTTTTGTTACTAAAGATGAATTTATGTTTCATTAGATCTCAAAGCTAAAGTTCAGACATTATGTTTAAATTAAATCTAAACTATTGTCTTTGCCAGTTCCCCCTCCTCGATATTTGATATTAGGATCTTGTATATAAACCAAAATATAAAACTTTTTTTTTTTCCTCTTTGGATACTATGATCATAGCTTTTATATCACACCCTTAAATGCCATAGTTCTAGAATTTTTTCCCTGTCTTTCTTTTTTTTTTTTAAATTAATAGTCATAAGAAAGGTGTGAGAGAAATATAACTCTTGATTTGTAAATTATCATGTTGACTCTTTCCAGATTCTAAAAGGGGAAGAAAAGAAGGACAAAAAAGGGGGGGAGGGGTTGGGCGTGATTTTTAATTTGGAAAACTGTGTTAATTAGACAGCACAGCATTTAATAACCCCTTAATGGGGTTTGAGAGTAGCCAGAACCAGCCTCTGGTGTTTCAACTGGAAAAGCCACTCATGTCTCCTAAGAGTTTTTATAATTGCTAAAAACATCTAAATCACTTTTTTAAAAAAAGGATTTGTCCCACAAACTTCTTCCTCTATTGGGACTATCAATAGACAATGAAGCTTTCTGTCTCCTTTGGAGAGAATAAAAAAAAAAAATGGAGCTCTCTGGTTTCCTACAGATTTACATTTTGTGATATGCAGATTAATGAAAAGAATTACCTGGATGAAAATTATCTTCATAACTTGGGAAAGTAAAATTGTTGTAAAAATTTAGTTTGATAATAATATGTGCTGTCTAGAATGTGGTTGAAATATAAAGGAAAGGGATAGTTTGGGTAATGGGATAGAAAAATTAGGAAAGAGAAATAAGAGCTTGAGTAAAAATAGGGAAAGTAGATAAAACAGTGTGAGACCATATCCTGTATACCACAGACTGACTGCAGCAAGCCCATGTGTTCACAGTTCCTCCTTGAGAATTGTTCTGAGTGATCTTGTGTCAACTTTGGAGGACTTAAGCATGTTGAGAAGGTGAGGGGAAGTTTGGCTTTAAATAGAAAGTTAAGAATGCTAATTTTGTAGCGTGATTTTGTAAGAGATAAGCATCTTACCAAGAACTCTATAGATGTACTGATGTAGTCAGGTAAGTTTTGTTTTGTTTTTTTTAATTCATGATGTTGCAAGACCTGTTTCTGGGAACTGGCACACCCCAGAATTTCCTGGGCAAGTCTTTTTGTACGTTGTCCCCAAAAGACATATTCCTTTGCTGATTCCCCATTGACTGGATACTATAGAGGTTACAGTCAATCTGGAGCAATTAATTTCTCCACATTAGTATGAGTCCCTACTCCTGATTATATCTCCTCTTGGTCTTTACCATATTTGAACATAGTTCAGTCTTTCCCATAATTCCCAATTGGCTGGGTACTATAGAGGTTACAATCTATCCAAAGAACCTAATTCCTTCATGTGAATCTCCCTCCCTAATTACATCTCCCCTTAGCTTTTCATTTTATTTGGGAGTATGTATATATATATATATAAAACCCTTCTGTATCTAATAACATATTTCTTTTTCTAATTTATGGCTTCCCTCTAGCCAAACCATGTAACTCTGTGGAAAGTAAATCCTCAATGAATTCTCACAATTTGAAAATCAGTAGACAAAGTTCTAGAAGATTAGAAGGAATTAAAATGGATGACATTATGTTTCAAGGCCCTCTTCTTATATACTGTCACTGTAAAATCTTATGACAGTAAATTAGCTGGAAATAGTGACTCCTATAATATGAAATACTTGGAACCTAAATAATTGAAATTATAAATTGAGGTTTTGTATGATAACATTTGGAAAATAGATCCAGCTATAATTGAATTTATTCTGGCATTTATTTATTACTGTTAAACTGTATCAGGAAAATTGTTAGCTGTGTAGTTTTAAGTCAATTATCCCAGTTACATAATTTGCAATGTAAATAAAGATAATACCTAACATTAATTCAATAATTTATTGTATTAGAAGTATTGCTAAAATGTAAATTCTTTGGGGTTTTATATATATGTATATATATATATATATATATATATATATATATATATATATATATATATATATACATATATATAAACACTGTTAAAAGGCTGACATAAAAATTATAAAAATAATAATAGTAGATTAGCAACTGAGTTAGGATATTAGTATTTTAAGATTTCAGATCTAACCTTATGCTTAAATGGTTAAAGTATATTGATTTTTCTCCTATTAAGAACTAGAAATTACAAAGGAAAAGATTTTTAGAAATTGGTCTGTAACCATCTATAACTTGTTTAATTGTGTCCACCTACCTTTCAGGATAAATATGGAGGAACCAAATTAATTAAATCTAACAATATATAAATACTGTATTGGCCAAAATATTGATGATTGTGTTTATGATTATTATATAAAATCTTATATTGTTCAATGATCTAATTATTATTTAAATTCAAACATTTGGCTGTGGATCTTCATTCCTGAAGAGGACAAGATTATATCACTATGGTAAAGTCAAGTTAGTATGTCTGACTGTGGCCAATCAGACCAATACAAGCTTGTAATGCTCTATCACAGGTTGGATATAAATAGCCCCTCTGTATTCTCTAACTTTACACATCTCATGTTTCTTTGGAACTCATTCAATTCTACTTTGTTCATAAACCATAGCACCTTCTGTGATGAGGGCATTGGTCTCTTTGAGTTTTTCATAAAATAATCTTTTTGGCAAGTGTACATTTGGCATTCAAACAATGTGGCCTGCTCAATGGAGCTGTGCTTTCTGCAGTAGAGTTTAAATGGTTGGCAGTTTAGTTCAAGAAAGGACCTCAGTATCTAATATTTTACATCATTTGACCTTCAGAATCTTCCTGAGACAATTCAAAATGATTCCACTTCCTGGCAAAGCATGCGTAGATCGTCCAAGTTTTACAGTCATACAACAATGAGGTCGGCACAGGAGCTCTGTAGACCTTCAGTTTGGCAGTCAGTTTGATACCTCTCCTCTGCTGTTCTTTCCTTTGGAGTCTTCCAAAAATTGCCCTAGCTCTAGCACTGCTTGTGTCAACCTAATTATCAATGTGGACATTCCCGAAAAGCATACTGCCTTGATAAATGAACTTATTCACAGCATTCAAAATTTCACCTTTACTATGACTAATGGTTCCACATTTGGATGGTGCAGTACTGGCAGGTGGAGAACCTGTGTTTTCTTGGTGTTAATTGCTAGGCCCAAATTAGCATCAGCAGCTGACAATCTATATTTTGTTGTATCTTAATTTCAGAGGCTGTATTGAGTACACAATCATTTGCAAACCAAAAATTATGCACCAACACTTCCTCCACTTGAATCTTTTCAAGTTGAAGAATTTACCATCAGGATGTTAGTAGAATTCAAATGTCATTGAAGGCGTTTGACAACATGGCTGAAAACATCATGTTAAAAAACAGGAGAGCAATCCCTCAGCCTTGTTTCACTCCATTCATGACTTGGAAAGCTGGAGAACATTGTCCAAAACCAGGCAAAGAGGCCATCATGAAATGCACCCTTTTAAAATTCATGACATCATGAAATTCAAGCTGTTAAGGTTTCTGTCTGAGGATACTGGCCACATCCTGCCAAAATTAAATCAAATTCTTTAGGGTATTTTGCCTAGACCAAAAGCACCAATTCAACTTAGGATTTTAAGATATTTTAGCCCCACACATTTGAGGCTAATTTAATAATAACAGGTGTGAATTTAAATTATTTGTAAAATTTCATATATATTTCCTAGTATCTGAAGCTTGAAATTCCAAGGAGGATGGGAAGAGGAACTGGGGAACCAGAGGAAAAAGTTATTCAGGATTTTGAATTGTCACCATATAGCTTTATGAAAAAGGAAAATATGTGAATTTATGAATAATAGTGATTTTTTCTTTTAAAGTGTTCAGAATATTGGGGCTTAGAAATTAAAATGTCACCATTAGCAATTAACAAATCCAAATCTGATTGGATTTAAGGCAAAATTTGGTTTTGGGAGAAAATAAGAACAAGGTATAAGGATGCTCTCCCTATCAGTATTATTAATGATGATGTGCAGGCTAGCCAGATGGTCTAAGGAGAGAAGGCCTGAAGATTATAATATTCCCTGAAGTAATCAGGGAAGGGCACAAATGGATCATTTTGACTTCAAATAAGTCTTTTGTTGAAATGGAGCTTTGATTACAGTAACACAGATAATGGAAGTCTTTGGAAATTCCACTTTTCTGTATCCAATCAGAAAGCCAAATTATAATGTCGAACTCCCAAAGTTAAATTTACTCTATAAATCTGCTTCATGTGTGCCATCTTTGCTAATCCCTTTTAGGGTTAGCCATTCATGGAATTCTGCCTCATGGTGTCTTTTAATTATAGCTAATTAACTCTTAGAGCACTAAATCCCTTTTAGGGTTAGCCCACTAGTCAATGGAGTAATCTTCTTCCCTTGATAACATTTTTGGGGTGTTAGTGTTCTATGGATTTAGTCTGCCAGTCATTGGTGTATTCCTACCTCATAGCATATTTCTTTTCTTCTGGTTAATTGTGAGTTTCACTAGAGAATTTGCCTTTGCCATTTTTAATTATTAAATCCCCTTTCCTTCCTAATTATAAAATTATTTCAACTGCTCTCCTGAATCAATTTTAGATTTTTCATTCCTAATATCTATATTATCTCTTCATTTTGCCTTTTTTATAAATAAAAGTACCTTTTGACATATGCTTCTTCACATGTGTCATTGAGAAATTTATAATCTATCTGGCCTTAAGTTCTTCTACCTCAGTTTACTATTCTGTAAAGAATTAATGATAGAACTTCCCACCCAGGGATATAGTAAGGATCACATAAATTTTGATTAACTTTTGATTAACTCTTTAATTACATATAGTGGCTTCATTCTTGATGACTTTACATAAGCTTTTAGATTTGATTAGTATACAATACCAGTGTTGATGAGATGAATGACTTTCTGTATGAGACAATTCAGAAGCCTTTCAAATAAATGAAGGTCTCCTGATTCATAATAGATTTTGTTTCACATTTTAAATGCATAATATTGATTATATATGCTTCTAAATTTTCTTATTTGTGAAATTTGGTAAAAAAATTATATCAGCTGTATTATTAGAAAAGCAATTTTTCTTATAATTTAGATGTCATTAAATTAAGAATTGTACTATTAAAAACAGAGAATAAATGAAAAATAGAAAAGCTGTTAGTTCATTCTATCAGGCCTTCTGATCATGGGCTGTAATGTTTTAAAGTACTGTAATTAAAGAAATTATAAACTTTCAAATTTTACCTGTTCATCCAAGTTAGCCTAAAATTATTTTGCTATTATTTGTTCCCCCTTTAGCAAAACTATATTTGCTCTATAGAGCTGAACTTAATTGCTTATTGTGGTAATTGCCCCAAACCCTGTTCCTCCAAATAACAGTCAGTATTAAAAAAAAATTAAATAGATTGCTCTGGAATAGATAGTAAATCCCTATGGAGAGACAATGTGAAGTAGTAGAATACTTAAAAGGGACCTAAATTTTGAGATCTAAGTTTCAGATATGTGTTTTACATACGTTTTAGGAACATTCTATGAATCATACTGAGTTTCTTAAACTGCAACTATCATTCATTTACCTTTAACAGTGCTCTCTCTCTCTTACTCTTTCACTCTCTTGCTCTCTTTCTTGCTTTCTCTTCTTCCTGATTTCTATCTACATTTGTGAGTTTATAAGACAAATGTTTATATAAAATATATGTGATACACAGATGCATGCACATACACACACATACACATCAAATCTCTGCACACCAAGTTTGCAAATCATCTAACAATCAATATTAGGGTATCAATACTTAATCTGAAATAAACGTCACAAATTGAAAATTCCCATTCTCTTTGGCAAAAGGTAATTGTGTTTATTAGAAGAGGTTACAGACAAAATAAGAGGTAAAATAAGCACCAGGGATGCCAGATATAAAGAGTTAGGAAAGCATATACTTAGAAAGGAAAGGACTTTAGAAGAATCCATTAAAGGAATATGCCATGAAGTCTGTGTAAACTATTGACTGGCAGGTTATATTCATAAAAGAGTTTATCAGACCAACTAGAGTTAACTAGATTAAGAAAAAAGACACCATTAAAGGGAAGGCACTATGAAGGAGAGAAAGAGAGTTCCTCATAGTAGAGTTTTGTCCTGAAAAGTACTTAGCAAAGATCTTCATCATAAACAGATTTTTTATAGGGAAAAATACAATTTTGGGAGTTTCTTAGAAAAACTAGGGAACTCAGAGGGAGGGATCAAGGAAGAGGTGAATGGGATAAATTAAATGAAGACCTATCATAAGAATGAGGCCTTGATCTAGGCCTAATTGTGACTTGAGATTTTAGAATAAAAAAGTTGAAATATAGATAAAAGTTGAGGGTATTCAATTATCTTAGATTAAGAAATATTTCCCTCCTGCTCACCCCCACCTTTTCATTAGCATTTAATTACGTAATATGGTAAAGTGTTTTCTGGAGTTCATATTTAATGTCTGGGTAAATTAGAACTTACCAGCTGATGGGAGAAAAGGTCATATGGGGGGTGGGATTCTGTTTTAGGGTCTATATAATACTATGTTTATAGCTTGTGCTTTGTACTCTTCTACTGACCCCTTATCTGTTGGGAATTGCCCTTTCTCATGAAATCATAATTAATCCTTTTTTTTTTTTCAATTTTTACCTTGAGAGTTTTTTATTTTAATTTGGATAAGGTCATTGTCCCATAGAGTTTTGGAGGCTAATTCCTTAATATTTTCTGTTTGTGAGGGGTCTTTCTCAAAGCAAATCCTTGAGCAAACATCCTCTGGAGAATTGTGGAATCTGTCCTGGCTGTCCTGGGTACCCTGAATTTTTCTGGAGTTTGCACTGGTGCCCCAACATCTTTAACATGACCCGCAGCATTTTTGGCATGGAGGGTGGGCTAATCACTGGACCACAGACTTGCAGCCATATTCCTAGTTCAAATTTTTTGACCCCCTCCTCTAGGGTCCCAAAATCTACATCATTCTTAAAGCTCTTCTTGCATGTTCCCTTCCCTTTTAGATGGATTTAAAAATGAAGCTTTCTTCCACCATAAATTCTGGGACTGTGTGTATTGAAATTGTAATTCTGATTTTGAAATTGTATGAGATAATATTAACTATTGTATGCTAAAATTGAAAACTTGTTTATTTTGGTATAAGATTTTAGATATATGTGTGCATTAACATTGAAGTATTGCTACTAGAAGTTTAAATCTGTATTTTATTTGATTTTAAGGTTAAAAATATCTGGGTATTGAAACAATGTTCTCTATTAACTTACCTAAAAAGCTCACATGTTTATATCTCCTAATTAGACCACGTTGCTTTCTAAATCTTATATTTTTAATTTGTAAAAATTGCATGAGCTGTGTTTTAACATTTTATCAGCTCTGCTAGATATGTGGCATAAATTTTGTGAAATATACTTGAAAGCTATTTGGATATTACCTATAGCCTGAATCTTAAGGTTTGTCTTGCTTTCTCCCTTAAATAAAGAAGTAAAATCAAGAAAATTTGATGTATATAAAAGGTGTATAATATGTCTAAAGATAAATAGTAAGATATTGAGGAGATGTCCCTTCAGAAGGAAGGAGACTGTTTTCTGAATATTCAAGTTTGATTTTACTGAAATGACACTGGAGAGAAAACTGAGGTATTTATTGATTATAGTGGACCATTTGATAATATGAGTGGAAGCTTTCCATTGAACCCTGCTGCCTTGAGAAGGATTAGTGGAATAACATTTGAACAAAATATACCTACATATGGATTGGTAGAGAGTAATAATTCCAATAATGGAGTATACTTTACTTCTAAGATTTTACAAGAAATAATAGGGAAGGATTGCAAAATGAGGGGCAATTCCAAATATCTTTGCATCTGCCCTCATCAGAGAGAGTGGAAAGAATCATTCAGATTCTTTAAAAAATGGGTTACTAAATTGATGTTAGATGTCTGCCTATTACATTGTTAAAGAATTAGAACTGTCTCAAGAAGTGATCTGTGACTTTTTCCATACGAGACTGGTTTATTTTATTTGGGAGGAAAAAGGGAAAGATGCTCTATTGAAACAAAGGGTAAGTTCTTAAAGAATCATATCCTGGCAGTCTCCCCATCCCTTTTAGTCCTTAGTAAGCAAGGAATGCTGGCCCATATAACACCTTCGGAACATGCAAATGGAATATGGAAAGTGGATGCTTACAAAATCCTGGAAAAAGCAAAGTGGAAAAGACATAGGAGGGGAGATTAATTATGCTTAGAGGAGTTTTAATAATATTGGTGTTATACCTGTTATTTACATTTCCAGAAAATTTTAGGGATTCCCTCGAATGGATGAAGTTGAATGAACAATTTTAGGAGGAAGAAATTATAAATGTTAATTCTGATAGGGTTATTTAATGTGAAGTTAGGACAGTATATTCTATATTTTTGTGAGTTTTAATTGGCTATATCGATTCATTTAAAAGCTGTTCCCCTTGTTTATTTTTTTTAATTTTATTTTATTTAATAACTTTGTATTGACAGAATCCATGCCAAGGTATGTTATGAGTTCAAATGTTGGAGTTCCTGTTCTTCTCAAGGCGAAGCCGGTTTAGAGGCTTGGAGCCCTTCGGATGTCTCCAAATCCAAAGGTTCTGTCCTTCAGCCTCTGCCTCTGCTTTCTTCTGCCTCCAACCAAGACAGAGATGGAAGGTCTCTCTTATCTCCTTCTGGGGAGTCCAGCCACCAACTTGCCGCAGAGAGAGGGCTTCTGGCGTAGCTCCACTGAAATCCGTCAAAGTGTTCTCTGCACCAGAGTCGTTCCTCTCGAGTCCAGCGCGATCAGCCAGCCAAGAGGAAAAAATGTATTCTGCCATAGATCCCTCATCGCTGGCCTTTTATCTGCCTCTTCTGAGAGAATGGGATTATGGGTTTTCTCCCATAGTGCTCTCTGACCCAATGAGCTTTAAGGGAGGTGTGGACTCCCTTGAAGTTAGAAAGTGTACTTTGTGAAGCTAGCATACTTGTGGACTCCAATGAGTAAAGGTGTGAACACAAGCCTTGTATTGATTAGTTCTACTTAATACCTTGTTTCAGGTTCTGGCCAAAACATCTTCTTGTAAGATTAGATCAACTCTAATTAATTAGCAGTTAGTAAGGATTCCAGCAAAGGTAATTTTTTACAACATTATCCCTTGCACTCGCTTATGTTTCGTTTTTTTTCCCCTCCCTCCCTCCAACCCCCCCCCCCAAGATGGCAAGCAGTCCTATATATGTTAAATATGTTGCAGTATATCCTAGATATAATACATATTTGCAGAACCAAGCAGTTCTCCTGTTGCACAGGGAGAATTGGATTCAGAAGGTAAAAATAACTCGGGAAGAAAATCAAAAATGCAAATAGTTCACATTCGTTTCCCAGTGTTCCTTCTTTGGGTGTAGCTGTTTCTGTCCAACATTTATCCATTGGAACTCAGTTAGTTCTCTTTGTCATAGAAATCCACTTCCATCAGAATACATCCTCATACAATATCGTTGTCGAAATATATAATGATCTCCTGGTTCTTCTCATCTCACTTAGCATCAGTCCATGTAGGTCTCTCCAAGCCTCTCTGTATTCATCCTGTTGGTCATTTCTTACAGAACAATAATATTCCATAACATTCATATACCACAATTTACCCAGCCATTCTCCAATTGATGGGCATCCATTCATTTTCCAGTTTCTAGCCACTACAAACAGGGCTGCTACAAACATTTTGGCACATACAAATGTATAATGTATTTGGCCCTTTCCTTTTTTTAGTATCTCTTTGGGGTATAAGCCCAATGGAAACACTGCTGGATCAAAGGGTATGCATAGTTTGATAACTTTTTGGGCAT
Source organism: Antechinus flavipes (assembly GCF_016432865.1). Taxonomy (NCBI): domain Eukaryota; kingdom Metazoa; phylum Chordata; class Mammalia; order Dasyuromorphia; family Dasyuridae; genus Antechinus; species Antechinus flavipes. The sequence goes on along the minus strand of NC_067399.1, from coordinate 29,556,808 downwards.
AATTCCAGATTGCTCTCCAGAATGGTTGGATTCGTTCACAACTCCACCAACAATGCATCAGTGTCCCCGTTTTCCCGCATCCCCTCCAACATTCATCATTATTTTTTCCTGTCATCTTAGCCAATCTGACAGGTGTGTAGTGGTATCTCAGAGTTGTCTTAATTTGCATTTCTCTGATCAATAGTGATTTGGAACACTCTTTCATGTGAGTGGTAATAGTTTCAATTTCATCATCTGAAAATTGTCTGTTCATATCCTTTGACCATTGGAGAATTGTTCCCCTTGTTTAGGGAAATTCTGAGAACAGTAATCTATGTCTTTGTCCCATTTTTAACCATGTTAATATCTGAACATGTTTTGATATAGATTGGTTATTGAACATCTTAAAGTAAAATGATTTGTGTAATGTTGAATTTAAAACCATCTACTTAAATATGATGATATACTGTGAACTTTCTGGGATGGATTTCTTACTATCATCAACATAAAATTATAGTCAATACTTATTACAATGTGTGATCCTTAAGAAGTAAGTTTACTTGAAGATTTGATTAGTGATACTTATTATTTGAAATAAAATCTCTTGGGACAATAGCTGATATTATTTGGGGTTTTGAATTCAGAGTTGATTGTCTGGTGGATCATCAAGCCAGAAACCTACCATCTGAAAGGAATAAGCCCCAAGACATTCAGAGGAATGTGATCCTGAATTGTTATAGGTCGAGGTTACTATCCAGACAAAAGTTGCTAGGACAACATACCTCTGTTTAAAATAGGATTCTTCTGACTCAGTTTTCCAGTAGTGTTCCTTTGAATAAGAATTCACCTGATTATTCCTGAGTCTGACTATAGGTTGGAATTGTTATTAATGCTATTACTAAAATGGTAATAGACCTAAGGATACTTTATCCTGTCATGTATTGAGGTTGAAGCCTGAAGGACCAGTTTTTGATTATAATCATGTCCTTGCTTTTTCCTCTTATAGCAAGTTTCTATAATCAGAACAAGAAATCAGTAGAAAGTATGAGCATAATTCAAGTGTGTAAGATCTTGTATATCTGAAAATATGTGTTCATTATATCTTAAATAAGTAGTGTTCATTATATCCTAAATAAGTATCTGTTGCTAGATGCATGTGCCTGCCTGTTTCTTTAGTATTTTTATTGCTGCTGACTTTTGTGATAGGCATCTTTATTTCTGAAGGGTTACCCATTTTAATTACTGGGGATACAGATGGATGGGGTGATAGATGGTCCCAAATGGACATTGGGAGTACAGAAAACCTACTTGTAAGTTGAATAGGTTCACAAGACTCCAGGCCAGGGTTGAAATAATTACTACAATAAAGGCAGTAGATCTGTTAGCAGACCAGGCCACTCAGACTAGAGAAGCAATACTTCAGCAATACATAGATTGGTATTAGACTACTTGGTAGCTATAGAAGGTAGAGTTTGTGTGAAATTAAAATTTTGCTTTGTGAAAATAGATGATAATGGACAGGTAGTGAAGGAAATTGCCAAAGACATCAGAGAATTGGCCCATGCCCCAGTACAATTCTGTTCCTCACCATTTAATGCATCTCGATGGTTTTGGTCTAGAGGTAGCTGGAAGAAATGGGTTCTTTGGTTCCTCCTGATAGCTTTAAGTGGAGTTATACTACTCCCTGTCTGCCTCCGCTATGTGACACAACTTATCACAAGGGTAGTATAGACATCACTTGTCAGGATAGTAAATGTTGAACAATCTGGAGGGGGAAGTCCTATTAGACTTGGGGTGTCAAAAGGACGAGGATGGATCCCAGTAGAGAAGAAAAGACAAACTAGGCCCAAAGGGATTGGAAACTGATGACAAGATGGTTGAGGAAATATATCCAGAATGGTGTGAGATGTCTTCAGAGGCTAATAAATAAAGAGGAAGGATTGTGTGGCATTAACTAAATGAAGATCTCACATAAGAATGTGGCCTCCACCTACTCAGTATGACTTGAGACTTTGCAATAATGGTTGACTATAGCTAAAAGCTTCAGCTGTTCAATTGTCTTAGAAAAACAAACATTTCCCTCCTGTCTCCACCCTGCCACTATCTTTTCATTATCATTTAAGTATTAATATTGTCAAGTGTGTTTGGGATCCCTATTTATTCTCTAGGTAAATTAGAACTCACCAGCCAATGGGAGACAGTCAGAAAGGAGGCAGATTTTGTGTTAGGATCTATAAAATACTGTATTTGTACCTTATGCTTTTTGCACTCTACTAATACCTTGTTTGTTAGGAGTTGCTCTCTCTCATGAGATCATAATAAATCTTTTTTTTTTTTTTTGCTTTTTACCATGAGAGTATCTGATTTTAATCTGGATAAGGGTCAAGGAGAAGTGCCAAGGAGTTCAGAGGTAGAGATCAAAGAGGAGCCAGATGAAATGCATCTAGCATGTCTCAGGTCTCAGACCTGTCTAAAGATATGCTAATCAATATCTCATAGGTTTTTTAAAGATGCACAGAAATTAGGGGATAGACAATGGAGGTTGATAAAAGAGTTCCATCCTCTCCAACAGTCTCCAGGGGTCCTTAAACTACGGTCCATGGGCCAGATGTGGCAGCTGAGGACGTTTATCTGCCTCACCCAGGGCTATGACATTTCTTTATTTAAAGGCCCACAAAACAAAGTTTTTGTTTTTATTATAATCCGGCCTTCCAACAGTCTGAGGGACAGTGAACTGGCTCTCTATTTAAAAAGTTTGAAGATCCCTGGACTCTATACAAACAGGACAATCTAGGAATTGGTTATGTGTGGTAATAACCAGATGGGTTTCTTCCTAATAGGGGATGATAGGCTCCCATCACCAATTATTACTACATTGGATCCTCACAACAATCCTGAGTGACAGGTACTGTCATTATCCCCATTTTACAAATGTGGAGATTAGGTAGATATATTAATCTAACTTGACCATTAACACACAGGTAAAGACGTATTCAGGTCTGAATTTGAACTCATGTCTATGGGTCCTAAGCACTGTGACAACTTGATATCTTTGTAAATTTGTCCAAGGTAAACAATAATACTTGCACTCTATAATAAGGCCAAAAAGTTCCTGGGGAAGAGAATGTGGATGTTTCCATATAAAGCCATCCCAATTGCTAGAGAAATCTCCTCTTAGTGATAGAAAATGCAGTATAATTTTCTCAGACAAAGGCAATCCCTTCATTTTTCTTAAGCAGTTAAACAGCTGCCCATACATTTGCACAAAGTAGTATTCAAGGACATTCAAGGAAACTTATTGAATGTTGCTGTGATGAAGCCCCTAGCAATCTGAATACAATGCATCCATCTCCATGGAGATCAAAACCGTTTTTGCTGAGTTCCACAGTGGTAAGTATTGAACTTATATTTAAATGAATATCCTAAGGCTGCAGACTGACTTCTTTATCTTTCAGTTTGATTTTAAGTAGCAGGCTGGCTATAACTAAGCTCTTCATCAATGAGATTGGGGAGATGTAGCTGCATATTTATTCCTTCCAACGTTGAACTGGATTAGTCTAAATAATCATACTACCATAGGACTCAGAGCCAGAAGGAACTTAAGACATCATGTCATCTAACCCATTAGATGACTAAAATAATATAGGTGATTCATCTAAGATTATATATCTAAGACATGAATTCAGGATTAAACCCAAATTCAATGTTGAGCTCCAACAATGGGTTCTAAATTCAGTAGTTTTCCCACCATCCAAATTCTGGCTAATGTAAACAGAAGGACAAATTAATTCAAATAAATAGTTTGTTTCTTTTATACTTTTAAATTTTTGATTAATTGGCTTATCATCATTCAGTGCTCTCCATATCTATATATTGATAATGTCTGTACTGTAAATAATATTAAAATTGTATTCAACAGGCCAATTTTCATCCATACAATCTGTTGATTAATTTTATGAACTCTCTGTACTTTAGTTTTCTTAATTAACAAAAAAAAAGCTCTTAATAATATATTTTAAGGAAAGTATTCCTCCCCTACTCCTATTTATATTTCAGTGAATCTGAGCCCCACAGAAGAGGTTATGTAATGCCAGAGAAACTGAGCAAGATAGACATTAGAGAACAATTTAACAATTTATTTAATGGAAAAATTTACTGGGACCAAATGGATCCATGGTTTGATCCCAGGGCTGAATGAGACTATTGTCACAAAAAACCCAGCAGCAAATGTCAGATACAAGATTCTTTTATAGGGTAACAAGAACAATGACATGATGGGGGAGGAACCTGGATGGGGATGACCTAATAGGAGGAGGCACCTAGGATGACATAATGGGAGGTACTGGAGAAGCTCCTGCTATTCTAATGATGTCTAAAATGGATAAAAACCTTTATCCCATCAAACATTAAGAGGGAATGATCATAGCCTAAGGTCTAAGATGTAAGACCTTTATCCTAACATTAAGAGGAAATTGTTATAACCTGAAACAGAGTAACTGAATATGACAATTAAGGAAACTGGGTTAGGACATTAAAAGAGAACTGTGGCACAACAGTTAAACATCTTGATGTTATTTTGTTTGCTTTATATTCCCATTAAAAGCTCCATCACGTATGATTAGGGATGCATAGAGCTCCATTCGGTGTATTAATTTCAACTAAGACATTATGTCTCCTTTGTATTATTATTAATACTAATCAGCAATTGAGCCAGCTAGATTCAGTCTTCCCATTTACAGAGGTGAAAATGCTGACACTTTTTGAAAGACTTCCTTAAGAGATCCCTTTGAAATGTTGCCTTTAATTTAGCCTAAGAACATACTGAAGTCATGTTCAAAGTGTTTACTGCTTGTGGCCTTTATCTATTGCTAACATTGTTATATAATGTAGCAGTAAAGCTGTCTACTATTTGAGTGTATGGTAATAGTCTCATATAATAAGATACCTGGAAAGTATCTTAGAAATTATTAAATTGCTTTCAATTCACTTCACTTCATTCAGTTAAGTTTGATCCTATTGTACTGAATTCATTTTAATTTAATCCAATTCAATTCAGTTTATTTCAACAAATATCTGCTAAGTGACAAGCATTATGTTAATTATTGGAGATATAAAGACAAAACACCTGGAAATCTCTAACTTATGAAAAATTCTAAAGGAAAAACATGTATACTGATAAATTGATGTAAAACATATGCAGTGGTTTTGCAAATATATATGTATATATGTATGAATATGTACATACATATATATATTTGCTTTTGTTCAATCATTTTAGTAGTGTTCTACTCTCTATGACTCCATGTTAAGGTTTTCTTGACAAATACATTGAAGTGATTTTGAAGAAGGAGGGCAACTGTTCCCTTTACTAAAATTGTGTTCCCTTTAAGATTATCACTCTGAAACTGTATTCCCTTTTGACCTGTGATCCCTTTTGGAGTTTCAGCCCCTCTTGGGGAAGGCATGACCACATATTTAAAATCAGCCGGAGTCAGGAATTCAGGTTAAGGGAAAAATCTTCTATCTTTATTGAAGTGAAGAGGTGAAGAAGGATTGTGATAGCAATATGGGCAGACAGGAAGCCAGCTAGCAGAGGGGGATTGGAGGTGAAGGGCAGTTGCGATAGCAATGATAGCAGCTGTGTCAAGACACCAGCCAGCAGTCTCTCTTTCCACTTCCCTTTCCACTCCCCTGCCTCCACATACAAAAGTCGTCATTTCCTATACAACACATCAGGACTTACACAAAGAGTGGGCGGGGGCCATTCTTTCTCCAAGCATATATATAGTAATAGACTATGGTCCAATTACTATTTAGCCTCATGTGCTTGGGACCTCAGTGCATCAACTCAAGCCTCAGTCCATTACATATCCCCCCAGAGAAGTTATCTTTTGGGGATGCCAGAGCCTTTGATTCAATTAGAAATCCTGGTCAAAAAGCGCCCCTTTGAAGTGCTGTTAATTCAAATAGGGGATCTAGGCTGGATACTAATAAGCATCTAGGCTAGGAACCTTGGCTTCTTGAAGCCTCAAGACTTTTTTTTTTTTAAGGGCAGTTTCTTTTTTTTTTCCTAGATTTAGATTTTATTTATTTACTTGCATTATCATTACAAAAACTCACAAATTTTCCTTATTCCATGAGAAACCTCTTGTAACAAAATCAAACAATTAAATAAAACTAATAATACAGTAACTTCAAGTGAAACCATCTGCAACATTTCACATCTGTTGCAATCTCAAAATTCTCTAGTTCTTTTATTTATTAGAAGTTGTTTTTCTCTCACTTTAAGCCCTGACTTATTTTTTTAATTATAGCTTTTTATTTAGAAGTTATATTCATGGGAAATTTTATTGCATTGACAACTGCCAAATGTTTTGTTCCAAATTTTCCCCTCTTTCCCCCCATCCCTCCCCCAGATGGCAGGTTGACCAATACATGTTAAATATGTTGACATATATATTAAATACAAAAATAAGTATACATGTCCAAACAGTTATTTTGCTGTACAAAAAGAACCAGACTCTGAAATAGTGTACAATTAGCCTGTGAAGGAAATAAAAAATGCAGGAGGAAAAAAATAGAGGGATTGAGCTATGTAATGGTTCTTAATCATCTCCCAGAGTTCTTTCACTGGGTATAGCTGGTTCAACATGAAAGAATTCACAAACCTGAAAAGTTAGACAGGCAAAAATAAGTTTATTGGTGCTGAGAAGTCAGCTTTTGCTAGGAGGCTGACTTCCTCAGTGGCAAGGTCCTGACAGAGAAGTAAAGGTCTAGCAGAGAAATCCTGGCAGAGAGAGAGATAAAGAGGGGTGTTAACACTGAGAAGAGAGTGTCTTCTCAGCAGGAAGGGTCCTGGCAGGCAACTATACTAAGGAGAGAGAGGGGTTCCTTGGCCTGGCATGGTCCTGCTTTTGGGCCTCTACAAAGAAATGAGCCCCGAGTTCCTCTTTTTTATAAGGAATATGAGTGTTAACTTCTCTCTAAAATGTAATGTTCTCTGTTGAGGTTGGACCTGAATCCAAAAGGGGTTCCCAAAATTCTCTGCCCTGTACCAAACCTCATCAAGATGATGAGGCCAGAGTAGTTTCACTTTTCTTCATGGTAGAAAAGGACATATTCTAGACATTTTGAAAAAGTGAAATACATAGAAGTTGGTACCATTTTAATACAAAGAATGATGATGTTATATGTGTATATGTATATGATACCCTTTTCCTCCCTAATATTAGCATTTCTATATATCTTCCCTTCAACTGAAAGATTTATCCATTGTAAGAAGTTAAAAAAATAGTAGTTATTGATGTAGTAATACCCTAATAAGTATGCGATAATAAACACTCATAGTATACTATCTGTGGGATGACCACATGATGTAACAGAAAATTCATTAATACTGGGACTGAAAGACCCGGATTCATTTTTTTTCTCCCACACTTACTATTTTTTAGTTTACATATGTACTAAATCAACATCTTTGACTCTCAGGTTCCTTATATGAAAAACAAGAAAATGGATCTAAAATAACTCTGATATCATTTCAAGCTTTGTGTTTGTGATCTTATTAGAAGGCAAGGACAATATATATATTTTTTCTTTAGGGCCTGTTGGATAATATAATTGCCTAGTATTTGGATTATCACAAAACTTTTGATCAGGCCCTATAGTGATTTTCCTAAAACTCTGGTCCAACCATATCACTCTCTTGTTAAGTAAATTCTAGTAGATTCCTGTCATCAACATTATTCAAGATTAAAATAAAAACAAACAACAACAACAACAACAACAAAAAAAAAAACCCTTTATTTGACATTCAAAGCTCTTTAAAACCTAGCTCCTATTCCATAGACAAGATATTATATCCTCAACTTTTGCTCTAGCTGTCCTTCACACGTGGTATGCTTTCCCTCCTCAAACCTATATATTGACTTTTTCAGTTTCCTGTAAATCACAATTGTAATTCCATCTAATACTAGAAGCTTCTCCCAAGGTCTCCCTATTTTGGTGTCTTATCTCTGTTAATTATATTTTATTCATTCTAGATAGTAAACTTCTTAAGGGCTAGAATTGCCTTTTTTTTTTTTTTAATCTCCATTGTTGAACACAGTACCTGGCACATAGTAAACATTAATAATTTTTTATTGTAATAAAATTAAGAGTTGGTTTGATGGGAAAAAAATCTAACAAAATAGATACACTTTTAATTAATTTGATTAGAAAAAAGAAAGAAAAACTAAATCACCAACATCAAAAATGAAAAGGATGAATTATCACCATTAAAAAAAAAAGAAATTAAAGCAATAACTACTAGTATTTTGCACAACTATATAACAGTAAGTCTGATAATTTAATTGAAATGGATGAATACTTACAAAAATATAATTTTTCCAGATTAATAGAAGAGAAAATAAATTACTGAAATGATCCCATTTTAGAAAAAGGAAATTGAAGAAACTATTAATAAAGTCCCTAGGAAAAATATTCCCAGGTTCACAAGTGAATTATACCAATTTCTACCAAACATTTTATGAGCAATTAATTTCAAAATTATGTAAACTATTTGGAAAAACAGGTAAAGAAGGTGTAATGCAAATTCTTTCTATGACACAAGTATGATACTGATACGTAACAATCTCCCTAATAAATGTTAATGTGAAAATTTAAAATAAGATATTACCAAAGAAATCATAGCAACTTATCAGCAGGATAATACACTATGATTAAGTGGGATTTATTCCAGGAATTCAGGGCTGATTCAATATCAGCAAAACTATTACTATATTAGACCATATCAATAATAAAACTAGCAAAAATCTTATTATAATCTCAATAGATGCAGAAAAAGCTTTTGACAAAATACAGCACCTGTTCCTATTACAAACATTAGAGAGCACCTATATAAAACCAAAAGCAAGCATTATTTATAATGGAGAGGAACTGGACATATTCCCAATAAGATCAGGGATGAAACAAAGATGCCCATTATCATCACTATTATTCAACATTGTAGTAGAAATCTTCACTTTAGCAATAAGTAAAAAAAAAAAAAAAACAGAAACTAATGCAATTAGAATAGACAATGAAGGAATAAAACTATCACTCTTTCCAGATGATATGATGATATACTTAGAGAATCCTAGAAAATCATCCAAAAACCTACTCACTTCAAAGATTTAGTAAAGTTGTAGGATATAAAATAAACCTACATAAATTATCACTATTTTTAGGTATTGCTGATAAAGCCCATCAGCAAGAGATAGAAAAATAAATTCCATTTAAAAATACAGTAGACAAAATAAAATACTGGGGGATCTAACTTGCCAAGACCAACCCAAAACTATATGAAAACAGTTACAGAACACTTCTCACACAAATAAAGTCAGATCTAAATATTAAAAAAAAAAAAAAAACTATCAATTGTTCATGGATAGGCTGAACTATTATAATAAAAATGGCTATTCTGCCTAAATTTATCTGTTTTTATCAGAGCCACACTAATCAATCTGCCCAAAAATTATTTTATAGGAGTAGAAAAATAATTACAAAATTCATCTGGAAAAGCAAAAGGTCAAGAATATCAAAGGAATTAATGAAAAAAAAAATACAAAGGAGGGTGGCTTAGCAGTTCCAAACCTAAAATTATATTATAAGGTATCAGTCATCAAAACCATTTGGTACTGGTTAACAAATAGAGTGATGGATCAGTGGAACAGATTAGATACACATGACACAATGAGCAAGACCTACAATTATTTACTATTTGATGACCCCCCCCACCCCCCAATTCCAGCTTCTGGAATAAGAACTCATAATTAGACAAAAAATGTTGGAAAAATTAGAAAATTTTATTGGAAACTTGGCATAGACCTGAATCTCACTCCATTACAAAATATAGCCATGTTTAGGTATATTAAAACATGTTCTAAATCACTATTGATTAGAGAAATGCAAATTTAAACAACTTTGTTGTATTACTTCATACCTCTCATATTGACTAAGATGACAAGAAATGATAAATAAATAAATGATAAGATGACAAGATAATGAAATGTTTAAGGGGGTATGAGAAAATGAGACACTAGTGCATTGTTGCTTGAATTGTGAAATAATACAACCATTCTGGAGAGCAATTTAGAACTATACTCAAAGGGCTATTAAACTATACATATCTTTTGACCCAGAAGTGCTATTGCTGGGTCTGTATCCCAAGGTAATGTTAATGGAGGGCAAAGCACCCACATGTGCAACAATGTTTATAACTCTTGTTGTGGTAGCAAAAAATTGGAATACATGCCTATCAGTTGGGGAATGGCTGAACAAGTTGTGGTATATAAAGATAATGGAATGCTATTATTTTATAAGGAATGATGTGCAAGCTGATTTTAGAAAGTCCTGGAAAAATTTACATGAAATGATGCTGAGTGAAACAAGCAAAACCAGGAATACATTGTACACAATAATGGCAAGAATGTGTGATAATCAACTATGAAAAGCTTCTTTCTTCTCAGTGGTTCAGTGACCCAAAGTGATTCTCATAGATTTTATAAAGAAAATACCATCTGCATCCAGAAAAAGAACTAAGATGACAATGTAAATCAACACATACTATGTTCACTTCTTTTTTGTTTGTTTTTTTTTCAATCTCTCCCATAGTTTTTCAGTTTTTCTATGATTTTTCTCTTCTAATATCATTCATAAAGTAATTTATGAACTATGAATTAAAAATAAATACATGTACTAAAAGAAATAGTCTTTCTCTTTTGGCCAATGAAAAAAGGTAATTGTTTATTGTTACACATTGCCATTTATATTGTTTCTTAAGGTTTGTGAAATGTTTTGCATGAATTAAATTTTTTGATCCTCACTCTATGATTTTGTCTCATAGGAACTACTATTATTCCCATTTTATAGATGTGGAAACATAAGATTTTCTAAGTATGAATGTTGAAAACTATGTATGTATTTTGAAAAAAATAAAAAAGCTATTACAAAAATAATGTTGTACTCCTCCTATCTTATTCTAGAATCTAGTTCATACCTCTATGAATCCTTATGACTCCACTGAAAAATTTTTGCTGTCCTGACATAATCATTCTAGCTGGATACAATATAACAAGAATAGACAATGGGACAAATTCTTCAATCTTGGAATTTCTTGGAAAATATACCCTGTTATCTCAGTTCTAGCCTTTTTGTGTCTATTTCTCATGTAATTTTATATACATTGACTTATTTGATTCTTTCAAGAGTCATGATTTGTGTCATCTTAAAAATTAGGAAATCAATGTTTGGAAAGCTTATCAATGTGATAAATATATCTGGTAACTGACAGAACTAGATCTTTAACACACTTCTAACTGCAGACTTTGAATGTTGAGTATGCTTTATCATTGCTTATGCCATCTGCTTCTCAATCGAGACACAACTCTAACACAGCAAGACACAATACTTATAATCTGAAAATAGCAATGAGTGATTATTTCTTTTCTTCTTTACTTGTTTCCAAACTCCAAAGCACCAAATACACAACAGTTATTTACCATTTTATCTCAGCTTAGGAAATGATTATAAGTACTAGAAATAGGTGTATAAATGATGTGTTAAATTTTCATCAGCAAGTCAGTGAAGTATTTTCCTATTTGATATCTGTTAGTGTGTAATAAAACATAATGACATAAAGCTGCTAAACAGCCTGAAATTTGAAAAGAAAGTAGATTTGAATGTTTGAGAAATATAGGCTTGATGTAGGGGAAGGAAAGTGGTGGAGAATAATAACTTTTTGACCTCAATTCAGTGGAAAATATCTGTCAGCCAAGTTTTGTAAATAAAATAACTAGTCATCTAACTCTAGCCCTAGAATTAAGGTATTAGAAATAACTTTGGACGTAGGGACCTGCTCTCAAGACCTACCACTGGTATTTCCTTCTGATCGAATGTCTTCTAGAAGAAACTTTATGTGAAGACCATTATCCAGACAAATCACACATGATTCAGGATGCATTCCATACTCCTTCTATTCCAGAGAGCTTTTCCCATCCAATCCCCATCATCATCCATTTTCAGCTTCATGTATGTTGTCTTCCTCAATTAAAATTTAAGCTCTTTGAAGAAAGAGACTATCTTTTATTTTTCTGCTTATATTTGTATTTCTTGTATGTATAAACTAATAAACACTAAAAAAAAAATGCTACCTGACTGATTGGTCCAGATTTTATTTTATTGCAGGTTTTAAAATTTTAATTAATTCAATAAATATTTATTAAATATTTAAAATCTACTTTATAAGGTGACAGATATATTATCCAGTCTCTGACATCAAGGTCTTATCAATTTAGTATTAGCTTAAGACTTCCAAAAACTATTATACAAATTATACTTATAAAAATAAGGAAGAAAAATCATTTTTAAAAAGTAATATAAGAAATTTTGGGTAGAAGGTCATCAGGGAAGTTTTCATGGAAGGTATAAATCCTTGACTTTATCTAGCCATTTTCCAGTCATAGAACCTCAAAAAGTGATGTCCCAGGACATAAAATTTAAAACATATCTAATCAAGAATCCCTTAAATAGCATTCCCCATAAGTTGTAATTCAACATTTGCTTAAGTTCTCCAGTAAAGAAAAATCACTAATGAATGAAACAACCCTATTCCATGTTGAGATAAATTTAATTATTAGAATCTACTCCTCTTTTACTTAAAATTAAAATGTGTCCCTTTGCAACTCCCAGCCATTACTTACAGATTTAACCTCTGTGGACAGTTGACATGCAAATTTTCTTTTAAATGGAATCCCTTCAAATGCCTGAAGATAATTATTATGTTCCTCCTCTCCCATTCCCAGTGTTTATATATATATATATATATATATATATATATATATATACATATATATATATATACATATATATATGTATATATATATATATGTATATATATATATATATTTTTTTTCTTGTGGAAAGAAGCACAGTTCTTTGGAAAGAATTTTATAGTACATGATCTTCAAAGTGTTTATGAAAATGATTACTATCTACTGAACCCTATTCAGTTCATCAAAGTTCTTCAAATATGGCTCCCAGAATTACATTCACCACTCTTCAAGAGAGGTTTTGGAATAATCATCATCTGTCTGTTCATTATTATTAAGTTCTTGAATACAACCTTAGAATATTTTTTTGTAGTCATACTATACTGTTGACTCATGTTAAGTTGTAAATTCTCTAAAATCTTCAAGTCATTTTTGGATAAATATCTCTCTAGTCACAGCTCCTTTATCTCATATTTGTGAATATTGTTTCTTTTTATCCAAAAGATGTAACTTTGTTTATTCCTATTGACCTTTATCTTAATATATCCAATACAATGTTCTATTTGATTGAGAGATTTGTAAATTCTAATGTCTAATTGTCTCTTCAATTTTATTGTTTCCAAATGCAATATCCAAAGTCGTTAATGAAAATCTTAAATGGAACAAGATCAAACAGACTCTTATTAGCTATGTGGCTCTGGACAAGTCACTCAACTATATTTTACTGCCTCACTTTCCTTATTTGTAAAATGAGAAGGAAAAGGAAATGGCAGTATCTTTGCCAAGAAAAACTACATTGGGACACCAAGAGTCACATTGAAAAATGACAAAACATTTACAGCAACAATGGCAACAAAAACAACAAAACCTTATAAATCCCTTAGTTGCCAAATTCTTGCTTTGTCAAAGGTAATGATTGCTCTTCTTTCAATCCTCATTTTCTTCAATTTTGTGTAGCTTTTAACTCTGTTAATCAGTTTCTTCTTTTTTCTCCTCTCTTCTCTCTAGGGTTTTGGAGTACAATCCCATCAGCTTCCATGGATTTACTTACATTTTCTATGTTAAAGATTTTCAAATCTAGTTATGCTTCCCAATCCTGTTTGCTAAACTCCATTCTCATATCTCCTACTACTGCTCAGACTTGAATGTTCAATAGACATCTGAAACTGAAAATATTCAAAAGTGAATTTATTATCTTTCTCTCTAAACTCCATCATAATTACCTTATTATTTTTGAGAGAGCCACTATCCTCCAGGTATCTCAGGATTACAATGTAAGTTTCATCCATTATGCCTCTTTTCTTTTACAACCTGTATCCAATCTGTTCCCAAGGCCTGTAGATTAAATCTTTGCTCAAATAGGTGAATAAACCCTGTTCTCTCCTATGCTGCTGTCACCATTCTGATTCAGCTCTTTGTTGTCTCACTTCTGGACTAACACAAAAGCCTATAGGCAGGCCAGCTCATCTCAAGTCTCTAGCCAGTCTAATTCATTCTCCACTCAGCTAACAAAATGATTTTTCTAAACTACCAATCCAATCACATTAATTCTCTTTACAATAATCTCCATGATTCCCTGTCATCTCCAGGATCAAATGAAAAATGCTCTGATTAGCATCCAAGCCTTTCATACTTAACTCCCTCATATCTTTTCAATCTTTTCTACATTTTATTTCCTGTTATACACTCTAGTAATTCTAGCTACTATTTGAAAGAGGCACTTCTTTTAGTTCTGACCAATTTCTTTGACTATTTTTCAGGTCTGTAGAAGATAGTCATTGTTTTCAATCTACTGATTTCCTTGACCTCCTTTTAGTCTCAACAAAAAATGTTGCCTTCCAAAGGAAGGTTTTCTAAACCCCCTTTAATGTTAGTTCATACAACTAACATTAGTTGGAACACTAGGATACTCCTAGGAAGGAGTATACCTTCATTGCTGACTTACAAGGCCATTATTTTGGTTAAATTACTTGAACTCTTCATTTATGTTTTAGTGTGTAGTTTTCAAATAAACCTGGTAGGCGTATAATAATAATGATTAGTAGGAACTAGAGCATGGAGGCTAGTTGACTGATGATGATGAATGATTGTCCTACAGGTTGGCCCCAGATTTAGGTAAGTGTAACTAGGTTGGAGGTTAGGATTCAGAATTGTGTTTGGGAGACTGGTTGGAATATTATACTTCATTGGTTGGTTGTGTGGAGTAGAGGGATGATTAGGAGAACTAGGATTGAGGCTAATAGGGGTAGTATGCCACCCAGTTTATTGGGGAGTGAGTGGAGGATGGCATATGCAAATAGAAAGTATCATTCAGTTTTGATGTGGGGAGGGGTGTTTAGGAGATTGGCTATTGAGGAGTTGTCTGGGTCTTCTAAATCTGGGAGAATAGGATTAGAATAAGAAGCACAAGGCATAGTAGTATTAGGCCTAAGGCATTTTTAATGGTGTAGTACAGGTGGAATGGAATTTTGTCTGAATCAGGGTTAATGCCCAAAAGGTTGTTAGAGCCTGTTTAGTGAAGAAACAGGAGATGGACAATAACTAGTGCTATAATAATGAATGGAAGGATGACGTGGAATGAGAAGAATCAGGTAAAGATGGCTTTGTCTACTGAGAATTCCCCTCAAATCTATTCTACTAAGGTGGTGCCAATGTAGGGGATGGCTGACAAAAAGTTTGTGATCAAGGTAGCACCTCAGAATGATATTTGGCCTCAGGGGAGTACATATAAGAGGAATGCAGTAGCTATGACAGTTAGTAGCAAAATAACTCCATTGTTCCATGTTTCTTCATACAGGTAGGATCTGTAGTAGATACCAAGGCCAACATGTAGGAATAGGCATATGAAAAATATTGAGGCTCCGTTAGCATGAAGGATGCAGATTAATCAGCCATGGTTGATGTCATGGCAGATGTGGGCTACTAAGGTGAAGGCAGTTAGCCTATTGGAGGTATAGTGTATGACTAGAAATAGGCCTGTTAGTATTTGGATGACTAGGCAGATTCCCAGTAAGGATGCAACAGAAATGTTGGAGGGTAAAGGAAGGTCAATGAATGAGTAATTAATGATTTTTATGAGTGGGTGTGTTTTATGTAGGTTGATCATTAGTTTTTGTAGTTGAATTACAACAAAGGTTTTTCATGCCATAGATTATGGTTATGGTTAGAGTCCATATTAAAATTGTTATGGAAATGATGGTAATGTCCTTTTTATCTTTATTATTTATTTTTGGATTTGTTGCTTTTGTTCAAATTTGTTTTATTGTTGCTTCCCTTATTAGTTTGTGAGCTTTTTGAAGGCAGGAACTCTTTTTGGTGTCTTCTTGTATCTCCAACACTTAGTTCAGTGCCTAGCACATAGTAATTGCTTAATATTAATTACTCAATATTAATTATTATTTAGGAACATTGTCCTGAATTAATATCAACATTAAAGAATACTCGATGACCTTTTTATTTAAACAGTGCAATATTCATCTTCTTTAGGTGATTTTCCTCTTGTCTAAGAAGATATTTTGAAACGTCCATGAAATTCTTTCCTGAGATTTAGGTAAATGATATTTACAGAATTCCCTTGAGATACCAGTCAAGAAACCTTGTCAAAAAGAAAAATCAGTTAAACTTAATGCCTATTTCTAAAATAGAAGTCAATTTCCTTCTTCTAAGATTTATTGTGAAACTGTAAGCTCTTCCTGACCCAAAGTGTTGACAAGAGGTAAAACAACTAGATTTCTATCATATAAGGAAATTCCTATAAAAGATGGTCATGATTTCAATGAGTTCAAATCTCCAGAGACTATTCAATTGATAAGATTTTTTTTTAAACAAGTCATAATACACACACACACACACACACACACACGCATGTGCATGGGAATTAGATGTTTTATTTTATTGTTGTTACTCAGAAAAATCCTTTCAGGATCCAGAAAGAACAGGAAAAAGAACAATCAAATTCTGATATGAGAAAGGAGAAAGAAGATAGTCTAAACTAAAGGGGTTAGGTCATTTCCCAAAGATAGAATGTTGGGAAGGAGAAGGTGAGTAGATAAGAATTCAACATCCACATAACATCAACATCACAACAGAACCTCATATACAGAGAAGGAGGGCTTTGATTCTGTTTCTATCATATTTCAGTGATCTTTTTTGCTTTTTGATTGATTTTTAAGTTGTAGAAGACATCTTGACTCTACAATTATGAAGATAGTTGAAAGTTAAACACTAGCTTGGACAGGTTTTTATAGTTCTAGAAAAAAAATTGAAAGCAGTCATAATAACATACATATTATAATGTCCAGACCTACCTAAGAATTGGGATATTTACCTCTACTAAAGAGAATATTAATCATTTTTTTTGATAATCTTTGAAAGAAGGAAGAGAAATAGGATCCTGTGTACTTTCCTTTTACCTCCCTAGTTACAATAGTTAAAGAATAGAAAAAGGGACCCAAGCTGATAAAAATCTCCCCAGCTTTAGTTTCTCTAGAATCATTTTGTCAATAAAGCCAAATATTTGGAACTAAGTGTAGCTTTAAGTATGATGAAAACTGACTTTCCACAAGTGTAGACAGGTACTTGTTCCATAGTTAATAATTTTAGAAATTTCCTTTAGTTGTAAAAAGTCTTAGAGAGGCACATTTTGCCCTGTGATTTACTGATTTCAAGATTTGCCAAGAAAAATTAAGAGGGAAAATATCTTTCTGAAGGTGCCACATTCAATAGATCATTTGGCATTTTTTGGTCATTTTCTTTTACTTGATATTTCCTTCTCACTTGGTTTCCATGACTGACTACTCTCTTGATTTTTTTTTTTTTGAATTGTCTGATTTCTCTTAGTATTCTTTCTTGTATCTTCATTTAAGATATGTGTATTAACAATGGATTTCCTCTAAAATTCTGCCCTTGGTCCTTCGCTTCTTGAATTCATTTCTTCCTTATTCTGAAATGCTTGTTTGTTTATTATGTCTCGCTCTCTTTCTTACCTCTGGGGATTCTACATATGAGATCCTCATCCAATTTCCCCCAAAATGTTATTTACAGTTTCAAGAATTGAAGCAAATCACTGGCCATTTCAGATCAATATATAAAATATTGAAACATATAAAATGTTTCCAGCATTAGGGGTGACCCTTCAACCAAGGACTTATAGCTGAGAATTACACAGATCTTGAATTATTTATGATTTGTGATTAGTATTAATGCAGTCAGGAGTCCATGGAAAATTGCAAGTTCAGCTCTTCAAAAGAAAAGTGTAAAAACCATTGAAGACTTGAGGATCTATGAGAAGATTCTGTACTTCTTAATATATATGTATGCTGGGAGCATGAGTTCTCAAAAGAAATTTGGCTACTTTTTCCCCATTAAAATTCTAAGGGTATTCCTAAAAAAAAGAGGGCATCATTCTAATAATACTGCTCAAATCCCAATCCTAATATCAATTATAGTCATTTATCAATGATATCCTACAATGTTTACCATACTAGTATGCTTGAATCAAATATCATATATTAGTTTTACAAAATATTTTTTTTTGAGAATACAAAACAAGAACAGAAACACAAGATTTTCTTCTTCTACTTATCCTAACACCAAAGGGCAAATTTTCCCTTATGATGCTTCAATACCTGGGAAGAATTGGCTCAAAGATAAAATATCTTCTATAAGTCTCAGAACAGTTAGCAATAATATCTTAGGCCAAATCTAATGGCCTTTTCTCAATCCTCACCATTCTTTCCCATCCTGCACTGCTTGACACTGTTGATCACTTTCTTCTCCTTGATACTTCCTTCTCACTTGCTTCCATGACTGACCACTCTTTTGATTCTCTTTTGAATTGTCTGACTTTTCTTCTCAGTATTTTTTTTCTGTATCTTTATTCAAGATATGTGTATTAACAATGAATTTCTTCCAAAATTCTGCTCTTGGTGCTTCTCTTTTCCTCTCCTCTTAGCTTCTCTCCTCTTTTCTTCTCTTTTTTCCTCTCCTCTTCTCTCCTTTTCTCTCCTCTCCTATGCTTTCCTCTCCTCTTTTTATCTTCTCCTTCTCCCGTTGTTTTAACTTTTTAAACATTTTTCATATAAGTGTCCTCTCATTTAACATTCGTACTATTTTGGTGCCATCCGTTATCACCTAACTCTTAGGCTATTAAAATGAGTTCTGCTTTATCTACCTGCCTTGAATCTCTTCCAATTCCAATGGATCTCCCATTGTACTTCCAAATTGATTTTTTTTTAAATGTAGTTCTGAACATATGAAAAACATACACACACCATTATGCAATGAGCTTCAGTGCCTACCCATTACTTCTAGAATTGAACATAAGGTCTTCTGATTGATATTCAAAGTCCTTCATGAATGTATTCCTCCCTATTTTCTTTGTCTTTTTATACTTTTTCACTTCTAGTACTCTGTAAATCAGTGATACTGGCCTGTTTCTTGATTCTCCATCTATTAACTCAGGAACTATTCTGAATGGACTCTCATAACTAGATGTTCTTCTCTTCTCACCTCCACATTTTACTTTCTCTGACTTCCTTCAAGTCCCTCCAAAAGACTCAGTCAAAAGACTCTTAACGATCTAACTTACCTCTATTATTATTTCTAATTCACCTTATATATATTCTTTATACAGATTATCTCTTTTTGACAGTGCAATCTTTGAGAATTTTAAGTCTTTAATTTTCTTTAAATCTCTGAGCAAGTGTTTAATGAATATTTATTTACTGACAGACAGAGTGACCATCAGGTTCTGTATAGTCAGTACTTCTGGGGGATTCCAGTTCCTTGGCTATGAGATAAAATTGTTGTAATTGGTCCTTGTCAATCTTCATGACTTGTTTGTAATTTCAAAGCTAATACTGGTTCCAACTGCCAGACTGTTCCAAATTTTTTAAAGCTTACAGGACTGTAGCTTTATCCATTCCATCTCAAATGTCTCATGTAAACCAAAAGAATATATTTATCAGGGATAGAAGCAACAGTAAGATTATATCCTTCTGGCTTCACATAAACCCAGGTGTAGAACATAGGCCATTTGCTGCAGCTCTCTCTCTTTTCCTGGAGTTTATAGCATTCCTTTTTTTATTCATTTAAATGTATTCAGATAGGGCAGAAAGAGAAAGATTGAATTTGACCAATAAGTACCTTTTGTCTACTCACTCATTTCTGACTCAGTAGATAATCAAAAGTTAATTTTTTATTTTTTTTATAAGTTTTTTTATTTAATAATTACATTATATTGACACTCATTTCTGTTCCGATTTTTTTCCCCTCCCTCCCTCCACCCCCTCCCCTAGATGGCAAGCAGTCCTTTATATGTTGGATATGTTGCAGTATATCCTAGATACAATATATGTTTGTAGAACCGAACAGTTCTCTTGTTGCGTAGGGAGAATTGGATTCAGAAGGTATAAATAATCCGGGAAGAAAAACAAAAATGCAGATAGTTCACATTCGTTTCCCAGTGTTCTTTCTTTGGGTGTAGCTGCTTTTGTCCGTCATTTATCAATTGAAACTCAGGTCTCTTTGTCAAAGAAATCCACTTCCATCAAAATATGTCCTCATACAATATCGTTGTCGAAGTGTATAATGATCTCCTGGTTCTGCTCATTTCACTTAGCATCAGTTCATGAAGGTCTCTCCAAGCCTCTCTGTATTCATCCTGCTGGTCATTTCTTACAGAACAATAATATTCCATAACATTCATATACCACAATTTACCCAGCCATTCTCCAATTGATGGGCATCCATTCATTTTCCAGTTTCTAGCCACTACAAACAGGGCTGCTACAAACATTTTGGCACATACAGGTCCCTTTCCCTTCTTTAGTATTTCTTTGGGATATAAGCCCAATAGAAACACTGCTGGATCAAAGGATATGCACATTTTGATAATTTTTTGGGCATAATTCCAGATTGCTCTCCAGAATGGTTGGATTCGTTCACAACTCCACCAACAATGCATTAGTGTCCCAGTTTTCCCGCATCCCCTCCAACATTCATCATTATTTTTTCCTGTCATCTTAGCCAATCTGACAGGTGTGTAGTGGTATCTCAGAGTTGTCTTAATTTGCATTTCTCTGATCAATAATGATTTGGAACACTCTTTCATATGAGTGGTAATAGTTTCAATCTCATCCTCTGAAAATTGTCTGTTCATATCCTTTGACCATTTATCAATTGGAGAATGGCTTGATTTCTTATAAATTTGAGTCAGTTCTCTATATATTTTGGAAATGAGGCCTTTATCAGAACCTTTAACTGTGAAAATGTTTTCCCAGTTTGTTGCTTCCCTTCTAATCTTGTTTGCATTAGTTTTATTTGTACAAAGGCTTTTTAATTTGATGTAATCGAAATTTTCTATTCTGTGATCAGTAATGGTCTCTGGTTCATCTTTGGTCACAAATTTCTTTCTCCTCCACAAGTCTGAGAGATAAACTATTCTATGTTCCTCTAATTTATTTATAGTCTCATTCTTTATGCCTAGGTCATAGACCCATTTTGATCTTATCTTGGTATATGGTGTTAAGTGTGGGTCCATGCCTAATTTCTGCCATACTAATTTCCAATTATCCCAGCAGTTTTTATCAAATATTGAATTCTTTTCCCAGAAGTTAGGGGCTTTGGGTTTGTCAAACACTAGATTGCTATAATTGACTATTCTGTCTTGTGAGCCTAGCCTTTTCCACTGATCCACTAATCTATTTCTTAGCCAATACCAGATGGTTTTGGTGACTGCTGCTTTATAATATAATTTTAGATCAGGTACAGCTAGGCCACCTTCATTTGATTTTTTTTTCATTAGTTCCCTTGAGATTCTCGACTTTTTATTGTTCCATATGAATTTTGTTGTTATTTTTTCTAGATCAATAAAATATTTTCTTGGAAGTCTGATTGGTATAGCACTAAATAAATAGATTAGTTTAGGGAGTATTGTCATCTTTATTATGTTCGCTCGGCCAATCCAAGAGCACTTAATATTTTTCCAATTATTTAAGTCTGACTTTATTTGTGTGGAGACTTTTTTATAATTTTGCTCATATAATTCCTGACTTTCCTTTGGTAGATAGATTCCCAAATATTTTATGGTATCAACAGTTATTCTGAATGGAATTTCTCTTTGTATCTCTTGCTGTTGGGTTTTGTTGGTGATGTATAAAAATGCTGAGGATTTATGGGGATTTATTTTGTAGCCAGCTACTTTGCTAAAATTATGAATTATTTCCAATAGCTTTTTGGTAGAATCTCTGGGGTTCTCTAGGTATACCATCATATCATCTGCAAAGAGTGATAGTTTGGTTTCCTCATTGCCTACTCTAATTCCTTTTATATCTTTCTCGACTCTTATTGCCGAGGCTAGTGTTTCTAATACGATATTAAATAATAATGGTGATAGTGGGCAACCTTGCTTCACTCCAGATCTTACTGGGAAAGGTTCCAGTTTTTCCCCATTGCATATGATGCTTACTGATGGTTTTAAATATATGCTCCTGACTATTTTAAGGAAAAGTCCATTTATTCCTATGCTCTCAAGTGTTTTTATTAGGAATGGATGTTGGATTTTATCAAATGCTTTTTCTGCATCTATTGAGATGATCATGTGGTTTTTGTTTGTTTGGTTATTGATATAGTCAATTATGCTAATAGTTTTCCTAATATTGAACCAGCCCTGCATTCCTGGTATAAATCCTACTTGGTCATAGTGTATTATCCTGGTGACGATTTTCTGTAATCTTTTTGCTAATATTTTATTTAAGATTTTAGCATCAATATTCATTAGGGAGATTGGTCTATAATTTTCTTTCTCTGTTTTCAGCCTACCTGGTTTAGGTATCAGTACCATATCTGTGTCATAAAAGGAGTTTGGTAGGACTCCTTCAATCCCTATTTTTTCAAATAGTTTATATAACATTGGAGTTAATTGTTCTTTAAATGTTTGGTAGAATTCACATGTAAATCCATCTGGTCCTGGGGATTTTTTCTTAGGGAGTTGATTGATAGTTTGTTCTATTTCTTTTTCTGAGATGGGACTGTTTAGGATATTTACTTCTTCCTCTGTTAGTTTGGGCAAGCTGTATTTTTGGAGGTATTTTTCTATTTCATTTAAGTTGTCGAATTTATTGGCATAAAGTTGGGCAAAGTAACTCCTAATTATTGCTCTAATTTCCTCTTCGTTAGTGGTGAGTTCTCCCTTTTCATTTTTAAGACTAACAATTTGATTTTCCTCTTTCCTTTTTTTAATCAGATTTACTAAGGGTTTGTCTATTTTGTTGGTTTTTTCATAGAACCAACTCTTAGTTTTATTAATCAATTCAATAGTTTTTTTACTTTCAATTTTATTGATCTCACCTTTTACTTTTAGAATTTCAAGTTTAGTGTTTGACTGGGGGTTTTTAATTTGTTCCTTTTCTAGCATTTTTAATTGCAAACCCAATTCATTGACCTTCTCTTTCTCTATTTTATACAAATAGGCCTCTAGAGATATGAAATTTCCCCTTATTACCGCTTTGGCTGCATCCCATACATTTTGGTATGATGTCTCATTATTATCGTTTTCTTGGGTGAAGTTATTAATTATGTCTATGATTTGCTGTTTTACCCAATCATTCTTTAGTATGAGATTATTTAGTTTCCAATTATTTTTTGGTCTACTTCCCCCTGCTTTTTTGTTGAATGTAATTTTCATTGCATCGTGGTCTGAAAAGGATGCATTTACTATTTCTGCCTTACTACATTTGAGTTTGAGGTTTTTATGTCCTAATATATGGTCAATTTTTGTATAGGTTCCATGAACTGCTGAAAAGAAAGTGTATTCCTTTCTGTCTCCATTACATTTTCTCCAGAGATCTATCATATCTAGCTTTTCTAGTATTCTGTTTACCTCTTTAACTTCTTTCTTATTTATTTTCTGGTTTGATTTATCTAATTCTGAGAGTGCAAGGTTAAGATCTCCCACTATTATAGTTTTACTGTCTATTTCTTCTTGCAGCTCTCTTAGTTTCTCTTTTAAGAATTTAGATGCTACCCCACTTGGTGCATATATGTTTAATATAGATAGTGCTTCATTATCCATGCTACCCTTTAGCAAGATATAGTGTCCTTCCTTATCTCTTTTAATTAGGTCAATTTTTGCTTTAGCTTGATCTGAGATCAGGATGGCTACCCCTGCTTTTTTGACTTCACCTGAAGCATAGTAGATTTTGCTCCAACCTTTTACCTTTAACCTGCATGTATCTCCCCGCTTCAGGTGTGTTTCCTGTAAACAACATATTGTAGGATTCTGGCTTTTAATCCATTCTGCTAACCGCTTCCTCTTTATGGGGGAGTTTACCCCGTTCACATTTATGGTTAGAATGACCAATTCTGTATTACTTGCCATCTTGTTAACCCCGTTTTATGCTTTCCTCCCTTCTTTCCCCTTTCCCCCCCTTCCAAGTATTAAGCTTGTGAGCACCCCTTGTTTCTCACAGCCCTCCCTTTTTAGTGTCCCTCCCCCCGCCTTAGAGTTCCTCCCCCTATCTTACCCCTTTCCCTCCCAGTTCCCGTATTCCCTTCCGCTTAGCTTATTCCTTCCCTTTCCACTTTTCCCTTCTCACTTTTCAATGAGATGGGAGAAGTTTCACCATAGATTGAATATGTTTAAGATTTTTCACTTAAAGCCAATTCTGAAGGCAGTAAGATACCCACTATATTCATCCCCCTCCATTCTTTCTCTCAGATATAATAGGTTTCCTATGCCTCTTCATGAGATGTACTACCCCCACTTTACCCTTTTTCTGGTACAATGTCCTTTCCACATCAATTTCTAGAACAAGGTATACATGTATTCTTTATGCATCTATATAGTCAAAATATAGTTCCCAAGATTAATCTTTACCTTTTTAGATTTCTCTTGAGTTCTATATTTGTAGATCAAACTTTTTGTTAAGTTCTGGTTTTTTCATCAGAAATAGATGAAATTCGCTTACTTCGTTGAATGTCCATCTTCTTCCCTGGAAAAAGATGCTCATTCTCGCTGGGTAAGTTATTTTTGGTTGCATACCAAGTTCCTTAGCCTTTCGGAATATCATATTCCAGGCCCTTCGATCTTTTAATGTGGATGCTGCCAGATCCTGGGTGATCCTTATTGTGGCTCCTTGATACTTGAATTGGGTTTTTCTAGCCGCTTGCAATATTTTTTCTTTCATCTGAGGGTTCTGGCATTTGGCCACTATATTCCTTGGTGTTTTGATTTTAGGATCCCTTTCAGTGGGTGATCGATGAATCCTTTCAATGTTTATTTTTTCCTCTGTTCCTATGACTTCTGGGCAGTTCTCTTTGATAATTTCCTGGAAGACAGTGTCCAGGCTCTTTTTTTCATCATGTTTTTCTGGGAGTCCAATGATTCTCAGATTGTCTCTCCTGGATCTGTTTTCCAGGTCTGTTGTCTTCCCCAGAAGGTATTTCACATTTTTCTCCATTGTTTGATTTTTTTGGATTTGCTTGACTGATTCTTCTTGTCTCCTCGAGTCATTCAATTCCACTTGTTCAATTCTGATTTTCAGTGAAGTATTCTCTTCACTCACTTTTTTAAAATCTTTCTCTAATTGTCCAATTGAGTTCTTTTGTTCTGTGGAATTTTTTTCCATTTCGCCAATTTTGTTTTCCAGTTCACTAATCCTATTTTTCAAGGATTTTACTTCTTTATCCACTCTCTCTTTAACTGACTTCTCCAGGCTCTTTTGCCAAGCCTCCCTCTCCTTTTCCCAAGCTTCCTTCTCCTTTTGCCAAGCCTCACTCTGCTTTCCCCATTTTTCTTCTAGCTCCCTTGTGAGAGCCTTTTTAATCACTTCTATGAGGTTCATCTGTGCTGAGGAACAGACGATCTCCTCCTTTGGGGAATCACCTGGGGACTGCCTGTTTTTAGTCTCCTCAGGATTTAGAGTCTGCTCTCTATCTGTGTAGAAGCTGTCTAGGGTTAAAGTCCTCTTCAGCTTCTTGCTCATTCTGTCTATTAATCAGAGACAAACTACCAAAGAAAAACAGAAAAAACTGGAGTCTTTCTTTGGGGGGGGCTGGGTGTGTTATCGAGCTTCCTCTACAGACTGCAGGTGGC
The DNA here is from genome assembly GCF_016432865.1 of Antechinus flavipes. NCBI lineage: Eukaryota > Metazoa > Chordata > Mammalia > Dasyuromorphia > Dasyuridae > Antechinus > Antechinus flavipes. Next base: position 29,530,924 of record NC_067399.1, on the reverse strand, counting down.
AGCAGTGAGGCACTAGCAGGACTGTGCTGCGCCTGCGCTCTGAGATCCCAAAGCGTGCTGAGTCACTGAGGGGGGGGAAGGGGGGGGCGGCCAGGTCCTGAGAGACTCCAGCTGTTTGCGGTTGTGTTCTTCAGCCCCGGTGTTTTTAGCTTCTCTGCTGGGCTGTTGACTTGCTGCAGGTTCCAAACCTGTAGCGAAGCTCTCCCCGCAGAGACAGCTGCGATCACTCCCCACCCCCTCTCCAGTCTGCTCCCGTGCTCTCACTGCCGCTGCCCGCCGCCTGCGCCCGATCTAAAACCGTCCCAGCCCTCCAGTAAAGACAGACCTTTCTTGGCGGATCTCAAGGATGGCTTCTCTTGGTAACTATTTGTGGGTTTTTTTCAGTCAAGCATTGATTCAGAGGCTTGTAATGAAGTGGATAGTGAGAGAAAGCGCGGAGCTTATGCAACTGTGAGCCTCCTCTCCGCCATCTTAACCGGAAGTACCAAAAGTTAATTTTTTAAACTACATATTTAGTAGACTAGAAATAGTCATAGCTATAGATGTGGGAATGGGAAAATGAGGGGCAGCTAGGTGGTGCAGTGGATAGAGCACCAACCCTGATGTCAGGAGGACCAGATTTCATTTCTGGCCTCAGACACTTAACACTTCCTAGCTGTGTGACTCTGGCAGGTCATGTAACCCCAACTATGTCAGAAAAAAAATACATACATACGTGTGTGTGTGTGTGTGTGTGTGTGTATAATAGGAAAATGGAAACATCATTTTTTATATTAAAAGCATTTCTTTACTTGGTTCAGCAAAGCATCCATTTGATCCCAGGACTGAGATTTCATTGGATAGTTCTACCTCCCAATCATTTATATTCTATATTTCCTTCTTGTCTCATTCTTTAATCTTGGTTTCTAGAATTGTATTAAACACTCAGTCTTTGTTTAACTCATGCTTGGTGAATTTTGTTGAATTGAAACAAGGAGCTCATAAAGAGCAATCCATTATCTGCATTTCCTTTCCAGCCTATTTGTCCTATTCTAGTTCCAATGGATGCAGAAAAAACATCATTAAAGACATTATGGGAGGAACTCTACTTTGCATCATTTGTTCAGAGGGAGACAAATCTCCTAAACCAGTAGAGGAGTTCTCTTGACAAGTTTCAATTCCCTTGACATCTGATTTCCTAGTCTGTTGCTATCAATGTGCTTTTCAAACGTGCTATGGCAATTAATTGCACTGTGCAAAATCTGTGAACAAAATATCTCACTGACCCTTAGGTATATTAAATCATCCCTTTGTCCAAATTTCCATTTTTGCATTTGCATACTTTAATTGCTTTATTAAAGACTAATTCAGACTGTTGTTAATAAATGAACTATGGAAATGAACATAATGAGATTTATCCCATGCACTGAAATGAATATGCAAATAAAATGCTTGAAATGGGAGAAACGCAATGCTAAATGAAAAATGAACCAAAATTTCTGGTCTATTCTTCTTACTAAAGAAGTAACACTCTTGAGTTCTCCCCAGTTCTGTCATCTCAGGGTGATGGCTGTCTCTGTGGGGTACTACCCAACAATATGATGAAATGAGATGGAGCAAGCACTGCAGATAATACTTTAGCAAACAGTAACCAGCTGCTACTATCCTTGTTTGAATATTCAGTAAACTTTATCAAATATTATGTATTTCATGAAGCAGCCATCCTAAATAATGCTTTTCCAATTTTTTTTTCTCCTGAGGCCTCTATCTCTAGGAATTTCCTCTGTGCCTTTAAGCCTGTTCAGGTTTTCCTCCACAACATTTTTTGTTTAATAGTTAATTTGAGGTTATCAGTCATAGAATAATAGGAAAAAAAACTACCTCTGCTATAATATCAAGACTCATCATATAATAGTGACATATCCTTAGGAGACATCTTGTTGGAAGAAAGCCTTTGTGAGTCATCATATACAAAATCATGTGTGTCCTTTTTCCATCAATTTGATTTTATCCTCAGCAAGATATAAAAACAATGAGGTCTTATACTCACAACACCTCTCTGTAAATTGTATGATAGCAAAGGCATTATCTCTTATGAAAATTTGTCCTTGAAGGCTTGACTTATTCCATTCTAATACTCTAATCAAGAATGTTCAAATTCTTTTTTCCAAATGTTTAATCATTCCTTTCCACTGATCTACTTTATCACTTTCTTAAACTATGGAAGTGCATCTCTACTTGACCTATAATCTACATGTACCACTGACATCATTGATGAATTTCTTTCTCTTGCAATTTTCAATCAAAAAAACAAAATCTAATCAGGAATGCATCATTCATCTTATCTCATCTCTACAATACCTTTGTCTTTCATTTAATACCAAAACTTTTTTTAAAAATGTAGCATATTTTTCAATGCATATCTTGTCTAGTAAACATAGTATTTCTAAAATTTTATTTTTAAATCATCAGCAAATATAAACGGTTTGTTATTAAGTGAAGAGATTTGTGAATATAGCTAAGAATTTTTATAATGTACAATTATAAGAAAATATGAAATTAATTGTTATCTTTTTAAAAATAGTCTTGTTGTCTTTCTCTTTTTGATATTTTGTTGTCTGTTGTGTATGATTAAAACTGTTTCATTGTTGTCATTTTGTTTCATTGTCATTATATATCCACTTCTCCCTCTTCCATAAAAGCAATCCTTATAATAAGTATAGTCAAAACAAATTCATACACTGTCCTCATATGAAAATTTTTGTCTCATTCTGCATCCACAATTTGTCACATCTCTTTCAATAATCTGTATTTATAATCAGTGTTCTGAATTTATGATTGGGGTCATTCCATTGATTGTAATTTTCAAGTGTTACAAAATTGTTTTTCTTTTGTATTTTCAGTGGTTGGAAAAAAATATTTCCCTGATACATTTTATACTGTTAGCTCAATCAAATTGTTTCAAGTCCTTAATTATTTTATATATGAATTATTTTCTTGTCCTCATCACTAAGCAACTAAGTATTATCACTAGATTTCTAGATTTTTGATGTTCAATAGATTCAGTCTTGTCTAGCTTCTCAGGACTCTAAGATTTTCTTTTGAAAGGTGCTGGAATTGTTTGTCATTTGTTTTCTCCAGGTAATTTTATAAATGAAGAAATTAAAGCAAACATGATTTAGTGATTTGTCAAAAATCCCATAGCTAAAAAATGTTTGAGGCTGCATTTGAATGCAAGAAGACCCTGGCCAAGGAGCTGGCACTTTTCCTATCTACTTCCCCCTATCTGTTTTATTAGAATTTATCAAACAATTTATATTTCTTTTCTTTCTTTTTAGGGGATGATCTTTGCCTATTTGATGGATATGAATATTGTGGTATACCTCGAGTCAGTAAGTCCTGAATTCAAATTCAGCTCAGACAATTGCTAGTTATATGATTCTGGATAACTCACTTATTCTCTCTAAGCCTGTTTCTTCATTTGCTGATTCATGTAAGATAGAGATAAAACTAACATCTTCCTCATAGAGTATGGCAAAACTTAAAGCTAAAATAAGAAATATTTTATGTCAATATTCTGTTTGAAACATTGTTGAAAATGATTGCTGATAGTTTTCTATTCCTTTATTTGTGGATCCCTCTTTATATAATTTGACTACTTTTCTATTACAGTTTTTTGTCTTCAAATATATGCTTATATGTTGACTTTTTAAGATTTATAAAATAAATTTGGGTAAGAATTTTCCCAGTTACTTGGCTTCGTTATATTTCTAACTTCATATACTATTGAAAAGCTTTTCAATACTATTTAATCAAAATTTGCCATTTTTTTTTCTGTGGGAATTTCTTTTTTTGAAAACAAATTCACCTTCCAACTAGAGTTAAATCACATTTTTTTTCGATTTTTCTTCTAATCTCTTTATGTTACAAATTTGAATTCATCACTCTTCAGGTGAGGATTTTAATAATTTTGTAAATGAATTTCAAAGTGGGTACTGCTCTTCTTTCTAATTCCCCCTCCTATTTTCTTTCCCCTGACACTTTAAATTTCTTTTCCCTTAAGACAGATTTTCTTACTAGAATTTCTACCATATGGTAATCTTTTCAGATTTTTGATTGCAATAACTAAAAATGAAATCACAAAGAAATTTAAGCAGTGTTGTCATGTTAATTTTATTAACATTATCTAACCAAGCACAATTAATATTTGTGCAATTTTTAATCCCTTATGTATTTATGCAAATTGGATTCTGTTGTTTTATTCATTTAATTCATGGTCATTTATCTTAGGAACAGACCAACAGGCATTTCAAACATTTACTTTATATACCTTATTAATTGAATACTTCTTTAAATAATCTCAATCTTCAAAAATATCATTCAGTTCTTCAATTTCTATAAAGTATATAACTTTATGAAACATTTGTGATAACAATGGATATTCTTCCTTTATTTCTGATTTTATTGGAAAGAACTACAGAATAGTATTAGATGATACCTATTGGGACAGTTGGATAATAGCTGGCTCGTGGAACCAAAAAAATATAGCATGCCTTCTAATGCTAATGTTGCATACATTTCACATAATATTGGGTTTAATTATTCTTTTAATGTTGAATAGAATTCCTGACAAATTCATTGGGACCTTTTGCAACAGAAATAATAACAAGAGAAATAACACCTAGCATTTATTTAGGACTTTAATTTTATAAGATATTTTTAAAACACAATCTCATTTTATCCTCAAAACCACCCTGAGTGGTAAATATTGCTATTATCTCAATTTGATAGCTGAGAAAACTGATGCTGTTATAAGTTAAGTGACTTCAACTAAGAAATAGCTGAAATGGCATTTGAACTCTGATCTTCTGGAAATCTGGCATTCTATTTACTGAACCACACATCTGCCTACATTGGGTAGGAGAGTGATAAAAAAAAGATCAAGAAAAATAAGAGATGCTCAACAAATTTTGCTTAACTTTGGTCAGAGATAACCCATGAATTTTAGACTTGGAAAGACAAAAAAAAAAAAAAAAAACCTGTTAACTGAGAATGAAATTCCGAAATAAGAAATGAGGTGGTAAGACAGCAACTATTTAGTCATAATATGTTCAAATCTAGTCACTAAAATGTTTACTACTAGTCTTACTAATATAGCTAATTTGCTGACTTTCACTTCATACACAATAATATTAGTTTATGGTTCCCTTTTGCCCCTCTGTAAAGGAATCCATCAGTTTCTCAGCTTTAAAGACTGAAATTCAGGTATATAATTTATTTTGTTTATTGGTGGTAATTGCTAAAAAATAATGTGACTCTAAGCCCATAGAAGTTCACAAAAATGTTTACTCTTTGCAATTGGCTTCTACATTCTTCAGAGCTCCATGAATTCCTCAAGTCTCATGGAATCATTCTCTTTGCTCTCCTCCTTGACAAAGGAGGGGAGAGGGATAGAGATAAATGCTGATAAAGAGGTCAAGAGAATGCTCCCTCTTTCTTGTTAGTACTTGAGTACTTTAGTACTCCATATATCTTTCAATAGAACCACAATTTTGCACCCTAAGTCTATCACTTAGGAGTTCTATGCCTTAATGCTCCATAACTCTGCTACTGTATCTTCTAAGACATCTGACTCTTCCCATATATAGTTCCCTATATATAGACAGGTAAAACATTCTTAACTGTCACCTTCTCACAACACTGATCATTGCCATTATTATAATTTCTTTACTCTTATGTTTCTGTAGATGCTCTCTCCCAGTCCATCTATCTGCCCAACAGATGACAAAGTATTTTTTTCCTAAAGTGCACAATCCTCTCCATTCCATAAATTCCACTGACTCTATAACACTATTACAATAAAATATAAATTTTCTGTTAATTATTTAGTATTTTTTTGCATAGCCCAGCCCATTTCTAAATGCACACTCTTAAAAAAATTCCATTCAATTAACATTTCTCTTTTAAAAATATTAACAAAACCCAAAGCCAAAGTAAGAAAGGAAAATAAGATAGAAAAAGAAAAACAGTAGAAGAAGAAAAAAAAAAAAAAACATTGTCGTGTGCACAGAAGAACATCAGGGAAGATTTGTTGTAACAATAAATTTCCATTAAAAAAGCATATATAATAATAGAATATATTATATTGGTGACTGCCCATCTTGTCTTTATTTTCTTGCAAAGTTTTCTTTTGTTGCATGCTGTCCATATTTGTTTTTTTTTTTTTTTGCCCCTTTCTTCTCTCCCTCCCCCATTCCCCCGCCAAGGTAGGCGACAGTTAAATATGTATGCATGTAGATCGATACACACACACACACACACACACACACACACACACACATATCCATAAACATACATACTAATACAAAGACATGCGCAACCATGTACATATGTATATACACAGAAATTAATCTAAAGCAATATTAATATGGCTGAGATATTTTCTTAATTGCATCTTTAAATCTGAGATTGTGATTACTTGTTTTTTTTTGTTCCCTAATAAATTCTACTCCTGATCCTTGTTATTATGTTTGTGTATATCACACAGTCTCAATAATTATCTTTATTTGGAGTATAAAAGGCAACGTCTCCAGAGTGTGTTCTAGTTTAATCAGAAATGACTCACAAGCCAAACTAAAAATATGTATATATGTATGTGCATGTATATACATGTTTGTATATAAATGTGTATATATCCATATGTGTTTATATCTATAATTCTGGGCAAGGAAAATAAATGATCTCCCGGTAACTTTACAAAAGGGCCTTCTTTCTTCCTCTTATTTTTCTCTCCATGACTGGACATTGCCAAATAATATAGACGGAGTCCTTATTCACCCACAGCTAGATGCATCAGAAGGGAGAGGGAAAAAAGAGAGAAAAATGGTGAAATTCTAATGATAAAGTCTGGATGGCCAAGTTTTGGATAATTTTCCTCCTCCAGATATAGACTAGACTAGGTGACTGACATTCCATTTAGGTCTAAAATTATTTCATTTTGTTCATTTTTGTACAATATCTTGATTAAGTAAATTTTTAAGAAACATTGAGGGAAAGACATAAGAAAACACTTTTGTAATTATTTTAATTTTCTTTTTCCCTTCCTTCCTATTTCTTGCTGTCTTGTATCTCTCTTTCTTCTTACTTTTCAGTTTTTCTTCTTCTTCTTCCTCTCCCTCTTCCTCTTTCTCTCTCTCCCTTCCTCCCTTCTTCCTTCCTTTTCTCTCTCTCTCTTTCTTTTTCTCTCTCTTTCTTTCTCTCTCTCTCTGTCTGTCTCTCTTTTTTTCTCTGTCTGTCTTTCTGTGTGTCTCTCAGTCTCTGTTTCTGTTTCTCTCTCAATCACTGCACAATAAAAATCCTCACTTTATGTATTTCATAAACAATATCTAAGCATCCAGGCAGCAACAGAGATTAACATTTAGATTTATAGCAATATGCTCAGTTCCCTGTCTCTCTGGAAACACAATGACAAAATAAATAATGAAATAATGAAGTGTTTTGGTGGATGGATAATACTGAGAAATTAAGTATATCTGGCCATACCAGACTTACGTTCAGTTTTTTCAATAAGTGTGTATTACCATGTGCTTCCTATATCCCAGACACTGGAACATAGTAATGAAAATATAAATACAAAAAGCAAGATAGGCCAAAACCTTAAGGAATGTATATTATAATAGTGGAATAGTAATATGAATCATAATAGTTAATTTTTATAAAATACTTATTATGTATCATGTACTATTATCTCTTTTAATTCTCAAAATAACTGTGATGTACATGCTCTTATTATACCATACTCATTTGACAGATAAATAAATTACAGCAAACAGAGATTAAATGACAAGTCAGCATCACACAGCTAGTATCTGAGACTGGATTTTAACTCAGTCTATAGGTTTCTTCCACCTATTTGCTCTAAAGGAACACAAGAAATACCATATGTAATATAATATTTGCATACCCAGTATAGATCTAGTTTTTTTTTATTATTGTTTTGCTATTTCTTTGTTTGTTTATTCAGGGAAACTGTAAGGCTAGAAAGTAAAATCATAAGGCTATCAATTAATGACTAGAATGCTCTTTGCACAAATAGATACAATTTGATTTCTATGCCAGAAATAAGACATGGGGTGTGTGTGTGTGTGTGTGTGTGTGTATGTGTGTGTGTGTGTATGCACTCACTTACTGTAGGTGGTTAAAATTCAATAGCACAGTAAGAAGATGGCCAGTGTATAATCTTGTAGGGTTCAGGCCTATTAGATAAAATTGACTCTTACCAATATTTATTGTGTACATGTAATGGGCAGGAGATTGAAAGAATGTTTCCAATTGCCTGTCAGGATGATGTCCTGAGAGCAATAAGGTACTCATGAATAATATGAATAGACAAGGCCTATATCATTTCCTCCGTAAGTCTATTTTCAACTGAAATTAAATTATCTAGCCTCTTTTCTCTGTATCTCGAGAAGAAGCCCATTAATTTTTCAGACCATGATTTGCAGAAAATAAACACTTAATAAATGTTTTTTTTTTTCCTTCTTTAAATCCATCCATCCAGTAAATCAGTTAGGGGAAAAAAAAAACAAAGCAAAGAAAAACAACTCAATCTCAGTTATATGACTATATGTGTATGTGGAAGGGGAGGGAGGGATACCAATATCATAATACCCTGATCAAATACAAGTTAGCCTACCTTTTTTTCTTCCCCTTAAAGAAAGGAATGTAGATTCTCCTTAAAACTTAATTTGTTCATGAGGTTAAAAATTTTTCTTTCTCTCTGAAAGTACCCTTCATATGCAAAGTACATATCTAAACATTTCTCTTAATTCAACATAAATATATCTGCTTTACAATATTTTTAGAGAAATTTGTAGTTCTTATTTCAATCTCAGTGTTATCCCTCCTAGTTTTACATTTTCTTATGTAGAAGTAAGATTATTGGACTTTGTGGTGACATCACTTCTCAGAACAGAGGCCAGAACTCACTTGTCAATTATCACTAACTATTGCTGATATTTAGATGAGAAATCTCTAAGGCACACAAAGCTAATGATATCACATGATGCTTAAATAATTTTTGAAATGTTCTATTTTGAACAACAATTATTTAAGCAATAATTTACATATTTGAGGTGGTGCCACTTTCTTTGGGTGACTTTATGACTGGAAGCACACGGAAAGTATGAGAGAGACATGAAAAGAATGTGCAAGTATCATTTCTTTGCTTTCCTGAATAACATGTATTTTTCAGTAGCACTTCTGAATACTGGTCGAGATTTTCTTTGAAGGTGGAGGAGAAAACTGAACTTTTCTCCCTTTATTGCTGGGGTAGGAGATTAGGTATATTTTATTGGAAATACTGTTTAACATCTGACATAATAAATGTGTCTGTTGATATTTGCTGATTTTTTTTCCCCTTGAATTTACTTAATCTACTCTATAAGGAATAGGCCATGAGTAGGCAAAAGGGGGAAGGGCTACCAATATACTAATATATATGTATATATTTAGCATCAATAATGTTTCTGGAAGTGAAATATATATTTTAGATACAAAGACAAAATTCTCCAGGTCTTGATGCTTAGAATGAGAATCAAAAAGCAATATTTAAGAATAATTTATATCTATATCTATATCAATATCTATCTATATCTATCTATATAAGATATATAGATATACAGATATATTTATCTATATCTGTATCTATCTATATCTATATCTATCTATATATGTATATATATTATTTCAAGGTAACTTGTGAGAGGAAAGTTTTCTAATAAGAGGGAGAGAGAAGCTTCATATGGAAAGCAGAACCTGAGCTGAGTTTTAAAGAGAATGAGGTATTCCAAGAGGCAAAGCCATTCACAAATGAAGGTAATGTTTAAAATATGAGTGAACTGATTTAAATAAGATTTTCAAAAATTAAAAAATACACATATATATTATAATTCTAAATATAGTATTTAATATATGTTGCATCTCTACTAGGAAAAAACATTCCTTAATGAATAAGTTCATTGTGATATAGATGGAGGGGCATAGTGGATAGAGTGATTAGCTTGAAGTCAGGAAGACTCATAGCTCTGAGTTTTAATCTGCCTTCGGATATTTACTTGCTTTGTAAAGTTGAAAAGTCACTTAACCCTTTTTGTTTCAGACTTCTCATTTGTAACATAAACTGGATTAGGAAACAATAAACCGGGACTTCCGGGGCGGAGCCAAATGGAGGAGCAGGCACACACGACTCTCTAAACTCCTCTCATTCCCCTCATAACCAACTATTTAATCCAGCCTCAAAAATAGCTCTTCACTGCTTAAATTCATGAAGATGAGAAGCATTACAATTTACCAACCGAAGTCAATCCAGAAGCTCACCAGGAAAGGTTTGTCCTGAGGGGCCCAGAACAGACTAACACAGGCAGTGAAAGACTAGTGTACTGAGCAGACCAGGGGCGGGGGTGATCTCTGTGGCTAGAGAAGTTATAGAGATGACTCTGTTATAGGCTAACTGCTCTGCCTTGACTACAAAGGAAACAATAAACCATTGTAGTATCTTTGCCCCCTCTGCCAAAAAAGAAAATTAAAAAAAAATAAAAACCTTAAAAGGCTTCATGAAGAGCTGAGCATAACTGGAATGACTTCATAAAGGAAAGACAAAAGGGAACTAGGATTCCCAGTGGTCCCAAACATAATTTTTAGGGGAAATGAGATTGGGAAAACTTAGGACAACATGGAATAAGGTTTATGAGAAATTTGACCACAACTTAGAAAATATCCACCCATTTCTTAGGTAGATACAATATGGTTATAAAAGCCACATATATGGAAGACAGGATTTAAGTCTTTCCACTATATGCCATGTTCCTCTGTTTTAATTTGGGGCCATGGAATTGAGTTAAATAAAAACATAACCTAATTCCTTCTGTTCCCTACAAACATGGGCATCCAACGTACTTGTGTTTTTGACTATAGTTTATACAACTTGCTGTTTGTTTTTTTTTTTTTTTTCTGTTTCCATGGCAAATTTGCTCCTTTAATGCAAAAGCTGTTAATAAAAAGTAATTTAAGTTACCGATTTCAATTTTTTCTTTCTAAACAAATAAAGAAAAAAATGTCATTCTGACCACATTAATTGCAATCTTATTTCAATAAATTTTTCCCACATGAGAACTGCCATTCTGTTTCAGAATATGATTTGGCAGGAAATTAGTTCCCACCCTACCCTCGAGTCTCAATTTGAAACCTTGATGATAAGGATCCATTTCTCCATTTTTGTTCCTCTTCTGCAGAGTTAGAACCTATTAACCATAGGCATTTCATTTTATCTTTTTTTTTTTTTTCCTACAGTCTCTGCAATGCACAGAGAAGTAAATCTCAGATCTGGAAGCTTTTCTCTGTTTCTTAAAATAAGGAATAGTAGTGAGCTAATAGTTGAGTGCTTAGATTTTAGTTCCATATCAGAACTAACTAGTGAAGTGACTTTGATTGGCTGCATAGCCAGATTTCTGGGTGCCTTTAAAAAAAGTATTAGTCATTCAAAATCTAGACATATTTTTTGGTTTTCTCTCAGATCTGGATCTCTTATACTGGCTTTGATTCTGTAGCTGATGGCACATAGTATGAGATAGTATTTTGAAGAAGAAGAACTTTGCCTTTTCCTCTTCAGTCTCTACATATTATCCCTCCCCCCCCCAAAAAAAAATAAAACAGGCTTCAATTTTTTGCTCTAGCAGGTCTCCTATCATTTTAAATGAAGATTATTCTGGAGCTTCCAAGTGTATGAAATTATAAAGGTTAGGAGAATGAGCCTCCAGATATCAAGCCATCAGAAAATGTCTTGCAAAAAGTGAGAATACTCTTAAATTGAAATTTTGACAATTTTTTTCTTTTCTTTCCTACTCAGTGATGTTCAAATAAAGAAGCGAGGATTACTGCAAGCTTCTAGTTTCTGCTCTCTCTTTCTGGAAACTTATATGAAGAACATTATCATGCTGTTGCTGTGAGATATTGAAAGTAGCATCAATGGACTACTATTTCTAGTTACCTATCTCTCCACTTCAGTGGAAACAATATGGCTGGAATATGATACCAAGAGTCTGTGGCTGCATCTATTAGTATTGTATATTTATGGTTTTTCCTTGTTTTTAGATGAAATCATGTCATAAATGGGTATGTTCTTGTGGTGATTCACAGCTCAGGAGAAGCACCTGCAAGTCCAGTGACAGGAGATCAGGTCATAGTTTGCTACTTGACAAGACACTAGCAGACACATAAGAAACTCTGATATTTATTCCATTGACTATATCATATTATAAAATTAGTTCAATAAAATGCTTTGAAGAAATTCCTTTAAGTCTGACCACATTATTCCCTGTGTATTTTAGAACTATAGGACAGAGTATATTTCCTTGTGTTAGGAAAAACTAATTGTATTTCTACTCTTAATATATCTTCCCAATTATATTTAACTTAATAGATGTTAATTTATTAAATTAATCTTGGGCATTTATAGTCAGATGATATCAAACATATGAGATTTTAATAGTATCTTTTGCTATTGGGAAGAACACTAACATGTGAACTTGAAAAAGATACTTGTCTCCTTTGGAACACCTCTGACCCTGAAGGGATGAGATAATCTTACTTGGGTAAATGTTTTATTATGAGAATAGGAATTATGATAAAGATCTTCAACACTAATATAATACATATAATATGACATAAATAATATATAATTCATATAATATAATCCTGCACATGGATGACTCAAATTGAAATTGAGTCCACTGAAAGTTTATATTATTTCTTTTTCTTCCAAGACAGTTAGTTAACTACTCCTGAAAGGTGATTTAGGTTGAAAATGAAAGGGGAGTTATGTCATATCATATGCATATATCCACTACTATAGACAACATAAAATACATTTATAATATAGGAAAAATGAATATATATAGGGATTATGTCAAAATCACAGGCATCAAATGCAAGGCAAGATTAAGCAATAAAATAATCACCTCAAATTTCTAAAGAAAAATACACTAAACATTAACAACAAAGTGAATAATATATTGTATAACAGTGGAATAATTTTGATTTAATTGGTAATTCTGGATCTTGGCAATACAAAACTCATTAAATGAATATGTATGTAGATGTATGAATATATATTTGTGGGAATATCTGGCAATCCAAGAATAGAAGCAGGGTGGAGGAGGGGAAGATCAATAGGGAAAGGATAAAAAAAATAGTGTGGGACTACCATCTAGACAGAAAGACAGGGTAGATGGGAATTGAAGGAAACAGGGCACAAATAGGAAAGGAAAGATGCTACAGTCAAGATAGATGTCTTGTATTATCTAGTTATGATTTTAGGAACTCTGCCAAAATAAAAGTAGCAAACACATTCTTGGCTAGCTTTAATATTTTCTTCTTACAAAAGGTTGTCAAAATGAATAGGGCCTTGCTACCCTCTACCAAATTCTGATCAATAGAGAGGAACCAGTTGCTAAAATAGAAATGATGGGGACCTTTGGGTGAATTGGTTATTCTATCTGAGGATATGTGATAGAAGAGAGAAAATCCCTAAATAGATTAACATAGATTCTGAATTTTAGGGGAAGAAATTTCAAAGGGTTCAGAGAAAGGATAGATAGAATATTGAAGTATAAAATGCCTCAAGGGAATTCAACCAAAATAGAAAGAGAAGCAGTCAAGAAAGAAATTCTAAAGACACAAAGAAAAATAATATTTTTGAGGAGGAAAAAGTGAGGAATAAATCATTTATTAAGTATTTAGTATATAAAATACATTGGTCTAAATATTGGAGATATAAATACCAGTAAACAAGACAGTCCCTCCCCTCAAGTTTACATTCTACTGTAGAGAGACAGTTTATGAAAGTGTGGTAGAAAGGGGAAGGGGTGGGGGAGTACTACAAATTTCAACACCAGATGGAAATAGATTCTAGGTGACATGATGGCCTGCTAACAAAAGATCACCTACTAAAACCAAGAAAATCTAGAAGGATATCTAAGATTCTGGTAAGAGAGATGTAAAAATGATGGTTGGAGAATTTCTGTTTAGAAAGATTTGCATATACAGGGTTTGAATTGTTGATCTTAGATTTTTTTAAAAATCATAGAATATGGAGAAAAGTATAAGCATTTAAAATACAGATGAGTAAGAACTGTGTCTGGAGTCTTCAAAATCAGAACAATTTAAAGAGAAACACTGCACTTGAAGACCAGCAGAACTGCAGTTAAATTTGGATAAGAACCTATTATCTATATCATATTGATCAAGTAACACTTTACTCAGTCTCATTTTCTTTATCAGTAAAATGGGAATAACACTAGCATCTACCTCAAAGGAACATTGGCATATGATCAAAAGATATAATATTTGTGTACCTTTTTAAAAAATAAACTTTAAATAATTATATAAATGTTGATTATTTATGGGCAATACTGATTACCTTGGCCTTCATTGAAATCTACAAAGCATCTTCCTCATAACAACTTGTTACATCTTTCTGAAAATTGAATTTTCGATTGCATTAAAATTAATTTTTTTTACTACATTATATATTACCCGCAGGGCAGACCCATATGTTTGAAAATTAAAATGTGAGACCAAATATAAACTCTTCTGTTTGATATTTAAAGATCTTCCAACCTGGTTCAAAGTACCTTTCTAACCTTATGCTATTTTCTTTCATGCATTTTATGCACTGGACAAACTGGCATTCATGTTATTCCTTACATACAGTATTTCCCTAGGTACCTCAGCATCCTTGTATAAACTGCTCCCAAGGATAAAATACAACACTTCCTTCTTCTAATCCCAAGCCTTGCTTAATCTCATTTTAAGTGCTCTCTCCAAATAAAACCATTGCTTTTATATCTAGTTTACTCCTTAGTAGCTGGAGCACTCCTTGGCACATAATAAGCAACAAGTAAATGTGGACTCATTGATAGATTGATTGTTCAGTTGAGTTGTATTTTCTTTTGGATGTAAAAGAGAAAGTTGATTGGTGTGGGATCATGTATGTGAGGCAGAGAGGCCTCAAAGTAAAATCTTTGAAATCTTGAGGTAATATACTGAGCTAGAGCCAAGTTTTAACAGAAGATTCAACAAATAATTGTCTGACACCTAAAATTTCTCTAGCCTCAAATAAACACGCAGGGAAACTTCCAATGAGTTTTATTTCTTTAGAGATAAAACAAACAAATCTAACCTTCTAAGAATTTAACAAGAGAGAAAAATACACACTAACCGATTTAGCAATAACCTCTGCAATATTCAAAAAATCAGAAAACAGTCTTGCCAATTGTTTTATAACTCAGCTATGTAATCATGCAATGACTCTTCTTGGAGTTTGAGGACCTAAAATGTCCTAGCATAGCAGATACCAATCTCCTCCTTCTGCCATTCTAAATACATATGATTTAAGCATGATTCCTTTAGCTACACAGGAAAAAAAAAAAAAAAACAAACTAGTGGACAAGAAGTTCACCAACCCTTTGACAACTAAAACTAGCCATGGACTAGTCAAACATCACCACTTATCGGCAAAGCCCCCAAATCCCGGGAATAGCAGTTCTTTTTAGGTTAGCATCCATTCTACAATTTCACCTCAATAGCTATCTGCCAAGAGAGTAAATTTTGTGATGGCACAATCTAGCAACTGCTTCTGCTAATGTTCTTACTATCTCCTAGAATCCAAAGCTATTTAAGACTTGGAAAATAGGAAAAATAGGATCACACACACAAAAAAAAAATCTTGATAATATTAAATGGTTTGACAAAAGAAATATTTATGTTTTGATCAAAAATATATTTTCTGGGGGTGAAATAGGATTTTTGTCACTGTAGCCTAGGAACTTTCTGTGTCTTTTGTAGTTATGTCTTCCCTATTAGAATGTAAGCATCTTTAAAGCAAGGGTTGCTTTGCCTTTCAGCTTGTATCGTCAGTATGTAACACAATGCTTTATATATAGTGGTGATGGAGAATTTGAGAATCCCTTGAACATCAGGGAGAGTAAATAAATCAATAATTAAGGAAATTAATTTAGACTGTTCACTGAAAGATCATATAGTGAAGTGAAGCTTATTTCCTTTGAACATATAATGAGAAGATGAGGCATATTGAAGAAGATACTACTGTAGGACAAGATTAAAGGCAAAAGGAAAGGAGGATAGCAGAGAACGAGCTGTATAGATAGTATAATGGAAACATTGAACACAGACTTGGACAGATTTTAAGACATAGTGAGGGATAGACTAAACTAGAATGCAATAATCCATGGGGTGAAGTGATAGAAATTACTGAATGACTCAACAACAAGAACACAAAAAAAACTATTTAAAAATTACTTTTTAAAATTTCCTCATTCCTATCGCTTCTCGGCCTTTTGGCTAAGATCAAGTGTAGTAAAATTTCCTCATTCCTAATGAACCTAAAAAGGCTTTGTATAGTGAGATTTTTTAAACTTATTATATTAAGACTTCAAAAAGAAGTTTTTCATTTTCACCTGCCTGCATTTTGGATTTCCTTCACAGGCTAATTGTACAATATTTCAGAGTCCAATTCTTTCTGTACAGCAAAATAATGGTTTGGTCATGTATACTTATTGTGTATCTAATTTATAATTTAATACATTTAACATCTACTGGCCATCCTGTCATCTAGGGGAAGATGGAGGGGGAAAGAGGGGAAAAATCGGAACAAAAGGTATGGCAATTGGTCAATGCTTTAAAATTATCCATACATATAAATTGTAAATAAAAAACTATTGGGAAAAAAAAAACATGTTATGTTTTAAGGGAATGAGATACTTGTAGGAGATGATTCAAAGTGTAGATGAGAAAATTATGTAAAAGGGAGAATGGTATTAGAAAGGAAAGTAATGAAAGTCTGCCAGTCTGAGCCCTTGCAAAAAGTTTCAGAAAGAACTAATCTATGGAAGAAAGAGGCCTGAGAAGCAAAAGGACATGCTAGGATTACAAGGCCCCAAATTTTGAAGGATGGATGTTATAGGAAGCTGTTTTATTTGAACTTCACAGAATATCATGCCCCATCCAGGATAAGTTGATCATCTTGTCATCATGCAGATTGATTTAATTTTGAATTTTCAACGATTTCTCAACCAACTAATCCCCCTTCTGATTGAAGAGTAGGGAAGGTGAAAGGACTAGAATCTGAATTTGCCCACTCCATTTGCCATCAGTAGTTCAGATTGATTTGATCTCCACAGAATATCATGTCCCAGATTTCCTCTATTCCCATTAGTTTCCAGGTTTCTTTTATGCATTGTCTTTGACTATTAAAATTTTTAAATTGCATTTATGTTATTCTGAACTTAAGAAATAAAACAATAATTTCTATAACAAAAAAAAAGGAGTTTTTCAAATCAGAAGGCTTTAGGAGCCATTCATTTTTTCTTTGTTTTTTTTTTTTTATTTTATTTTAATAGCCTTTTATTTATAGGTTATATGTATAGGTAACTTTACAGCATTGACAATCACCAAACCTCTTGTTTCAATTTTTCCCCTCATTCCCCCACCCCCTTCCCCAGATGGCAGGTTGACCAATACATGTTAAATATGTTAAAGTATAAATTAAATACAATATAAGTATACATGTCCAAACATTTATTCTGCTGTACAAAAAGATCGGACTCTGAAATAGTGTACAATAAGCCTGTGAAGGAAATCAAAAAATGCAGGCAGGCAAAAATATAGGGATTGGGAATTCAATGCAATGGTTCTTATCTTCCAGAGTTCTTTCACTGGGCATAGCTGGTTCAGTTCATTACTGCTCCATTGGAACTGATTTGATTCATCTCATTGCTAAGGATGGCCAGGTCCATCAGAATTGGTCATCATATAGTATTGTTGTTAAAGTATATAATGATCTCCTGGCCCTGCTTGCTTCACTCAGCATCAGTTCGTGTAAGTCTCTCCAGGCTTTTCTGAAATCATCCTGTTGGTTATTTCTTACTGAACAATAATATTCCATAATATTCACATATCACAATTTATTCAGCCATTCTCCAATTGATTGGCATCTACTCAGTTTTCAGTTTCTGGCCACTACAAAGAGAGCTGCCACAAACATTCATGCACATACAGGTCCCTTTCCCTTCTTTATGATCTCTTTGGGACATAAGCCCAGTAGTAATACTGCTGGATCAAAGGGTATGCACAGTTTGATAACTTGTTGAGTATAGTTCCAAATTGCTCTCCAAAATGTTAACCATTCACAATTCCACCAACAATGTATTAGTGTCCCTATTTTCCCACATCCCCTCCAACATTCCACATTATCTTTCCCTGTCATTCTATCCAGTCTGACAGGTATGTAGTGGCATCTCAGAGTTGTCTTAATTTGCATTTCTCTGATTAATAATGACTTGGAGCATCTTTTCATATGGCTAGAAATAGTTTCAATTTCTTCATCTGAGAATTGTCTGTTCATATTCTTTGACCATTTATCAATTGGAGAATGGCTTGATTTCTCTCTATATTTTGGAAATGAGTCCTTTATCAGAACCTTTGACTGTAAAAAATGTTTTCCTAGTTTATTGCTTCCCTTATAATCTTGTTTGCATTAGTTTTGTTTATACAAAAACTTTTCAGTTTGGTATAATCAAAATTTTCTATTTTGTGATCAGTAATGATCTCTAGTTCTTTGGTCATAAATTCCTTCCTCTTCCACAGGTCTGAGAGGTAAACTTTCCTATGTTCCTCTAATTTATTTATAATCTCATTCTTTATGCCTAGGTCATGAACCCATTTTGACCTTATCTTGGTGTACAGTGTTAAGTGTGGGTTGATGCCTAGTTTCTGCCATACTAGTTTCCAATTTTCCCAGCAATTTTTGTCAAAAAGTAAGTTCTTATCCCAAAAGCTGGGGTCTCTGGGTTTGTCGAACACTAGGGTTGCTATAGTTATTGAGCATTTTGTTCGAATCTAACCTGTTCCACTGAGCAACTAATCTATTCCTTAGCCAATAACAAATGCTTTTGGTAACTGCTGCTTTATAATATAATTTTAGTTCTCATACAACTAAGCCACCTTCATTTGATTTTTTTTTCATTAATTCCCTTGAAATTCTTGACCTTTTGTTTTTCCATATGAATTTTAGTGTTATTTTTTTTCTAGGTCATTAAAATAGTTTTTTTTTTTTTTTGGGGAGTCTGATTGGTATAGCACTAAACAAATAGATTAGTTTAGGTAGTATTGTCATTTTTATTGTATTTGCTCACCCAATCCACGAACATTTAATATTTTTTCCAATTGATTAGATCAGACTTAATTTGTGTGAAAAGTGTTTTGTAGTTTTGCTCATAAAGTTTCTGATTTTTCCCTTGGCAGATAGATTCCTAAGCATTTTATACTATTAGTAGTTACTTTAAATGAAATTTCTCTTTGTAACTCTGACTGTTGGATTTTATTAGTTTTATATAAGAATGCTGATAATTTATGTGGGTTTATTTTGTGTCCTGCAACTTTGCTAAAGTTGTGGATTATTTCTAATAACTTTTTAGTAGAATCTCTGGGGTTCTCTAAGTATACCATCATATCATCAGCAAAGAGTGATAATTTGGTTTCCTCATTGCCTACTCTAATTCCTTTAATCTCTTTCTCAACTCTTATTGCCAAAGCTAGCATTTCTAATGCTATATTGAATAGTAACAGTAATAGTGGGTAACCTTGTTTCACTCCTGCTCTTATTGGGAATGGTTTTCCCCATTACATATGATGCTTACTGATGGTTTTAAATAGATGCTGTAGATTATTTTGAGGAAAAGTGCATTTATTCCTATGCTCTCAAGTGTTTTTAATAGGAATGGATGTTGAATTTCATCAAATGCTTTTTCTGCATCTTTTGAGATGATCATATGGCTTTTGTTAATTTGATTATTAATATGGCCAATTATACTGATAGTTTTCCTAATATTGAACCAGCCCTGCATTCCTGGTATAAATCTTACTTGGTCATGGTGTATTATCCTGGGAATGATTTTCTGTAGTCTTTTTGCTAATATCTTATTTAAGATTTTAGCATCAATATTCATTAGTGAGATTAGTCTATAATTTTCTTTCTCTGTTTTCAACCTACCTGGTTTAGGTATCAGTACCATGTCTGTGGCATAAAAGGAATTTGGTAGGACTCCTTCATTCCCTATTTTATCAAATAATTTATATAGCATTGGGGCCAATTGTTCTTTAAATGTTTGGTAGAATTCACATGTAAATCCATCGGGTCCTGGGATTTTTTCTTAGAGAGTTGATTAAAAGCTTGTTCTATTTCTTTTTCTGAAATGGGACTGTTTAAGCAATTTACTTCCTCCTCTGTTAATCTGGGAAGTCTATATTTTTGGAGGTAGTCATCCATTTTGCTTAGGTTATCAAATTTATTGGCATAAAGTTGGGCAAAGTAAATCCTTATTATTTCTTTAATTTCCTCTTCATTGGTGGAAAGTTCTCCCTTTTCATTTTTAAGACTACTAACTTGATTTTCCTCTCTCCTTTTTCTAATCAGATTTACCAAAGGTTTATCAATTTTATTGTTGTTTTTTTTCTTAAAAACCAACTCTTTGTTTTATTTATTAGTTTAATAGTTTTTTTTTTACTTTCAATATTATTAATTTCTCCTTTTAATTTTAGAATTTCAAATTTTGTATTTGATTGGGGGTTTTTAATTTGGTCTTTTTCTAGTTTTTTTAGTTGCGAGCCCAAATCATTGATCTTCTCTTTCTCTGTTTTATTCAAATAAGCCTCTAAGGATATAAAATTTCCCCTTATTATTGCTTTGGCTGCATCCCCAAAATTTTGGTATGATGTCTCATCATTGTCATTATCTTGAGTGAAATTATTAATTATATCTATAATTTGCTATTTCATCCAATCATTTTTTAAGATGAGATTGTTGTTTCCAATTGCTTTTTGGTCTATTTACCCCTAACTTTTTTTTGAATGTAATTTGTATTGCATTGTGATCTGAAAAGAAAGCATTTATTATTTCTGCCTTCTTGTATTTAATTTTGAGATTTTTATGTCCTAATAAATGGTCAATTTTTGTGTAGGTTCTATGAACTGCTGAGAAGAAAGTATACTCCTTTCTGCCACCATTCAGTTTTAGGAGCCATATTCAAAAAGAATTATCATTATAGCATTTTTGACAAATAGACATCCATTCTCAGGTTGAGAACCTCCAATCATGAAATCTTCTCTCCCTCTCATGATGGCACATTTTCATTTTTTATTAACTATAATTATTGGAGGGTTTTGTTCATTTATTTATTATTTTGTTTGTATGTTTCTCTGGCATCAAGTCTAAAGAGCCTCCTTTGAAACATCTATTACCCCTCCTTCACTCTAGGTTCAAGTCAAACCATTCTTCTTTACTACAGGATTTCAAATAGTTGAACCCAATATCATGCTTGTATATTGAGTGAATATTTTCTTCTACAAGTTGAATTTTTTTTTTCAGGTTCCTTCAATTGCTCCTTTTATAACATGAATGCAAGACACTTTGCCATTGTGATCTTTCCACAGGATGCTCTCAGGATATAAATGTCCTTCCAAAAACCATCAGCAGCCAAAAATGGAAAATGATTATTCCAGGTATAGTGTAAACAAGATGAAGGAGAACCAAAATTAAATTAGTTATTTTTGATTCCCAGATCATATTGGTGACTCATACCAAGCTTGCAGTCTATTAAAAACTCCTAAACTTTGTCATTCAGGAAAATTCTTTTTTCTCCCATCTTGTCACCTCTGTACTTAAATTATTTTCAAGATTGAAGCAACTTTAAAGCACATATATATTCACAACACCAGTGTGGAGAGAAACTGCCAATGTGAAGGCTCTGTTTGTCTATCATTGGATAAATCAAGTCCTGCTTCCCACAAGCACCATGACCATTGCTATCACTGGCCAGCAATGGACTGCTCACCTTGGAAAAATGAATAATTTAAAGTCAGTGGAATTTGGTATTCCATGAAGCAGCTAGGTAGTACAATGAATAGAATGACAGTGTCAGGAAACAATTCCAATCAGGATTCAGACTTAATTGTCTAAGTTTCATCAAATATAAAATGAGAATCATAAGTGCATCTATCTTCTAGGGTTATTATGAGTAATATCAAATGAGAAAAATATGGAAATTACTTAGCATAACACCTGATATTTATTATTTGATTTATATATTTATATAGTACCTGATAGGTATTTAAATGCTTGTTCCATTTTTCACCAACCTTCATTAACAAGTAGATTTTCTCAACCAATCCACATCCACATTCAGAATTGCAGAACAGATCTTGTTTGACTCATGAAATTCTATTACAAGATGTTATGGGCCAGAACTTGAGAAACAAGGTGCTAAGTCAGTGGATTAGACAGAAACACTGATTATCTAGCATGATATTTAACAGTTCTCTAGTTCAGTACATGTACTTAGTACTTACTAGATCTAAAAGATTCGCACATTTAAGAGAGCATATATAAGCTAGGAGCCTCAGCCAGGATTCAGTCCGGAGATTCAGAAGCCAGAAAAGGCAGTTGGGGAGATTCAGAAGCCAGAGCACAAGCTCTCAGAACCAAAACTACAGAAGACCTCTAAGAAAGCTAACCAGCCACAGGAAAGGAGACAAGACTTGGAAAGAGACAATAAAGGATTTGGACTTTAACACCTGGCTGCTTTTGGGGTGATTACTGAACTGAAATGAAGGCTGCACCCAGAAGCCCCCCCAAGAAACCTGCTTCCAGAGAATATTACATGTTAGAGGAGAACATTACACAATTCTTGGGCCATGTTACAACAAGGATTTCTTCAATTTACTATTCTGCTTATTCAGCCCAGGTTGAGAAAGCTTGAAAAATTAATTCAAATTTTTGCAGGTTTTATATCACAGGTGGAATTTTATTCAAAATCCTCTAATAGAGGCAGCAAGGTGATTGATGTAGTGAATAGAGCAGTGGGTCTGTAGTTAGGAAGACATGACTTTAAATAGGGCCTCAGACACTTATTAATTGTGTCACTCTGGGTAAATTTCTTAACATCTGTTTATCTTCATCTAGTGAGAAAGAAATGACACACCACTCCAGCATTTTTTTTCTCCCCAAAACACCTGTGGACAGTTAGATCACAGAAAGTCTGACATGATTAAACAATAATAATAACCTATAATTATAGGGCTTGTACTATTTTTATTGAATAATGTAATAGTTTCCCTCAGACTCTGTTTCTTCATCTATAAAACTGAGCACAATAATAACACTCAAAGAATTATAATAAAGATAAAATGAAAAACAAAATATGAAAACACTTTGTAAACCTTAAACTATTAGATAAATGTTTGATGTTACAATTATTCACATCTTTTAATTTTGATTTTATTGCTCACTTAGACTTTGCTCCTTGGATTCTTGGAAGTCCACTTTCAGATACCGGTCTTTGTGAGCAGAGATAGAGGATGCTTTCTTCAGATATTCACTTAGTACAGGTAAAGTACAAAATCACAGATTGACAGAAAGAAGGAAGTTCCCAAAGCAAAGCATTGAGTTTCTGGTAGGCATTTATATGTGGCATCAAAATAGATGGCGGAAATATTGCTGGGATGAATGGTGGTATAGAACGAGAATCATGATGAGACAGAATTGATTGCTGTAGTGACTAAGTGCATTTGTTCCAACCAAAAAGGACAACTCATCCACTGAAAAAAGTTCAAAAGTTGAGTCATTTAAGTATTGTAGCACAGTAATTCTGGAGACTCAATGGCTCAAGGGTTAGTAAAGCAGAGCATGTGAAAAAAAAAAAAAAAAGACAGATAGAAACCAGTAGAAAGAGTGAATGCAAGACGAGATAGTCTCAGATTCCAAATCTAAGTAATATTGTTTATGTCCTCAAGCTGATCACTTGGAAGCATATATGTTGCACTATTTGGATTCAAATTATATTTGATACAATGAGTTGCTGTATGACCTTGGAGAAGTCATATAATATCATCCTGCTTCTTTTCCTCACAAAATAGAATAATAGCACTTCCCTTTCAAGTTGCTGTGAAAATTAAATAAGGCAATTTATTTAAAATTCTTCACATACTTCAAAGTATTATACAAATGGAAATTCTCATTGTTATAATTATCATTTCAAGCCTATGAATCTTATTTTCTGGATCTAAAGAAAAATAAAGAAAATGGGGCTAATAATGCTTCTACTATTTTTTTCTAGTTATTATAATGAAGAAAGTAATAAAATTATAAAACAGTATGAGAATTTGAATTATAATGTTTAGTGCTACTGGCTACCATTTAATGTCTTTCTTGATTTGTGTGCTCTGCTAGTCTATTCACCTAGGGGTGATTGGTAATGGCTAATCAAAAAAAAGAAACTTTTTTTTTTGAAAGCTAGTGTACCATATTGGAATGAATACTAACTAGTAACTGAGGAAAGATAGGTGGATGAAAGTCTTCTTGGTAATTTACTCAGTATGTGAACATATGAAAGACATTTAACCTCTTAGAATCTTAGTTTACTAATCTATAAAATGAGGATACTAATATCTACCAATATTTGCAAAATAGAATTGTGTAAATTATTTGCAAATTTTGAAGGACTACATAAAAATTAATGATGATGATGATATATGATGATGATAATGATGGTGGTGGTAGTGGTGGTGATGATAAGAAGTACACAGAGCTTGTTAGAATCAAAAGGAAAATTGTGCCAGTGTTGAGAAATGATTTCTTTTTGGTGACTATGTATTATAATCACACATATAATATTTAAGAAATCACCAGTCATCTTTGGAACTAAATGTAATTAAGCATAAAAAATGAGATGGTTATTCCAGAAAATTAGCCCATGATCTAAAAGCATTAGTATGTTTCTGGGATATTAAATATTTCTAAAAAATCTTATACTGAACTGACAACCAATCTTGAATGGATTTATTATTAGCAATGACCATGATTCACCAAGTCTCTCCACTTTGGGGCACACATACAAGCCTTCTACATGGCAGTGGATATTCATATTTCTCCAGTGATTTCCTTGTACCCTCTCATAAAATCTAATGGCTTGATAAATTAAGGTAGAAAAATTCAAAAATAATTTGACCTGACATAATTTCCTCATAGAAATAGGCTATCACTCAATTCAGCATGCACTTATGAAATGGGGGAATCTAGGTGATACAATAGATAGAGCATTGAACTTGGAACTAGGAAGACATCTTTATGAATGCAAATTCAATCTCAGATGCTTACTATCTGTGTAGTCATAGGCAAGTCATGTAATCCTAGTTGTCTCTTTTTACCTATAAAATGATCTGAAGAATGAAATGAAAAAAACTATTCCAGTATCTTTGCCAAGAAAACACCAATAAAATCATGAAGAATCATGTATGGTTGAAACACTCAACAACAACTATGTTCTGGGTATGCTAAGTTCTGGGTATCCAAACAACAGCAACAATGCCAAAAACTTAAAACAAAACCCACAAACTTTTCTCACAAGGTATCTAAATTCAAATGAGTAAGCCAAAATCATATTTAAAAGCATACACATAATACATTTTTAAGGAATAAATTTTTAAAAAGGTAAGTACATGCAATTTTAAAGATCTCAAACTTTCTGGAAGGATTTTAATGGATCTACAAACATTTTCTTTATATGTGTACATATGTATATATATACATATGTATATATGTATGTGTATATATATATATATATATATATATATATATATATACATATGTACATATACATTATATATTTCTTTAATACACACATACATATATACATATATGCCTATATGTGTGTGTATATATGTAATTTTCTTTTACTTCATGGAAAAACTGAAGTTGTTCTTCATTGAACTAAAAATGCCACCATGCTTTTACCTGATTCAATGAGACTATATGAAAGTGTATACTTCCTAAGCCTAGAGTAGATAGATAAGATGCAATCAATTGCTGTTCCATAAGATAAAAGGGAATAGTCACACTAGTGATATAAATACTGCTTGCTTCTGGATTCCACATGGCCTTTAATTCAATATAACAAATGGCATTTCTAGTATTTTTTTAAAAATCTCATCTTAAATGAACAATTATCCCAGAAATAAAGGAGTTCAAAAGTCAGACCAAGGTCTAGTTATGCATTTTGTTTCTGTATTACTAAACTATAAAGAAAGTTGCTCTTAAAAATAAATCTCAAATGGATCTCTGATCTCATTAATTCCGGATTTCATTCTAACATTACTTATCACAACTCATTTGCTTTGTGTATTCTTTGTGCTCTTCCAACAGTCCAAAATATGAGGAAGAGCTTCCTTGCTTTTTGTTTTTGTTTAGAACCTTAAGGGTACTAAAGTACCATATTGGCTATCTACCTGTTATCTGTCTCTGGTGGCATTCTTTAATTCTATTATACTCTGAAGTTCCTCACTCGGAATATGCAAAAGTTTGATCACATTGACTATATAATTTTCCATAGATTTCAATGTGATACTCATGTTGAACAAAAATAACAACAACAAAAAGACTAAATAAAATAAGGATTTAATCAAGAAACAATAGAAAAACAAAACAATTAAAATATAACAGAACAAAACACAACACTAATTCTCCTTCCCTTTCCTTCACATAAATTCTGGGAAACATTTTTGTCTAAATCCATTCCTTATTTTGTGAGGGAGCATATAATCTCCAAGAAAATCAACATTACCATGATTGACAAATTTCTCCTGGAATTATCCCCTGCTTTCAGCAGCTGGAATGAAGATCTACTAAAGGTTTTAGTAAAATTATCCTTTTGCTCAAAGACCATGAAAATAACTTCATTTTACTAACAAATAGAATTCTGTTTGGATCACCTATCTTTCCTTTTTGCTCCTGGGATCTCAGACATGTTTGAGAATTCCTGTGATTGTGAATGCTGCCATTAATCCTGTGTGGTCTATATTTTCATGCCTATGTTCCACTTTTTCCCTCTTCCCCTCTCCCCCCCAGAAATCTCATGATATTGGTCAGATTTCATGACACATAACAAACTTATTCTGTATATCTCTTGGTACACATGAGGCTTAGCTCTGACTTTGTGGAAAATGAAATCTATTAATTTGTATTATGTTTATTATATAATTAATGAAAACAAAAAAAAGTTAATGAACCTAAAATAGCTGTGTATCAAGAGAAAAAAAAATACTTTTAAGGAAAGGAGGTAGAGGAAGTATCCAGAAACTCATGCAAGAGTATTCTGAAGCCAGCTTAAACTAATTCAAAAAGTTGAATTTTCACTGTGAGCATTTACACCTTACAGATAAGAAAATCCTCCAACTCAGGGCCTGAATTATTGTTTTGTTTATTTCTAGCTTAAGAAAGTGACACAGACCAAAATGGTAGAGAGCAGACAGGACTCTTTATAATTTTCTCTCAAATGAACAGCAGATTAAGCCTCAAAACTAGTTTTGAAGTCAAAGAATTCACAAATATTTGGAGTACAATACATTTCCAGAAGAAAATACCTTGGAAGAATTTCAGAACAGGTCTGTTTCAATCTGGCAAGGGACAGTCTGCTGAACCCAGACCGCAGCATAGGGAGACTGGGGCAAGAAGCTGGAACACAGAGTCTGAGCTTTGTAGATTACAATCATCTGAGAATCTTCTGTGAGCCTCTTAGGCCACTCTGGTTGATTGCAAGCAGGTGGTTTGGCAGATTTGCCTTTTGTAAAAGACAAATTGTAAACTACTGAGTCCTGGAAGATTGCAGAACCTAGTCATCATCATTATCCAGTACTGGAAATCAATCAGCAGAACTGGCCCCAGACAAATTAAAGCAGCTATCATTCCTTTGCAATGAACAGACCACAGCCTTTAAAAAACAAAACAACAACAACAAACAAACCAAAAAAAAACACAAAAACAAAAACAAAAATGAATATAAAACAAAACAAACAAACAAACAAACAAACAAACAAAAACAAAACAAAACAAAAAAAAAAAAACCTTTCATCAGAGACAGCTTTTATGGAGAGAGAAAAGAACAGACCTCAAATTTTGAGGTTCCTAAAGGTAAAGTAAGTCCAGAAGAAGCCCCAAAGAGACACATGAGCTGGGCCCCATTGCACAAAGCTTTCTTTAAAGATTGCATAAAAAAATCTTAAAAGAGAGAAGAAAAATGAGTAAATGAAATAAGATCATTGAAAGAAGGAACAAAAAAAAAGTAGAAAAATAATGCAATGAAAAAATTTAATTGGCCAATTGCAAAAGGAGCTAAATAAAGTAACTGAAGAAAATAATAACTAAAAATTTGAATTGAACAAGTGGAAGTGAATGACTCAATAAGACTTAAAGAATCAGTCAAACAAAAACAAAAAAAAATCAAAAAAATTGAAGAAAATGTGAAATATCTCCTAGGAAAAACAACTGACCTGAAAAATAGATGTAGGAGAGACAATCTAAGGATGATTGGGCTTCCTGAAAGCCATGATGAAAAAAGTAGTACCTTGACATTATCTTACAGGAAATCATTTAAAAAAAAATACCTGCTCTCATATTTTAGAATCAGAAAATCAAATAGCCTTTGAAAGAATGCACTGTTCAACTCCTGAAAGAGACCCCAAAATTCAGTTCCCAAGGAATATCATGGCTAGATGTCAGAATTATCACATCAAGGAAAAGCTATTGCAAACAGCCATAAAGAAACAATTTAAATACTGAGAAGCCACAATTAGGATTACATAGGACCTAGCAGGTTTTACCTTAAAGGCTCAAAAGGCCTGAAATAAGATATTCCAAAAAGCAAAGGAACTGGGATTATTGCCAAGAATAAGCTATCTAGCTAAAATGAGCATCATCTTTTGAGGAAGAAGATGGACATTTAATGATAGAGGTGAATTTCACCTATTTCTAATGAAAAGACCAGAACTGAACAAAAATTTTGATCTTCAAACACAGATCTCAAGAGAAGCACAAAAAGATAAAAAGGAACTCTTGAAAACTATATTTATGTTACTTAGTATACTTAGAGAGTGTGGGTATAATTTGATTTTATTATGATAATATGAAAAAGAAACTAGAGGAGGAAAAGGGATCATACTGGAAAAAAGAGGGAAAAGAAGGTAAAAGAAGGGAAATTACTTCTCACAAAACCTATTATAATTGAGGGAAAGAAAGGAGGGGGGTGAGCATTATGTGAATCTTACTCTCATCAGATGTGGCTCTAAGAGAGAATATTAGTCATATTTGATTTCAACAAGAAACTTTTCCTACCTTATAGAAAAGTGGGAGGGAAAGGAGGAAAAGAAAGGGAAAGACTAGTAGAAGGGAAAACAGAAAAAAAAATAGAGGAAAGGTGTAAAAAAGGGGAAGGGACTTTAAAGGGGGAGGGTTGTTTGAGGGAGACAGTCATCAAAAGAAAAATATTAGGGAGGAAGGAAGGTGCATATGAAAGAGAAAAGCATAGCCTAGGGTAAATGAGATGGCAGGAAATACAGCATTATTTTTACTGTGACTATGAATGGGATGAACTTCCCCATAAAATGGAAGTGGATATCAGACTGGATTAAAAATCACAATCCTAAAATATGTTGTTTACAAGAAAGACATTTAAAGCATAGTGATACATACAGAGTGAAAGTAAAGGGCTGGAGCAGAATATACTATGCTTCAGGTGATATAAAAAAGCAGGAGTAGCAATCCTGATCTCAGATCAAATGAAAGCAAAGATAGATCTAATTTAAAAGATAATGAAGGAAACTATATCTTACTAAAGGGTACAATAGATAACAAAGCAGTATAAATACTAAACATATGCATCATGTGGTATAGCATGGAAATTCCTAGAGGAGAAGTTAAGAGAAATGCAAGAAGAAATAGGCAGCAAAACTATATTAGTGGGGCATCATAACATTGTTCTCTCAGAACTAGATAAATTGAACTACAAAATAAATAAGAAAGAAGAATAGGAGGTAAAGAAAAAAATAGATATGATAGATCTCTGGAGAATTTTTTTTATAATAACTTTTTATTGACAGAATCCATGCCAGGGTAATTTGTTACAACATTATGCCTTGCACTCACTTCTGTTCTGATTTTTCCCCTCCCCTAGTTGGTAAGCAGTCCTATATATGTTAAATATGTTGCAGTATATCCTAGATACAATATATGTATGGAGAACCGAACTATTCTCTTGTTGCAGAGGGAGAATTGGATTCAGAAGGTAAAAATCCTGGGAAGAAAAACAAAAATGCAAATAGTTTGCATTCATTTCCCAGTGTTCTTTCTCTGGGTGTAACTGCTTCTGTCCATCATTGATCAATTGAAACTGAGTTAGGTCTCTTTGTCAAAGAAATCCACTTCCATCAGAATACATCTTTATACATTATCATTGTTGAAGTATATAATGATCTCCTGGTTCTGCTCTTTTCACTTAGCATCAGTTCATCTAAGTCTCTCCAAGCCTCTCTGTATTCATCCTGCTAGTCATTTCTTTTTCTTTTTTTAATTTGTCTATTTCTTTTTCTTCTATTTCATTTATTCATTACTTATTTCATTGTAGTATAGTATAAAAAGAATGAATTTATTATAACTTCCATTCTACATATACAGATGATTCCTTTGGATTCTAACACATGATCACTTTTTCTTTTTCTTTTTTTTTTAATTTTAATATCTTTTTATTGATAGAACGCATGCCAGGGTAATTTTTTACAGCATTATCCCTTGCACTCACTTCTGTTCTGATTTTTCCCTTCCCTCCCTCCACCCTCTCCCCCAGATGGCAAGCAGTCCTTTACATGTTGAATAGGTTACAGTATATCCTGGATACAATATATTTGTGCAGAACTGGACAGCTTTCTTGTTGTACAGGGAGAATTGAATTCAGAAGGTATAAATAACCCGGGAAGAAAAACAAAAATGCAAGCAGTTTATATTCATTTCCCAGTGTTCTTTCTCTGGGTGTAGCTGCTTCTGTCCATCTTTGATCAATTAAGGCTCTCTTTATCGAAGAGATCCACTTCCATCAGAATACATCCTCAAACAGTATCGTTGTTGAGGTATATAATGATCTCCTGGTTCTGCTCATTTCACTCAGCATCAGTTCGTGTAAGTCTCGCCAGTCCTCTCTGTATTCATCCTGCTGGTCATTCCTTACAGAACAATAATATTCCATAACATTCATATACCACAATTCACCCAACCATTCTCCAATTGATGGGCATCCATTCAATTTCCAGTTTCTAGCCACTACAAACAGGGCTGCCACAAACATTCATGCACATACAGGTCCCTTTCCATTCTTTATGATCTCTTTGGGATATAAGCCCAGTAGTAAAACTGTTGGATCAAAGGGTATTCACAGTTTGATAACTTTTTGAGCATAGTTCCAAATTGCTCTCCAGAATAGTTGGATGTATTCACAATTCCACCAACAATGTATCAGTGTCCCTGTTTTCCCACATCCCCTCCAACATTATCTTTCACATTATCTTTCCCTGTCATTCTAGCCAATCTGACAGGTGTGTAGTGGTATCTCAGAGTTGTCTTAATTTGCATTTCTCTGATTAATAATGATTTGGAGCATATTTTCATGTGTCTATAAATAGTTTCAATCTAGGGGAGGGGATGAAGGAAGGGAAGGGAAAAATCAGAACAGAAGTGAGTGCAAGGGATAATGTAAAAAATTACCCAAGCATATAGACTGTCAATAAAAAGTTATAATTAAAAAAAAAGGAAAATCTAATCAAGTGACATATATAAATATAATTAAATAGCTATCAAAATAGCCTTGTCCTTTTTTACAAACTGATTATATGATCCTGTGAAAATCATTGAAGTTCTCAGTTTTCTCTATAGAGAACTCCAATTTTCTCCATGGTAAAGCAAATAGTGTTCTGTAGATGTAAAGGGCTAAAGCTGAGCAGATGCACTGAGGTCCCAAGCACTTATATATGCTTGGAGAAAGAATGCCCCCCCCCCAGTGCAAGTTTTATGTGTTGTATAGGAGACTGCATAGAGGATTTGGTGGCTGGACTGTAAGAGCCAGAGGCACTGCTGGCTGGATTCGTGTGGCAATTGCTCTCACTTCATATCGACATTCCCCTTCACCTCCCCAAAGAATAAAGATGAAGGATTTTCCCTTATCCTGATTCCGGCTGATTTTAAAATACTCTGGGTGCTAAATGTGGTCATCATGTGCAGAAGCTTCCTTATTTGGAATTTGCCAATCAATGAATAGACATAGTCTAAAAAGAATGAGCCAAGTGAAAGATTATATATTTATAAATCTCAATGTCTATTGATCAGTTTTAGATCCTATATCTTCCCCAGATGGGAAAAACAACAACAACAACAACAAGAAGAAAAAACACAACCTAAATAAATAAAAATAAATAAATAAATAAATAAATAAATAAATAAATAAATAAATAAATAAAACCTCTTCAATGATCTTAGAGTCATGACATAATGTTTTATGCATATATATGTGTATGTTTTGTGTTTGTGTATGTGTGTATGTTTAGTTATGAAACTTTTTATAAGACAGAATACATCAGTTTAAATTGCTCAAGTTATTTTAAAATGATCATCATTAAACATCACACTCTAAGACTTACACGAACTGATGCTGAATGAAACAAGCAGGGCCATGAGATCATTATATACTTCAACAACAATACTATATAATGATCGGTTCTGATGGACCTGGCCATCCTCAGCAATGAGATGAACCAAATCAGTTCCAATGGAGCAGTAATCAACTGAACCAGCTATGCCCAGTGAAAGAACTCTGGGAGATGACTAAGAACCATTACATTGAATTCCCAATCCCTATATTTTTACCTGCCTGCATTTTCGATTTCCTTCACAGGCTAATTGTACAATATTTCAGAATCCGATTCTTTTTGTATAGCAAAATAATGGTTTGGTCATGTATACTTATTGTGTATCAAATTTATACTTTAATATATTTAACATCTAGTGGTCATCCTGTCATCTAGGGGAGGGGGTGGGGGGAAGGAGGGGAAAAATTGGAACAAAAGGTTTGGCAATTGTCAATGCTGTAAAATTACCCATACATATAACTTGTAAATAAAAAAAAAAAAAAAACTATTTAAAAAAATCACACTCTAGTCTTGTTTTTCAAAAATGACAGGGGTCCAGAAAAAAAAAATAATCCTGAAAGATCAATGTCTCAATAAGCCCTTGCCTCTGTTTGAGGTGTTTGGTGTATGTGAGAAGCTCACTAATAATCATATCCAATGACATGGTTCCCATTGATTTTCTTTGAAAACTCAGATTTTTAGAAGAGATATTCCCTTTGTTCATACTACTAGAAGTTTGCTTTCTTTTTGGAGCTTCTCTGAAAACCACATGAGTTTTGATGACTGTGAGGGGAATAGTTAATGATGAAGGAAGTTGCAAAGGATTTGGGTTTAAATGTAATGGAGATAGATGCACCTGATTTGTTCCTAGTGTTAATTTTAAGTTTTTAAAGCCTGTTTTAGCTTTACAAAGAAATTTACTCTCATCAAACCTGTCTTTTTTCCAGATCAGTAGTTAAAATTTGCTAAGCTTCTTCTCTTGCCAGTTCCTAAAATATAACAACACCTGTCATGTTCCTGAAATGTTGACTTTTGATCATTCCATCTTGCTTTCCTGTGGCTTTCTGCAAGCAAACATCTGTATATTTTGCAGTAACAGCTTGCTGGGGTGGTATCATCACATTCTCCCAATTTTCATTCTCCATAATGTGATTGGAGATTTCCTAGGGCATTACTGAGGATGACTTATTGGCATCTAAATATGTTGCAATGTTCAAAATATTTCCTACCTTGTTATAGAAGCGTCATAAGCAATGGCTCACTTGTGAGTGTGTGATTTGATTGCTAAGAGAGAAGAAATGGAAAAACAAACAAACAAACAAACAAACATGTTTCACTTGTTTAGATTATCTTATGCTGGTTTGATTATCTGGTTTCTGTCCTTTGTCTTTAGTTACTGTGATACTAGTTGTTAAATAGTTGACAAAGTGATTTAAGTTAAATTTATTTTTTATCACAATCATTCAAGAGTTGATATGATATAGAAGTTAGAGAGGTGGTATCAATTTCATAATGACCTGGATTCAAGTCTTCTGATTTAGGTTGGTCCAGGTTATTATTATTATTATTATTATTATTATTATCATCATCATCATTATTATTATATTGGGGCATTCTCTTGTCAGTGAAATCACTATTCCATTCCATATCTAAAGAAGATCTATAAATTCTTTCAATTGGAATAGCATTTCCTTTATTTAGAAGTTTCAGAAATTTTTCTTCTTTTTTCATTGTGTTACTATTTATTGTTCCATGTTATGGAGTTCAGGCCTCTTATGCTTTTATGGATGATCTATGACCCTTAGATTATCTCTACATATCCTCTCTTTGAGAGCCATATTTTTTACTTGCATAATGAAAATATTTTCTTTTAATGTTTTTGATCTTGTTTCTCTCCTTATAGATTGTACTTCACATCTATGTATTTGCATCATTAATGTATCATATTCCCTTTAGTATTTTTGGTGAGACTTGCCATTGTAGATCAATATTTTTTCTAATATGATCATTATTTTTGCAGTATAGGAAATAAATTCTGCTCTTATAATTTTCATATCTCTTTTAAACCACTCAGGACAGTGTGTTGTAGTCCCAAGTACTCTTTAAATTATACAATATCCTATGACTCATTTATCAAATGCTCTTTATTTTCCTTAATTTTGCAATATTTATTCATATTATTTTAAATTTTCTTACTATCTCTGTAGGCCATACCTCCTTTTGTTGTTTTTATTTGTTTCCCATTGAAATATCTATTTATGTTCAAGAGTTTTTAAGTTTTTTTTTTCCTACCTGAAATCGTTGATATATTCATTCTTCATTCTGCTCTCTGATTTTTCCTTATTACTCACTTCCTGACTCCTCTATTTTTTTTTTTTTTTGTGCATACTGGGAAACTCATGGTTAATTAGCCTGGGTCTTTTCCCCTATGGACTTTTGGGTGTTCAGAACTGACTATTGCTGGGTGCTATTCTCTTTCTGTCAAGATCTGTGGAGTGAGGCACAAATTGCATTGTATGCTGTCCTCTATTATTGACCCTCCTCAATTCCTCTGTCTCTTTGTTCTCTGTATAGGTACAAGTGCATTTACCTCTGAAAGTTTATGGATAAGAAGGCCATCAAGGCTGAAGCAAATTTGAAAGCTTAGAGCTGGATTTGGTAAGATTACCAAAAACAAAACAAAACAAAACAAAAACAAAATTAAACAAAACAAAAACCTCTTTTGAATGCTTGATGTCCTGGACCTTGAAACAGATTTAAGTTCCTTTATCTTTTCATAAATCCTGTTTTGGAGAGATTTAAAATATTGAGATGAGAGAAAATGTCTAGTTCACTCATCTTTGTTGTTTTTATGACCTGGAAGTTCACATTCACTAATTTTTAGTGAGTGTCCCCTCCCATTGTCTGGAATATGCCTCCTGTCTTTTTAATATTTATTGCTTCTCTTGGCTTCCTTAACATCTCCACTAAAACCTCATTTTCTATAATATGACTTTTAATGTCCCTCTTATTTCTAGTACATTCCTTCTACTGATTAATTCTATTGATTATATTCATAGAGAGATAGGTAGGTAGGTAGGTAGGTAGGTAGACAAACAGCTAGTTAGCAAAATAAAGTTTGCATTTATTTGTTTGTTGTCTCCCCTATTAGATTGTGAATTGATTACAGGTAGTCTTTTGCCTTTTTTTATCCTTAGTAATTAGCATAATGAAGATATGTAGTAGGTTCCTGATTAATGTTTATTACTTAATAACTCATGTTTATAAAGCATTTTACTATTTGTAAAGTATTTTATACACATCTCATTGGATCTTAAAACAGTTATAATATATGTGGTATATGATCACCTATTTCACACCTATTGTGAGATTGAAATGAGACAATGTATGCAAGACAATGTGAAAATATTAGAGATCTATGTAAAGTTTTAGTTAAAGTGTTGTTGTTGCTATTTTATAGCCCATATAAAAATAAAAGCATGAAAGCTCAGATAAATAAAGTGACTTGTGCAAAATCATATGACTAACAAGTGTCTCAGGCAGAATTAAAGTCTAGGCCTTTTTGCCTTCGGGCTAAATTCTTTGTTTGCTATGCTGCACTGCCTCTCAAATCCACTGGTATATTTTGTGAAAATATTGAAAGCAATTTTTACAATGCACTATTAATATAACTGTATCCAAAGGCAGTAATTTCAATATGGTATAATAGTAAGAGAACTGAACTCAGGGTCAATAAATCCAGCTTTGATTTCCTAGTTCTTATGTTAATCCATTTGAAGGATCTCTTTCAAGGTACATCAGCTTTGTAGATATCAATTTCCATATCTGCAGAATCGAGATGATCACATTTATATTGATTATAGCACTTTGCCATCATACTTGTTGGAATTAGAGTCACAGACTATCAGAGGCAGAAGGAATATCAGAGGGCACCCGTTCCTCTGTGATGAAACACCCACAAAATTCCTCTCAGAAGTGGTTATCCAGTCTAGACTTTAAGACTTCTCATGAAAGAGTATTCATATTCTCAGTAATTCAATGATCTAAGACAATCTCAAAGGACTAATGGTACAATATACTGTCTACCTCCAGAGAAAGAATTGATGTTGACTGAATACAGACTATTTTTCACTTTCTTTTTTTTTTTCTCTTATCACAGTCATTTTGTATAAAATGACTAATATGGAAATGTTTTACATAATTGTACATGTATAACATATCTAATTTCTTATCTTAATTTTGATTAGTTAAATTGATACATATCTATATACATTTTTTTTCCTGGTGAAAAATAGTTCTGATCTTAATTTTAGTATTGAAAATGCCCATTCTACTGAAAAATAAGACAATGAAACTGGGATCACCAAATGCCCATGTGTGATGCTAATATCTGAATTTTCCAGCCAGATCAAGTCTCCAACATCTGGTAGTAAGAACTCACACTCACAACAAGGCCAGCATTTTCTTTTTTGATTTCTTAACAACTTCCTTATTTGTTGCTACTCATGGAACCATTGGATTTGGTGAAGAAGTCTAAATTAGTTTTCCTATAAAAAAGAAAACTCATCCCAAGGGAGATAAAAAAAAAAAAGGACTATAGTATCATGTGACTAGAATTGGAAGGGTCTTGACATGCCATTTAGTTCAATATAGATGACTTTTTTTTTTTTTAAGGGAGAAAGTAGCAAGACATGTTTGAAAACCAGCAGCCTTCTAGCTCTAAATCCAAGCCATTATAAGGTTAAGAAGTCTTAGCTTATTAAAATCCCAGGATATTTAACTGTCTATACTTCCTGCTTTCCTCATTAGTATACTTGTGAGTATCTCTTTCAATCACATAGCAGAGTAAGTGTTCCCCATTGTAAATTCCAATGGGAAGACTTCATATGTCTCAAGCTACATAGTACAGTTTATTAAGCAAATGATTGGAATCAGATAACCCTGAACTTAAACCCCTAGAATTTATATTTAATCTCCCTGTATTTCAGCTTCCTTAACTATAAAATGATGGGGTACCTCTGTTTATTTCTTACCCAACAAAGCATTTGTATAAATTGTTTCTCCTCTCTTCAAATTGCCAAATTTTTATGGTCATCTAATCACCATGCCAATATTTCTCTTCTTAATATGAGACTGTTGTCTTACTTTTTAAGGAAGAACTAACGTGTATGCATGTTTGTATGGATCTGCCATCTTATTATTTCCTTTCCGTTCTTATTAGGGCTAGTATTTTGGATTGATTTTCTATTAGAAGAAAAACAAAATATAGAGAAAAAGATATATCTTTTATTCAACAGCTGCTTGATTATTTATTCTTTGTTGAAGCAGATGGGTGTAGGAGTGCAAAGGAATTGCAAAAATTTACCTGAATCCTCCTGGTGTTGTTATTCTGATAGAAATGAGACCCCCCCCCATACAACCCCATTTTATCTTCTCTCTCTCTCTCTCTCTCTCTCTCTCTCTCTCTCTCTCTCTTTCTCTCTCTCTCTATTTCTCTTTCTTTCCCTTTCTCTCTTTCTCTCAGCAAAGATATATACATATATAATTATAAATATTTAGTTAGATGAATAGATATAATAGATTTATAGATGCAATAGTTATATATATGCACAATAGAGTACATATATTATCGTGATCTTCATTAATATGCTACATCTTCATCTTTATCATCTAGTTCTGTGATGTTGGAAATATGGAAATTGTGGCTTCATAACCAAAGACAGATTGCCAGTGAGAACTGACAACATTAGATGAAGTATCATTGCTGAAATTTTGGCTAATCAAGAGTTTTTCATAACACTTCTCTGTTGTTGTACTAAAAACATTTTGCTATTTCTTTCTTGAATACCACATTCATGTCTCTAATACTATTGTTGACTACCTTCATATAGAATCCTCCATTGTAACAAAAATTGTTAGTCAAAGTCAAATGGCAAAATAATTACATCTGACAATATAAGATGCATGCTGCTTCTGAAGTCCCCCATCTTTATATTTAAAATAGGGAAGAGTAATTCCTCAACTTTCATCTGGAGGTATTAGAAATTGTATTTATTACAAGTTCAGTAATCATTAAGTGTTGTTTTCATTTATGTCACAGTAGTCATTTTGTATATTATTTTCCTCTACTCCAATAATATCCCATTATAATCATGTGATACTTTATTCAACCATTTTCTTGGTAATGAACATCTGCATTGTTTCTAGGGTTTGCTTTCATGGAAATTGTTGCTATGAATATTTTGACAAATGTCCAGCTTTGTGTCTGTATTTGGCCACATTAAAGCATAAGTTTAGTGAAAGCATTTATGGGTCAAAAGTACAAACATTGTGAATATTGTTTCAAATTATTTTCCAAAATGTTTTAAATCATTTCCCTTGGTATTTTTATCATTGTGTTATATAGCTAAGAATAAAAAATTTCTTGAATTCAGGGGCTATTTTTCCTTGTTTGTTGTTATTTAATCTTTTCTAGTTAACTTTTTTTCATAATCTTTTTTTTTCTTGGATGACTTGCAGTTTTTAATTTTCCTCAATATCTCTAATTTGATTGCTAAAGTCTTTTTTGAGTTCTTCTGTAAATTCTTTCTGGGCAGGGAGTCAGAGTTATTATTACTTGTTAGGTTGGATGAAACTTTTAGATTCTTTATCTGAAGATGATCCCCAATCTTTCCTATTCCCAAAGTAAGTTTCTATGGTTGGTTTCCTTTTTCTGTCAATTCATTTCTTTTCCTTGTTTATTATTTCCTTTTTTCTGGTTATACATGTACATTAATTATTTTTTAAAATACATTTCTTTATGAATCATGTTGGGAGAGAAAAATCAAAACAAAAGGGAAAAACCAACAGAGAAATTAAACAAATGAAAAAGAACAAGAAGTGAATGCAGAATATGTTGATTTACATTCACTATCCAGCAATTCTTTTTTTTTTTTTTTTCAATGAGAAGCATTAGTATAAGCACTTCTAATCCTGGGATGCGGAATGGTGCCTGTAGCTTCACTTCAGCTTTCCCATCTGATCTGGAACCTCAAATAGAAACTTCCCTCTCCTTCAGGAGCCCCACTGTTTCTGCAGTCCTCAGTATGATGGTTCCTTTCCACCTAGAACCATGTCTCTACAGCACAGGTGGTACTGTCATTCCTAATTAGTGGAGTTCCCTCTCTTTCCAGACTCAGACCTCTGCTATCTGGGAAGTGAAAGATCTCATGGATCCTGCTGAGGCTCCCTGAAAACTCATATAGTCCTAAATTTCTCATCTGTTGTTTATGTGGAGCCAATCCTAAGGTGTTTGCACTTCACATGGGTTAATCACTGACCCTTGGGTGTTCAACAATATCAACAAATTTGATATTAATATCAAATCTACAACCCCCTATATACTGGATTATACCAGTAGGACTCCTGTTCTACCACAACTCTTCTTGATTTTTTACAATCTCTGTTCAACCTGAGGTGCAGATTTGTTCTGTTTTTGGGAGAAATCTGGAGAACTTTAAATTTTACTCAACTACTCCACTATTTTTCCAGAATCCTAAAACTCTTCTACATGAAAGCAAACCAAGCCTCAGACTCTTACCAGCTGTGTGATCCTAGACAAGTCACTTAATTCTCTTTGATTTCTTATCTGCAAAATGAGTTAGAGAAGGAAGTAATAAACTGTTCCAGTATCCTTGCCAAGAAAATCCCAAATGGAGTTACAAAGAGTTGAATATGACTGAAATGAACAAATGACCAAAAAAATAAATAAATAAATAAAAGAAGAAGAAAAAAAAAACAGGTAATTTTCTGGGGGATAAAAATACAAAAATAACATGACTGTGGCATGTGTCAAAAAATCAATGTGCAATAAGTTTAAAAAGCTAGGGTGTAGCAAAGAAATAAAGAGTTTAAATGTCTACTAGAGAGTTATTACAGTTATGGAATCATACTTTTTGAACCTCAAGGGATCATAGATATATTTAATACAAGGTCCTCATTTTAGACAAGAAAATGAGAACAATATGATTAAATCATTTGACAAATATTATACAAAGGGTAAATGGTAGAATTGGGCATTGAATCCAAAATTTACCTGAAATTTGTTTTTTCTTTCTATTTTGTTATATTTTGTGAACCAAGTAGTAATAAGGTCAGACAGACTTGGGCTTTCAAAATAGCATTTGAAAGTTTTGTGGAGCATGGACTGGATACAGGAAAAACTTGAGAAGCAGAGATAAAGTAGAATGTGATTGTTGTAATCTATGTGAGGGATGATGACGATTATCTGAAGTAGTTGTGGCTTTGTGATTTAGGAAGAAAGGAGGGAAACAAGAGATGCCATTTATTATTTTTTATTAAAGCTTTTTATTTAAAAGAACATATGCATGGGTGATTTTTCAACATTACCCTTGCAAAACCTTCTGCCCAAATTATCTCCTCCTTCTCCCCATCCCTTCCCCTAGATGGTAGGTAATCCAATAAAATGTGAAATATATTAAAATAAATGTTAAATCCAATATATGTGTACATATTTATAAAGTTATCTGCACAAGAAAAATCAGATCAAGAAGTAAGGGGGAAAAAAAACTGAGAAAGAAAACAAAATGCTAGCAAACAATAACAGAAAGAATGGGAATGCTATGTTGTGGTCCACACTCAATTTCCACAGTCCTCTCTCTGGGTGTATATGGCTCTCTTCATCAGTGAAAAAATGGAATTGCTTTGAATCATTTCATTGTTGAAGAGAACCACATCCATCAGAATTGATCATCGTATAGTTTTATTGTTGTCAAGTATAATGATCTCCTGGTTCTGCTTATTTCACTTAGTATCAGTTCATGTAAGTCTCTCCAGGCCTCTCTGAAATCATTCTGCTGGTCATTTCTTAATGAACAATAATCTTCTGTAACATTCATAAACCATAATTTATTCAGCCAAGTTCCAATTGATAGATGTCCATTCACTTTCCAGTTTCTTGTCACTACAAAAAGGGCTGCCACAAACATTTTTGCACATGTGGTTTCCTTTCCTTCCTTTAAGATGGAAGAGATGCTATTTAAATATAATTGACAGGATTTCTCAATTGTTTGGATATGTGGTGGGAGGGCAGAGATAAGGATAGAACTTGGAAACCAAATAAGACTATCACATTTCCCAAAAACCAAAACATACAACAAAAAGGTTGGAATCAATTTGTTATGCAATGTTAAAATTAAAAAAAAAAGGGCCTTAGAGATTATTCTGTTCAATTTTTTTTTTCATTTTATAGATTGAGAAGTTTGCATATAGGAGAAGTAAAATATAAAGATAAGGCCAATATTTAGATCAATACAATTAACATCCTCTCTTGGTTCTTGAATTATCTGTGGCCTGTCTACAAGATCAAATGTAACAAATCAGTGCTTAGATAATTCCCTTGTCTTTCCTTCTGTAGATGTAGCCTTTTTGATTTAGTGAATCAATTGCCATAAATTAACCATAACTGCTTAGATTTACATAAGACTTTATAATTACAAAAATAGAAGAAAGAAGTTAAAATTTAAAAAAAAAAATACAGTTACAAATTCAGTCAGTCATCTAGGATTTATTGAATATCTTCTTTGTACCAGGCTTAGTGCTCAGAACACACACACACACACACACACACACACATACAAACACACACACACACACACACACACACACACACACAAAGACAAAAAACAACCTTTGTTTATATGAAGCTTATAGATTTATGGGAAAGAAAACTTTCTAAAAACTATATATAAACAAGCTACATAAATCATATCTTGGGCATAATCAATATAGGTAAGAGACTAAAAACAAAATAAATGAGTGTTCACTTTATATTTGAGCAATTAAGTGGTGCAGTGTATAGAGCACTGCATTTGGAAACAGGAAGACTTATTTTCATAAGTTCAAATCTGGCCTCTTTACTAGCTATATGACTTGGACAAGGCATTTAACTTTATTTGCCTCAGTTCCTCCTCTGTAAAATATGAATTTGAAAAAGGAATGGCAAAACATTTTAATTTCTTTTGCCAAGAAAATCCCAAGTGTCATAAAAAGTCAGACATAACTGAACTGAATGAATAACAAGCACTTCATATTACTGTACAGTACAAAGCACACTAACTTGAATTAAAATCTGTTTTTAATGTTAAATTTCCAAGGACTTAAGTTACTTTAAGTTATCTGACTGCACCTATTCAGTGATTAAGGCTACCTGGCAATTGGGGCAAAGAATCTCCTCTTGTACCTTATTGGAAAAAATCCAAATAAATAAATAAATGAATCTGGGTGGGGGAGCCCTCAGAGTTTCTGACCAAAGCAGAAATGCTGGATTCATTCATTTAATCTGATGAGAAATTAGGAAATGGCTGATCTAGAAATTCTCCTTAAGTTTATAGTTCAGAAATTATAAAAAACCTAGTAAATTATTGTCACATTATCTATCTAAAATTATGATTATATGATCCTCCAAATGGAGTCTAATGCTGAAAGAAAATGCAGATCCATCACCTCTGTAGTTCTAGACATGATACATCTTAAGATGCAGTCCAAGATTATATGAGACCTTACTGTTGCTTCAGGTTTGAATATTCTGTGGACTCATAATGATTTATGTATCAAATTGAAAAAAAAAAGTAAAAGAGCAAGATATTTTACAGTTTTAAATAGCAGTCTGAAGTACTAAGAGGAG
Organism: Antechinus flavipes; assembly: GCF_016432865.1. Lineage (NCBI taxonomy): Eukaryota > Metazoa > Chordata > Mammalia > Dasyuromorphia > Dasyuridae > Antechinus > Antechinus flavipes. The sequence continues at coordinate 29,487,630 of NC_067399.1, read as the reverse complement.
AATTGATTTATTTATTTTCACTCAAATAGTATATAGAATAACCAGAGCTTGGACCTAGATCTTAATTCTCAGATCAGTTCTTTACTCCCTTTTCCATACTCTCTGTACTTTATAGAGTAATTGAGACTTGGGAAAAAAAAGTGACTTCTCCAATATTTCCTATATAATAGTAGATGGAACTGGAATTCAGTACTGGGCAGAGATCTTGGATTTAGAATAAAAAGAAGCCTTATAACCTCTTAAACTACTACAAAAATCTCCTAGATGACCTTATCTAAAGAATCTTCCTTCTTCTATCTATCTTGCATTGAAACTTTCAAGTTTGAACTCCCAAAGCATCCCTCTGACTCTATCATTCTAATTCCTGTTTGCATGTACATACACACACATACACACACACACACACTCAGATACACATATCCATATACTCCCACACCATACTATATAGGCACACTCTAAAAGCTTTGATGGTTTATATAGGTTTTTGGAGAAAATAATAACTACTCTACTAGTCATTTAAAATTCTTTTAAATGTGGCTTCTCTTACTGGAAGCCTTGTTTTTTTTTTTTGTTTTTTTTTTTGTTTGTTTGTTTGTTTGCTTTTTGTGTTTTTTTTGTCTATTAATTTCTTTCTATCTATCCTGAATATAGTTTGGCTTGTTTATATATTTTTAACTGTCATCTCACCTATTACATGTAAGCTCTTTGAGGACTACCTTTTACTTCCTTAAATCCAGTGCTTGGGACATTTCTTGGAACATGCTGCTTATTGATAAATTAGCTCTATTTACCCTTTCCATGTTTACTGTCCAATTCTTTTATTCATGTATTCTCTATGCAAAATTTGAAATGGATTTATAATCTCATCAGTTTTGAAATTTACTTTACAAATATAAATTGTATCTCATCCATGCTTACCTAACCTGTTTAACTTCAATTTGTACCTTCTATTAACCTGGCCAATGATCTGGGGACTTTTTTTATTGCCATTTCTTCTAAAATCATTCAAATGCCAGTGGGCCACTGACTATATGACTATATACATAGTCCAACTGCTCTTTCTATCACATAATTAATAGAAGACATACTTTACTCCATTTCTCCTTGGAAATTAAGTGTTGCCACTAGCTCATAACCAACAAATATATTTTTTATGATACCATTTTATTTTCAAAACATATGTATGGATAATTTTCAACATTCACCCTTGCAGAACCTTGTATTCCAAATTTTTTTTCTTCTCTTCTCCCAACTTCCTCCCCTAGAAGGCAAGCAATTCAATATATGTTAAACATGTGCAATTCTTCTACACAAATTTCTACAATTACGTTACACAAGAAAAATGAGATCAAAAAGAAAAAAATGAGAAAAAATAAAATGCAAGCAAGCAATAACAAAAACAATGAAAATACTATGCTGTGATTCCCCCTCAATCCCCAAAGTCACCTCTCTAGATGCAGATGGTTGTCTTCATTACATGACCATTGGAACTGGCCTGAATCATCTCATTGTTGACAAGAGCTGAGAAAAACATATTTCTTTCTCTTTCTATTCAATTTTTTCCAAATTTTCTAAAATTCAATTTCCTTCTTTAACTTTTTAAAAATTTATTTTGTGGTTTGATTTATCTGGTTCTTATGGAGCAAGGTTGAGATCATCAACTAATAAAGTTTTGCTGTCTAATTATTTTTGCACCTCTCTTAAGGCTCCTCTAGTAACTTGGATGCTATGCCACTTGGTGCATATATGGTGTGTTTATATTACTTCATTATCTATGATACCCTTTAGCAAGATGTAATTTCATTCCTTATCTCTTTTAATAGGTCTATTTTTGCTTTTGCTTGAACTGAGATCAGGATTGCTAGTCCTGCTTTTTTTTTTTTCCTTATTTCGGCTGAAGCATAATAGATTCTGCTCCAGCCTTTTACCTTGATTCCAAATATATCATTCTGCTTTAAATATGTTTCCTGCAAACAAGATATTCTAGGATTCTGACTTGTAATCCAGTCTGGTACCTGCTTCTGTTTTATGGGAGAGTTCATTTCATTCACATGTTCTTCCTAAAGTAATTCAAATTGAAGTGATTCAGTTTTCTGACACAGGTGTTGGCATACTATCTAGGTTTCAAAAGCATAATATGATGATGTCAGCACAATGTCTCTGTAGAACTTTAATATGATAATTTAATAGCTCTTTTTTCCCACAATTTATTTTAGAGCCTCCCAAATACTGAACTAGCTCCGGCAATGTGTGTCCCAACTTCATTATCAATATGCTACAACTTCATTTCTTCTTAGGTTTCCCAATTTGCTGCAAGCCTTAGCAGAAGTATTAGCTCATATTTATGACAATTCTTACTATCCCTGTGGGTCCTTATGACCTCTCCTCTCCAAGTTACAAAATACATATACTATATAAATGTGTATGTATAATATGTGTGAGTATGAAATATATATTTGTACATAATATATATGTAATATATATGATATGATATTATTCATATAATATATCATATATAACATATATAGTATATTAAGAAGTCTTAACTATTAAGGTTTATTTAGGTTATTAACTGCACTAAGGCTTCTGGAAGACTATGAATATGTTCAATTTATTTACATATGTATACATTTTCACCCACAAAATATAAGATATGTGTGGTCAGGGTGGTTTCATTTTTGCCTTTGCATGACATACATGCCTTTGCATGTATGTGCCCAACACATTAGAGATGCTTCACAAATAAGAAATTATCAAATCATATGATGATGGAATGTTTTTTGAAAACGTTCTCAGTCACCATTCAATCATCTACCTCACTTTTGTAGATGGGGAAATTGTGCCTAAAATCTTAAGTTATTTGCTCAAAGATGCATAAGTAGAAAATAGTGACTTCAGAAATGGAGCTCTGATGATATTGTTTCCAGTTTTTCCTGTTATATCACATTGCCTCTATAATCAGGGAGAAGAAACAAAGGACCATTCTGCATTTAAGTCAAACATACCTATGATTAGATTATCTTTTGTTTTGAGCATTTGCATGAAACCACAACAATAGGTCATTGAGTGTAGTAGACAGAATGTTATATCTGAAGATGGAAAAATTGGTTTCAAATCATGATTCTGTCCCCATGTGACCTTGGACAAGTCACTTAACTACTCTTACCTTGTTTTTCTCCCCTGTGAAATCAGTGCAAAGACTAAACAGCCTCTGCTGGTCTTTTTAGCTCTAAGAAAAAACAAGACCAGACATAAAGTTCTGTTACCATCATCATTCCATGCTAATTGTTATATAACCTTCCTGTCATCATTCTCTTCCTTCTCATGATTAGTTATTTTTAGAAAGTACCATTTCTGAAGAGAAATAAACTGATGACCCCATTTCTCAATTGTGACTTCCCAAAACAGATCACTTCTCTTTGGTGAACATACTTAAATATGTGTTGCATATGTTTAATCATTCCCTATTAGAATATTAGCACAAAGAGGGCAACATAGGGCCTGGCATACCATAAGCAAGTAAAAAAAAAAATGCTTTTCCATTCAGTATTTAAAAAAGCTGTTTGATTTATTTATCCCATTTTGCAGATTGAATCAGTTTTGGAGACATAACATGACTTATTCAGGATAACATAGATAGAAAGAAAAATTAAACCTAGCACAAAATAAAGGCAAGATCTATCCCTATATGTTAAGCATCATTGCAGTTAATTATTGTTAGGAGCATATTTATAATTCATTTACTTTGATTTCTTCCTATGCTCAATTCAAAAATATCATTTAAAACTTTTATATATGCTCATCAAATCTATCTTGTTATTTCTTTCCCAAGAAATGTAACCAAGATGAAATACATGAAGATTTTTCTTATTTTTGGCAGGCTCCTTATAACTATTGATATGAATTGAAAGGAAAGTCTCCATTATTACTTTTCTATGATGCACTGGATTAGTTAGGTTTTTAGCTTATAACCTTAGTTTCATTAAGTTAACATTTTCATTGATTTTGCTATCTGCTACTACAATTGATGTGGGGATGACATCATTCTTGGCATCATATAATCAGATAAAAGAAAACAGGAAGAATAACATCCATGGATCAAAAAAGGATGGTGGTTGAACTTTAAATGTCGTTCTTTCATTAATACACTATGTGACCATGAGCAAATTGGTCTCCCTATTTCCTTAGAAAACAATTTGTTTCATTAGAAAATGATTATGTTTGGACTGTGGAGGCATTACCCTTTTTCTTTTCCTGATAATGTTTGATGAAGTCTATATGTATCTTCTCAGAATGTTTTTAAATTAAAAAAAAAAAACAATTAAAACCCATACTATTAACAAACCAATCAATTATATTGAAATGCAGTTTTCATTGTTTATTTTTATTTTTTAAACATCCACAGTCACCAGATTAAGAACCTCTGAATATATTCTCTAAGGTTCTTTTCTGCTGTGGTATCCTTTGATTGTATTATTAATATATTTTTCTCAGGTCCCACTGGATATAGATGAAATATATTCCAACCTTTAGTTCAGCTAATTGTATTTCAACAATGAAAGTTGACAAGTGTTCTGCTACTAGTCATCATGTATATTACCTTCTTCAAACAAGACCCTCTGGTTGGAGGAGTTTTTCCTTTAAAATACTGGCACTTTTACATGATTTTTCATTGTCAAATTTCACATCTGTCATTCCGATAAAATGAGTCGAAAACCTTCCTTTCCCTTACAAGCAAGATGCTTTTGAATTTTCTGCTCTGTTCACTTTGCTCCTTTTTGCTGTCTGATGTTATTATTTATCATTTCCCCTTGAAGATAACTGCATTTTTAAAAATATGTACTCTTTTTTTCTACATTCACGGTTAATCACCACAGCACAGAATGCATTGGGTAGTATATCCTGGGCAAAGATCCAGTCTTGAGAAAATAAACAAATGCTTCCACCAAATCCAACCAATGTTAGAGAATATTTTTTTTTAATGACCAGTAGTGGTCAGCATATTAACAGAAATGTTTTATTTTGTTACAGTCTTAAAACTTCCATAACCTTGGGAGTGGTTTCATTAAGTCTCTTCTCAATCTAATACATCATTCATTTGTCCAGTAGAATGAGTGAAAAATTTTCACCATGATGAGATGAAAATCCTTTCTTCCTGATCCAGCGTCATAATGCAAAAGTAGCTGAAGCCTTGGGATTAAGATTTAAAATAGATATGTCAGGGAAGCTTATTGTCCAATAAACTAGACAATTCAGGCCCTGAATCATGCAAATCGACTTCTATTCTTGACTGCAGATGCTATTCTAAAAGAAAGAAACAATTTGCTGAGAAATAGGCATTTGCTGAGGAAAATAACCTGACCTTAGATTTTGTGCTAAGCTTAAGAATGTGCTCTAGAATTGTACATATGGAAAGAGATGGAATTGACTTGGGTCATTTTGTATTCACAGCATGCCTGCCCTTCAGTCCTTCCTTCCCTGAAACTCACAGAAAGCCCAAGCTGCTGTATCTCCCTTTCCCCCAATGGATTCCCATCACGTTGCCATTGACTGCTCTCTCTAGTAACAAGCAGATGGAACTTTCAATGTCTCATTTGTTGAATGTCAGTTCACCCTTGGAGTGCTTTGGGAGACATTAGGTCATAGAATCAGAGACTAAAGGTTAGAGGGGATCTAACAGGACCCATCAAATCTATGATCTCCTAAACCCCTTTTCAATAAAAGATACAGGAATACACACACATATTTATATTCATAAAACACATGTTTGTATATAACATATACATACATATATATATGTATGTGTGTGTGTTTGTATACACACAATTTATCTATATACCAACTTACATGTGTGTGATGTATATAGGAAGAATATTGTATTTATATTTTATTGTACACATATATCTATATTCCAAGGATAGTCTTTATTGGATTGTCTTTCATGGGGTAGGCTCCTCACTAATTAGGAGACAGCCTATTCCCTCATTTTCTTGAAACTTTCACTTGTATTATCCTAATGCTGTTTCCTAGAGCCTCACAAAGTATGGGAAATTCTTTTCCTTGTGAGAATCCTTAAAATATTTAAAACATATCTTTTTTTTCCTGTTATCAATGCTAAACATTGGCAATTTCTTTAACATTGTTCACATGACAATATTTCTAGACTCTACTGTTCTGAACAATTGATAAGCAGCACAGTTAGTGCTAGAGTCAAGAATAGACTTCATGAAAAAATTTCTGAATCTTTGGAAGGGAAAAATACCAATAAGGTCTTAAAATAAACCATATATATATATATATATATATATAGTAAGAATATAAACCTGAGGACTTTTGATACTTTAGGGAAAATCACAGAGGAGACAACAGAAAGCAATTATGTCTAAAGTACAAAACTGAGAATATTTATTTTTTTATGATTGAGAATTTTTGATGAATCAAAGTTGCATTATGGGGTAGGATTCCAGAACCAAAGACAGATACTAGGAAGAAATAATCAAGTAAAGTTATTAAGTTCTCTTGTTTAGAGGTCACCTTTCATAATCACCAAATCTAAAGATTTAAATACATGAATGGATGTGGAATCTCATTACTAAGTTTATTCATTCTATCAACACTCTCATTATTTCTCATAATATCTTTTTTCCCCCTTTATTCTTATAAATCCTCCATAGAGGATTCATTTAGCACTTAAGTTGCCAAGAATTTTGTTGAATACGTGTAATAAATACTCTGCTAACCTCTGGAAATAAGAAGAAAGGCAATTGGGAGAAAAAAAATCTTAACTCAAGTAAAAAATATTTTATTGGTAACAATAATGTAAATAAAAACTAAAGAAGGAAATGAGCAATTATGGGTACCTAATATATACTAGACACTGTTTTAAGAACTTTACAAATTGCATCTAATCTTCATAAAGACCTTAAATTGTAGGATTCATTATTATTATTATTATTTTTAATTTTGCTATTGAGGAAACTGAGGCAGCTGGAATTTTAGTATATTTTGCTTGATTATACAATAATTGCTTGGAACCAGTTTTGAAATCAGTCTTTCTTGACTTTAGGTCCAATTTTCTGTTCACCATATTGTAGTGTTCTGGTTAGTTTTCTGGAGCTCTCCAGACTAGCCTTCTTTTCAGCAGAGTAATCACCACAAGAACAGCCAGAAATAAAGTCCAAAAGCCAGAAATAAAGAAATAGAGATTGTCTCCTTTACAATCTTGTCTCCTTGCCTGGGGCCTGGGCTAACTTTCTGGAGGTCCTCCAGAATGTGTCATGGTTTCTGTGGGGGAGACAGGAGAATCACCAAGACAGTCTCTATCTTGAAGTCTTCCTGAGTTTGGAAATTTGTGCTCCAGCCTCTAGTCCTCTGTCTTCCCTGAGTCTGTTTCAGTCCCCCTCTAGGTCTGCCTCTGGCTTCTTAAATACTATATTATAATTAAATCCATTCATCAAACTGAGTATAAACCAATCATTATATAACTAGGGAACCATTATTTGTTGTAAAGTTAATTCAATCATACTAGAAAACTATTAGAGAACTAGAGGACTATTAATCACCATGCTAAACTAGACAACCATTGTCTAATCAATTCCACTGAGTTACACCTTGTTTAAATCAATCATACAGAGTTTCAGCCCTCTGTATCATATTATCTAGGTGTTTATAGTCATGAATTGTAGTCTGCTTTCTAGAGTCCCCAAATTGGGGTGCCAAAATATACTATGCTTCTAGAGCCCCCACACTGGGGTACCAAAATATACCATCCAGACTAACTCTCTGGAGGATCTTGGGACCAGCCCAAGTCCTTGGTCTTAGTGGAGAAGTGATGAAGGCAGTAGACCACCAGTCTGGTCAGAGATGGAGTGCATTTATTTTAAGTCCTCTCAGCTCCTAAAAACCTTAGTGAGATACTATCACATGAGATACTCAGCACACTGAGCAAGTGTTAACTATAAACCTTGCTGTTGATATGTAAAGGCCTTTTACTTTAAGTATCCCTTGCTTCAAGTAGAACACAGGTGTTCTTGTCTCCCTTAACTTCTCAGGAAGGGCGAGATGCCCCGCAGGGAGATGGGGAGCCGAACCGGACATTGTCAGCAGATTTTCCTCTGGGCTGAAAGATCTTATACCTTATCCAGAATCCCCCCACTATCTGTGGTTCTCTACAATGAACATAAAAGAATATATAGAAAGTTGATAGAAAATTATTTTGCAGATAGTGGGCATTTCCCCCCATGTTTACAGTCGAATATATTGATTGTCCCTCACTCTAACTAAATAACGGATCCACCTTTGTGTACAATTATAATTCCTCTTATAAAATTCTTCACATTTCTTTTCTGTCATAACTTTTCATTGGTGAGTTATTAAAGTCTAGTCATGTAAAACTATGAACTTCTCTAGTAGGCTGTGAATGCACAGTGCTACAGAAGATACAAAGGGATTATAATCAGAAATCTATCTCAATTCAAAACTCATCTGGGATAGTTGCTACGTGTAACATTGTTCTTATTATTTACCCATTCCGGGTCTCAGTTTCCTCATTTCTAAAATCATTAAATTGGATTTAATGTTGGACTCAGTTGAACTCCATTGAGTATCCTTTGTTTCCCAGTTGTTATTGTTGTTAATTTTTAATTCAATGACACCTTATGGTGATAAAACTAATTATTTGAGCTTGCAGGCATTCTGTTACTTTCAATCATATGCAATCATTTGAAGAATAGTGATGTTAAAAAGATGATCCTTTAATTGAGGAAGAAGTATTGAATCATTAAAAGACCTACATGATTTCTATAAAATAACATATCCTGCTCTTTTCCTTTTTTAAAAAAAAATTGGGCACACAGCATTATACATTCACAAAGTATTCAAATCTAATGAAACAGTAAAATCTCATATCATCTTGGACTGTATGTAAAATACATCATGTCCAAAACTACAAATCTGATGCATTTGCCATCTTGTTCCAGGATCAGAACTCCATTTGTAGCATCACAACATCATAATGTTGGGTCTATAAGTGTCCTTGGGGCAAATTAGTTTAAATCCTTTCACTTAATATGTGAGGAAACTGAGCTCAAGTGAGTTGACATAAATTGTGGGATGATTTCCTAGTATTTTAAAGTTTCTTTTTTTTTTTTTTAAGAACCAGGTCTTAAACCAATCTTAAACCAAAACCAATCTGATTCTAATTGGCTACCTAGTCATAGGCCAAGCACCATTTGGTCCTTCTTTGGGTTCTGATTGAGTCAAATTGAATGTAAATAGTAGTCATTTCTGCCTTGGTCAGAAACCCTGAGAGTCTTCCCCTCCCAAATTAATTCTTTTAGGGGAATGATCAGAGTATTCATTTCTTCATTTCTAATCAAACTCAATGAATGAATGTGATATTTGTGCTAGGTTCAGAAATCAGGAATGTCTTCCCCTCCCAGATTAATTCCTTTATTTATTCAATTTTTTTTGGATGAGGTGGAAGAAGATATGCATTGCCTCATTTGCTGCTTAGCTTTAGTCACTGAATTGATGCAGTCTCTATAAATTGGAGACCTGTTGAAGACCTAAGCTTTAAAAGGCCAAATTGTGCTGATGTATATCTGGCAACCTAGATGGCTCTGAAGGGAATAGTAAGGCAGGTGTCCTTTCACAGCTCTCCCTTACTTAAATCCAATTGATTTGAATGTCATAGCATCATCTCCTTGATGTCATGGTAGTCTTCGAGAATGAATGATAAACAACACCCTCTGTGAGTAAAGTTGGCCAGGAATTGGTCAGTTGGAAGACTATATCTTTCCTTCCTTCCTTCCTTTTTTCCTTCCTTCCTTCCTTCCTTCCATCTCTCTCTCCCTACCTTTTTCTTTTTGTCCAGATAGGGTAGCATACCTACAGATTCTCTTAAAAGCACTTTTTTTTCTCTTTTACACCTCTAAACCCTTCTAAGATATCTTGGTGTTTAGTGGCTAGATTTTTTTTTTTTTAAGAACCAGGTCTTAAACCAAAACCAATATGATTCTAATTGGCTACCTAGGTCATAGGCCAAGCACCATTTGGTCCTTCTTTGGGTTCTGATTGAGTCAAATTGAATGTAAATAGTAGTCATTTCTGCCTTGGTCAAAAACCCTGAGAGTCTTCCCCTCCAAAATTAATTATTTAACTTATTTAGATTTTTTGAAGGGATTAGATGAAATAGAAGATTCTTTGCCTCAATTGCTACTTAGCCTTAATCACTGAATGGGTGTGGCCTCAGTCAAAATAAGACCTGTTGTACTAGGTGTCCTTCAAATCCTAGCTCAAAAGTAACTTTAAAATATATATATATATATATATATATATATATATATATATATATATATGTACATATCTTAATTACATGTAAATTTTAAAACTTATTTTAAAAAATTGGGTTCCACATTCTCTTACTTTTCTTCTATCCCCTCCTTAATGAGACAAGTGATTTAATATACATTATACACAGGTAGTAATGAAAAACCTTTCCATAATAGTCTGTTGTAAAAGAAAATGCAGACACCTCCCAAAAATAATAAGGTGCTTTTTAGAGAATGTTTCAATTTGCATTCAGACTCAATCAATTGTTTCTCTTGAGGTGGAAAACATTTTTCATTATAGATCCTTCAGAATTATTTTGTATCATTGTACTGCTGAGAATGGATGCCATTTAGTTGAACATTCTCACAATATTGTTATTACTTTTTACAATGTTCTCTTGGTTCAGCTCATTTTATTTGCATCAGTTCATATAATTCTACTGTTTTTTTTTTTCTTTCTGAAAGTATACTGCTCATTTCTTATAGTACAATATCATCTCATTACAATCATATTCTACAACTAATTCAACCCTTTCTTAATTTATGGGAATATCTTGAATTTCCATTTTTTTTTTTTTGCCACGCAAAAAGTTGTTTAAACTATTTGTGTGTTTCTATGTATGATAATATCTTCTTTACCTTTTTTTTTTTTTAATCTCTTTGGAGTACACATCTTTTAGTGTGGTAGTACCATATTAGTCATGCACAGTTTTATAGCCCATTGGCAATAATTTCAAATTGCTCTCTAAAATGGTTGGATCTTTTGGCAACTCTAATAACAGTCAAATATAACTTTTCTATAGAGCTTCATGATTCTCAAAAGTATAGCAATTTTCCCCTTACCTAATTTCATAGTCTTTTGTATTCCCTTATGCATTCAAATTTCTAATTGCTTTAATTGCTATGAATTTCTTTTCAATATTATGCAAAAAAAAAATCTCTGAAAGGCAGGGTTTGTTTCATATTTGTCACCTATCATTACAACAAATTCATAATTCATACATATTTGTTGCAAAATTGTGACAAGTCTTGAGTTTGTCCCTATGACCATCAAAGAAAGCAAGTAGAGGTGTTAGAGACCAGAGTATGTAGGGAAATGTGAGAAAAAAAAAAGAGTTACTTCCAACCATTCTTTAAAATGATATAATAACTATAGATGTTGTATATTTCATATATTTTTTGAATATTTTGATGCATTTATGAGTTTTGTAATTTTTTTAAAAATCTATTCCTCTTTTTCATTTAGAAATACAATTTCTGCTATATAGGATAGCTCCCTGGAAGGGATGTGGAGATATATAAAGAGAAAATTAGGTGACTTAAAAAGTCTTCAATAATTTTTTTCTGTCAATTTTTATTTATTTTTTACTATTATAGCTTTTCCTTTACATGATATATACATGAGTAATTTTTCAGCATTAACCCTTGTAAAACTTTCTATTCCACCTTTTCCCTTTCTTCTCCCATCTTCCTCCCCCAGATGGCAGGTATACCAATACATGTTAAAGTATATGTTAAATACAATATATGTATACATATCCATACTGTTATTTTGCTGTACAAGAAAAATTGGACTTAGAAATAAGGTAAAATTAAGCTGAGAAGGAAATAAAAAAATGCAAGCAGACAAAAACAGAGGGACTGGAAATCCTATGTTGTGGTTCCCACTCCTTTCCCAGAGTTCTTTCACTGGGTGTAGCTGGTTCAATTCATTATTGAACAAATGAAACTGATTTGGTTCATCTCATTGAAGAGAACCAAATTAAACAGAATTGATCATCATATAGTATTGTTGTTGAGGTATATAATTATCTCCTGGTCCTGCTCATTTCACTCAGCATCAGTTCATGTAAATCTCTCCAGGCCTCTCTGTATTCATCCTACTGGTCATTTCTTATAGAACAATAATATTCCATAACATTCATATATTACAATTTATGCAGCTATTCTCCAATTGATGGAAATCCATTCATTTTCCAGTTTCTAGCCACTACAAAGAGGTTTGCTACTAACATTTTTGCCCTTTCCCTTTTATAATATTTCTTTGGGATATAAGCCCAGTAGTAGCACTGCTAGATCAAAGAGTATGCACAGTTTGATAATTTCTGGGGCATAATTTCAGATTGCTCTCCAGAATGGTTTTTTCATTCACAACTCCACCAACAATGCATCAGTGTCCCAGTTTTCCCACATCCCCTCCAACATTCATTATTATCTTTTCCTGTCATCTTAGCCAATCTGACAGATGTGTAGTGGTATCTCAGAGTTGTCTTAATGTGTTTTTCTGATCAATAATGATTTGGAACACTCTTTCATATGAGCAGAAATAGTTTCAATTTCATCATCTAAAAATTGTCTGTTCATATCCTTTGACCATTTATCAATTGGAGAATGGCTTGATTTCTTATAAATTAGAATATTTTTGGAAATTAGGCTTTTATCAGAACTTTTAACTGTAAAAATGTTTTCCCAGTTTGTTGCTTCCTTTCTAATTTTGTTTGCATTACTTTTGTTTGTACAAAAGCTTTTTAATTTGATAGAATCAAAATTTTCTATTTTTTTTATCAATAATTATCTCCAGTTCTTCTTTAGTCACAGATTCCTTCCTCCTCCACAGCTCTGAGAGGTAAACTATCCTATGTTCCTCTAATTTATTTATGATCTTATTCTTTATCCCTAGATCATGAACCCATTTTGACCTTATCTTGGTAGATGGTATGTGGGTCCATGCCTAATTTCTGCCATACTAATTTCCAGTTTTCCCAGCAGTTATTTTCAAATAATGAATTTTTATCCCAACACTTGGGATCTTTTGGTTTGTCAAACACTAGATTGCTATATTTATTGACTATTTTGTCTTGTGAATCTAACCTATTCCACTGATCAACTAATCTATTTATCAGCCAATACCAAATGGTTTTGGTGACTGCTGCTTTATAATATGTTTTTAGATCAGGTACAGCTAGGCCACCTTCATTAGATCTTTTTCCCCCCATTAAATCCCTTGAAATTCTCGATCATTTGTTCTTCCATATGAATTTTGTTGTTATTTTTTCTGGTCATTAAAATAGTTTATTGGAAGTCTGATTGGTATAGCACTAAGCAAAGAGATTAGTTTAGAGAGTATTGTCATATTTATTATATTCGGCCTATCCAAGAGCGCTTAATAGTTTTCCAATTTTTAAAATCTGACCTTATTCGTGTGGAGAGTGTTTTGTAATTTTGCTCATATAATTCCTGACTTTCCTTTGGTAGATGGATTCCCAAATATTTTGTGCTATCAACAGTTATTTTGAATGGAATTTCTCTTTGTATTTCTTGCTGTTGGATTTTGTTGGTGATATATAAAAATGCTGAGGATTTGTGGGGATTTATTTTGTATCCTGCAACTTTGCTAAAGTTGTGAATTATTTCAAATAGCTTTTTAGTACAATCTCTGGGGTTCTCTAAGTATACCATCATATCATCAGCAAAGAGTGATAATTTGGTTTCCTCATTACCTATTCTAATTCCTTTAATCTCTTTCTCAACTCTTATTGCTGAAGCTGGCATTTCTAATACCATATTGAATAATAATGGTGATAGTGGGCAACCTTGCTTCACTCCTGATCTTACTGGGAAAGGTTCCAGTTTATCCCCATTACATATGATGCTTACTGCTGGTTTTAAATCTATGCTCCTGACTATTTTAAGGAAAAGTCCATTTATTCCTATCCTCTTAAGTGTTAATAGGAATTGGTATTGTATTTTATGAAATGTTTTTTTTCTGCATCTATTGAGATGATCTTTGTTGTTGTTGTTGTTGTTGTTGTTAATTTGTTTACTGATATAGCCAATTATGCTAACAGTTTTCCTTATATTGAACCAGCCCTGCATTCCTGGTATAAATCCTACTTGATCATGCTGTATTGTTCTGGGGATCGTTTTCTGTAATTTTTTGCTAATATTTTATTTAAGATTTTTGCATCAATATTCATTAGGGAGATTGGTTTATAATTTTCTTCTCTGTCTTCAACCTATCTGGTTTAGATGTTAGTACCATGTCTGTGTCATAAAAGGAATTTGGTAGGAGTCCTTCATTCCTTATTTTTAAATAGTTTATATAACTTTGGAGTTAATTGTTCTTTAAATATTTGGTAGAATTCACATGTAAATCCATCTGGTCCTGGGGATTTTTTCTTAGGAAGTTGATTAATAGCTTATTCTATTTCTTTTTCTAAAATTGGACTATTTAAGCAATTCACTTCATCCCCTCCTCCCCTCTATGTGCAGAAGTGTGGCTGCTCCAGGCCATGCTGCTGTGCACTGTGGCTGTGCAGGTGCATTGTAGTCCATGCTGAGTCACTCCCAGTGCTATGTGGGCATGGCCAGGTCCTTTTAAACTCTGGTATTTTGGGGGGTACACTCTACCTTTGGCATTTGTATAACTTCTCTGCTGATATGATGCTTTGCAACCGAAGTAGAGCAGCCATCCTGTGGTAGCGTCCTCCCTGCAAATTCTCCACCCCTGGAGACTACCCCTGCCTTCTGTCCACTCATTGTGCTAGCCTCCATGTTCTGCCTACCTGCCTGCGCTAGCCTCCTCCAGCCCAATCAGGACAAACCTTTTGTGCTGATCTTCCTGATTATCTTCAGTTGGTAATTTGTTGTACTCCCAAAATTTGTGGTGTCTACCAGTCAAGCACTATTTCAGAGGCTTAATTTGTTAATCAGTAGTGAGGGTAGAAGGGGAGCTTAGAATGAAGCATGTGCTCTCTCCACCATCTTTTCTCTACCTCATCTTCAATAATATTTTTAAAGAATTTAAATTAAAAAAAGATTTTTTTGGGGAGGGGGGGATATTTCAAGATTCAAAATATGGAAGAACAATTAGAATTGTACTCCAGGCTGAAAAAAACAAAACCAGGAGTTATATATTTACATTACTCAGAAGTATGTTTAGCCTTTATATAAGGGAGCATTCCTGATGATTAGAACTATTCCAAATCAATGGGTTGCTTTAGCAGTAAATGGTCTTCAAGCAAAGTGTCAATATCTTGTGATTGTGCATATTGTAAAGGGGAATTTTTTTCAAGTATTGGTTGAGTTAAATGACTATTAAAACTTCCCTTAAGTGTGGAAGTCCTAGAAGTGTTTTTAAGACTCTCTGGCCTAAGTGGATATAGTGGCAAATAATTAATATTTGGTGATTTCTAAACTATGATTGTAATCTGTATAGAATAATCACCAGCACTAGATCAGCTTCTTTAGCAGTATGACAGCAGTTGGATCATTTCAGATGAAGTTGAGTTTAGTAGTAGTGTATAGATATATATACTTGTATAGATATATATCATCAAATATCTACAGAGAGTGAAGGGGAATGCAAAATGAAAATAATTTGAAGACTCTAGGTCTTTAACTTGCACACATTTTATAATGATTAACTTTAGGGAAATTTAATTCTAAGAACTCAATAAATAAATTGTTAAAAATAATTTAAATGTAAGCATTTTCATGTCATGCTCTTGATAATACCAATCTCTCTCTTCCCTCATCTTTCTTTCCTACCTTCCTTTTTATTCCCTTCCTCCTTTATTTATTTTCTTCTTTCTACATTGGTAATATAGACTATTGTTCTATTTTCTTCTATTCTTCAACCTTATTCATCTAACTAATTTTAAAATTCTACCTAGCTATTTTCCAAGTTAAGATATAAGTTCAAAAAAAAGTTCTTCAACAAATATAACCTCTTTAAGGGGAAAGATTTTTGCACCATTGTATTTGTATTCTCCAGTGCTTAGCACTATGGCTGACCAAAGCACATAATATTCATACATTCAGTTATTCACTAAATCACTTATTTATTTATTCTTTCAAATACAGAACTGTTACAATTCAGCTATAAAATAAAATGAAAATAAGGATCAAAATTAATTTTCAACAATGGTGCTTTCCATTGAATTTTGCTTTTGTTTTTTCAATGCTTTAAATGAAGTTAAATGCAGAATAGCTTTTACATTTATTTTCATTTTGATGCATCAATTATTGGTAATAATTAGAAGCTACATTTGATAAGTATTTATTACAATTCTGTTTTATAAATAAAGGTATTGTTATTTTAAAATTAGACAAAGAAGATTAAATTTTCATGAGCAAATCAGACATACAGTTATTTTAAGGACTTGAAGCCAATTAAAATCATTTGTGATGGATCAAATTATTTCTTAGTATATTCATTCTTGGCATTGTTACTAGGCATTCATGATTATTTTATGGGTATTTCATGATGGCATTTTAAAGCAAAAACAATGTTAGATGAAGAAAGGCAAAAAAAAAAAGTTTTACATTTAGTAGCATCTCTAAACCTAGCATCTATATGATTTTTACTGATTAATGAATACTAATAATAAAAAAATTCAAAATGGAAGGTAACAGTGACAATCTGTAGAAGGCAAGAACTCTGGAAAAGTATACTTAAGGCTCAGTATGATTGATTTAATTTTACAACAAGGTGTTAACTCAGTGTAATTAAGATAATGATTCTATAGTTAAATGTGATTAATACTTAGTATAGTTCTACAAGTTGACACCTATTCTACAAGATTGACACATATGATGATGTACTTAAAATAAGATATATAAGAACCAACAAGGACTGGAAGAGAGTCATTCTATCCCCCTCCTCTTCTGTTTTCTTTTTCTTTATTCTATAACTTATTTAATTCCCTAAAGCAAATTGTATTAAGATACACACACACACACACACACACACACACACACATATATATATATAATATATATATATATAATATATATATATATATATATATATATATATCGATCTACCTATCTATCTATCTATATATATAAAATTGGAATTGAATCAAGACCATTATCATTATAATATTTAATTAGTTGCTCTCCTACTAGTTTCCTCTAATCTGCCTCTAATTTTTCTTCCTTAGAGAACCAAGGAGATGTGTACTGTTTCTAAGAGTTAATTGATTTGCTTCTAAAACTTTCCACACAATTCACAAAGGATTCATTGGGACCTTGCTCTATTTTTGTGAAGGCTTTACCTCCATCTTTCTCTGGGAGAGAATGCCAAGCTTTTGTTGCAGCAGCAGCAATCTGTTCATAAGCTGTTGTGGGGTAATTAATCTGTTCTGAATTCTCTCCATACTGACCTTTACCAGCTAGTTGGTCAAAAGTGATTTGTACATTAACTCCTGTTTGCCTATTGCATATGGCTTGAATCCTACATAATTCATGACACTCTAAAAGCCACAACAAGTTTTGTCCAGGTTCTAAACATGTCCTTGCTATAGATTTCCAATCACTTGGGATTAAGATTTCATAAGCAAAACTATCTAGTAACATTTTAACATAAGAGGATGTAGCCCCATAAAGAGTGCAATCTTTTTTCAAATCCTTAATTTTTTTCCAAATCAAAAGAAGTCGATCTTCTCCTTTTTTGACCTGAAGAATTAAGCTCTTCAATCACAGAATATACATTTACTTTTAAATCAGATATATCCTGTCCTTCTCTCTTAGCCTTGACCAATGCCTTTTGTAATCTTATCATAGGCTGCTTAATAGATGGTTCTGTTTGAGTCACTGCCTCCCCCCCTCCACCCATGAAGGGCTAATTGAGGGAGGTAGATCAGGGGATGTGGAATGACCTAATTTCTCCTGCTGTGAAGTATCACACTCAAAGTTGTACTTAACTCCTTCTTATCTGATTCTTTATCCTTTTCACATAGTTTAGTTGGCTCTTCCCCCTCCTGCACTTTCATCTTTTTCTTTATTCTATAACTGTATAATTTCCTAAAGCCAGTTGTATTAAATTGTATGTATAAGACATATTTTTGGAAATTGAGTTTGGATTGGAATTGTAGTATTCACCTAGTTGCTCTCCTACTAACTTCCACTTATCTAGATCCAATTCTTTTTCCATAGAGAACCAAGAAGAAGTGTACTGTACAGTTTCTAAAAGTTCAGTGATCTGTTCCCAAATTATAATCAAACCTTGGCTTTTCATAAACCTGATGATGCTTTCTATACATTTTCCTTGAAGAGGAAAAGCAGGCTGTTTTCTAAACATCTGTCCCATTTTAGCTGGAATACTATTTTAGCCCTTTAACAAAGTTTTCTTGTTTATTTTTTTTTTACTCACCCTAATTTCTGGGTCAAGGAGACTTTTCCATTGAAATCAGGATCAGAGGCTTTTCCACTGAAATCAGAGTTGTGTCTGTCCCATGTCCGAGTGTCAAAATGTAATATTCTTCTCTAAAAAATGTAAAGTTCTCTGAGAGCAGGTTTCTTGGGGGCTTCTGGGAACAGCCTTTGTTTCAGTTCAATGTAATAATCACCTCAAATGCAGCCAGAAGTTAAAGTCCAAATCCTTTATTGTTTCCATCAAAATCTTATCTCCTTCACTTGGGGCTCGACTAGCTTTTCTGGAGGCTTTCCAGATTTTGCCTCTAGTCCTTTGTCTCTGCCAGTTTCTGTCTCTAGCTCCCTCTGAATGTCTCCTAATCCAAAGGTTTATACTTCAGCCTCCAGCTAGCATAAAGGTGGAAAATGGAATGAATCTGTCTCCACTTCCAAGAGTGGGCTTTGTGTCCCTGGCCCTGAGAGCTTCTTGCTTATATGTTGTATGCTGAGTACACACCAATCATTATATCACTAGGAAACCATTATTTGTTGTAGGATTAAATCACTATCTCCCCAATTCTACTTACTTAGCACCTTGTAAGAATCCTAACAGCCTCCCTAATCAATTCTTAAAGCACAATAATATTCCATTATAATCTGATACAACTTGCCCAGTCAGTATCCAATAGATGGAGATTCCATCAATGTCTAATTCTTTGCACCACTAAAAAAACTGCTATACACACACACACACACACACACACACACACACACACACACATATATATATATATATATATATATGTATCATAATTCATTTTCCTTTCTAAAACTCTTTTTGGGATATAAAGCAGCAGTGGTATTGCTTGGTCAAAGATTATGCAGAAGTTTATAGCCCAATTGTTCTCCACAGTGGCTAAAACCGTATACAACTTTGCTATAGTAGACTGATGTTTTAATTTTCTCATATCCTTTCCAACATTTGTCATTTTCCTTTTTATTTATTATTTTTTTTGTGGTCATATTAGCCAACCTGACAGATATAAGGTAATAGCTCAGAGTTGTTTTAATTTGTGTTTCTCTCACGGATTGTGATTTAGAGCATTTTTTTTACCTGATTAAAGATAGCTCTTATTACTTTGAAAGTTGACATGTCATGTGTTTTGACCATTTATTAATTGAGGAATGGCTCTTATTCCTATAACTTTAATTCAATTTTCTATGTTTTAGAAATGAACAATTTATCAGAAAAAAAATTGCATTTTTTCACCATGATTGCCAGCTAAATTTTCCCTTCTATTCTATTTACCCCCATTTACCCACTCACTGTCTCCTTTTACCCTTTCCATTCTCAAAAGTATTTTGCTTTTTACTTTTACCTTCATCAAACTATCCTCCCTTTTTTCAGCTTCTGTCACCACTTTCTCTCATCCCCTTCCCTTTCTATTTTCCTAAGTAGTAAAATAATTTTCTTATAACCAATTGAGGATGTATCTTACTCCCTTTTTGAGTCAACTCCAATGAGAGTAAGGTCTATGGGTTCCCTTCCCTCCTTCTCTCTTTTCCCTTCCATTGTAAAATCTATTTCTGGTCCCTTTTGTGTCAGACAATTTAATACATTCTGTCTCTCCCTTTTCCCTTCTCTCAGAACATTCTTCTTTCTTATTCCTTAATTATATTAGATGAAGACACAATCACATTCAACCTATACCTCTACTTTCAACTTAACTGCTTTAACAATGGGAAAAAAAAAATTTAGGAGTTATAAATATCATTTTCCCATGCAGAAATATAAACAGTTTAACCTTATCAAGTTCCTTTTGATTTCTTTCCTGTTTGTCTTTTTATGTTTCTTTTGTACCTATTCTTCTTTTGAAAGATGTTTTAGCTTTTTAATATTCACCCTAAATTGTGATACCAAGAATTCAACACAATATGCTCTATGTATTGTAGCTTAATGAAAGCATAAAACAGTGGCACTCTTACCTTCTGCCACTGTAATATTAAATTTGTGTTAAAGTCTAAATTTTCATTAGATTTTTTGGCAGCTTCTTCACACTGTGGGTTCTTCTTAAACATGTGGTTGCTAAGCCCCAAGTGTCTATGCTCAAGGTGATTACATATGAATGACTGATTTACCATTTTTCCATTACCCAGTAATTATACCTTTGATTTAAAAACAAAACAAACATAAATGGAGCTCTTTAAATGTATATGTATTTCATTTCATTAAAAAAAAGATTTATAAAGAAACACCAAATGATTATATTTAATTTCTCCTACTTGTTATTCAACTTTCTCTTTTTCACTATTGCCTCATCTGAAAAAAAATGAAGGATTGTTGGACTCGATGGCAAACTTCTCTTCAACTCTTTATCTGCCATCATCCTCAGTGCTCTACTTTGCTCTTTTCAATACCTAAAACTTCTTGTATTATGTTGGTTTATTCTCCTTTGATGAATGTTCTAACTTGGAGTTCTTGCCTCTGCTTCATGCTCCTCAAACCAACTTTCCCAATGTTATCAATAATTCATATCTCTGAATTCTGACAGTCACCTCACATATCCATTTAACTTAAAATAGTGGAAATATCACTTGACTAATTGTATAATATTTTGCTTGAGTACGGACAATTCCCTTCAACTTTTGGGGTATTTGTGTCATCATGTCCAAAAGGACAGGAGTTAGATATAATTTTCTTCCTAAATGTGTTTATACACACATATATACACACTTAGAAAAAAATATATTCTATACACATGTATTATATACATAAATATATATATATATGTGTGTGTGTGTATTGATATAAACATATGTATGAACATATATATGCAATAATTATACTTCTACTAATTTTAAATTCTTATTCTTACAAATGGTTATTATATTATATGTAGCTACAATAATAGTAAGACTATGTGTATATATACATAGGTGTGCATGTATACATAAACAGAATATATATATATATATAATTATCAATTTTGAAAAACAATTTAAAAATAATAACTTACTTGAGGCTCATAAAAGCACTGTCAGGTAGGTACTGTTACGCCACAGTTCTCTTTTAGTGTCCTGACTCAGTTTCCCTAATTATCCTGACTCAGTCCTGCCTTGGTTTCCCTGCTTTTCAGTTCTGCAAAACCTCCCCTCTCTCTTTATCAGAATACTTGATAAGGATAAAATATCTTGGGTTTTAGAATATCAGAATGCTTCTCCCCATCCCAAGCTATCAGAATGTCAGATACTGTCTTATCAAGATGCCTCTCCCCATGTTTGGGATGCCTCCCCCTGATTATGTCATCTCAATCTCCTAAGTCTCACCCCACCCTGTCAGAATCCTGTTCACATTCTCAGCACCCTGCCCCTGCCCCTGCCTCAGTCTACCCCCTACATCTGAGCCAAGGAAAGAAAGAAGGAAGGAAGGAAGGAAGGAAGGAAGAAGGAAGGAAGGAAGGAAGGAAGGAAGAAGGAAGGAAGGAAGGAAGGAAGGAAGAAGGAAGGAAGAAAGGAAGGGAGAAGGGGAGGAGAGAAGAAGGAAGGAAGAAGGGGAGAAGGGAAGGAGGGAGGGAGGAAGGAAGGAAGGAAAGAAGGAAGGAAGGAAGGATGGATGGATAGAGGAAGAGAATGGAGGGAGGAAAGGGGGGAATGAAGTGGAGAGCATTTGGGAATCACTCTGTACAAAACACTTCACTAAAGTTTGTTGATACCTCTGAAAAAAACAAGACATTCTTCTGATCTCATAGAGGTTTGATTCTAATAAATGAAGAAGGTCCATTTCTGGGGTTGCTCTCCTGGCTATTTTCTCTGTTCCTGCTGAAAGAGGAGGCAAGTAGTATTTAATTTTAGTTTTGCATATGTTTATAATGTTCTTTTAGCTCTTAATTAGTAAAGTGGTTTTTAATTGGATTTTATGGTCCACAAGTGCTTATTGAATTTTGAAACCTTGAACCTGAGTGGTTATTCGAAGCTTAATTTAGGCTTTGTTGACAAATCATTGCATGTAAACCATTTCTAATTCACCCAGAAATTTAAATGATCCCAGTGCCAGAGTCTTTTTTTTTTCCTTCCCTTCCTTTTGTATTCTGTATATAATTTGTGGTTTTATTACACTTCATTTCCTTCCTGGGACTCTTGTTACTTCATTCCAAATCATTGCACCTGAAAATTTATATTTCTTTGATTTTCCTATCTTGTTGTCTGAAGATTGTTCAATAGTATGACATTGTGAGAAATGGCCTCAAAATGAAAAAGATCTGGATTCAAGTCCACACTCTAACACCTTCTGACTCTGACTTTAAGCAAGGGATTTTTCTTAAAAAAAAATAAAATAAAATCACTATTGAAGGAAATCATAGGTCTACTTCTTATCTTCATTTTCACATGTACTGTTTATATTTATTAGTCCTAAAACAAATTATTCCCATATGGCACTTCATTTCATACACTCTTTAACAATCTCATCTGTAAAATGGGAATAATAATGTTTGTCTTACTTAACCCAAAATATACAATAGGAATCTTACAAGCAAATATTAATATTTCAAAGATGTTTTGTTTCATTAGTTTGAGTATTCCTACCACTGACCCAGACCACCAGTCCCCAACTCCTGAATAAAAGGTTTCTGAGATTTACTGGGACTTAAAAATCACCTATTCCACAGATCATCTCATTAGGAGCCTCTTAGAACTTAGTTATCTTGATTCACAGATAAGAAGCATATTATCTTTCCACAAATCCATAATTTAGAGATTTTCTCATTTGAGAGTCTGGCAGTTTGCTTTACTAATAGAGACTTCAATAACCACTTGCCTTCTCTCTTACCCCTTGAAGAAACATTGGATTAGCACTGTAGTTTATATTTTTGAAGACCAAACAATAACTTTGTGTGTATGTGCATATACATGTATGTGTGCATATGTGTGTCTGTGTGTGTGTATGAGGGTTAGGGAGGGAACGTAGGGGGAGGGGAAAGGGGAGAAGAGTGGGAAGAGACAGACAGACAGACAGGAAAGAGAGAGAGAGAGAAAGAGAGACAGAGAGAGAGACACAGAGACACAGACACACAGAGAGAGAGATGGAGCATATAGATTAATGGAATTTAATGGAATTTATCCATCAATCAAGTAATTATTAAATACCCATAGTAGGCTCCTGGGGAAAATCCAATAAACAAAACATCTTTATGAATAAGATTATATTTCAGAAATGTGTCCTAAACAAGTTCATTATAGTTAAAAGGACATGTTAGTGATAGAAGTGCCATTAATTTGGCTAAGTGGTGATTACATCAAGAACTTTAAAGTTGAAAATAATATGACTGGAGTAGCGGATAAAGGGTCAACATGTCAAGCCAATAAGTTTTTAGAAAGTGTTTACTGTGTGTCAGGAACTTTGTTAAGTGATAAACATACAAAAACAAAAATAAAAACAAAACAAAACAAAGCAAAATGTGCTCTTTTTCATGGCTAGTGATTCAAAGGGCTGGCCTTGGAGTCAGAATGAGTTGGGTAAAATTCCTTCTGGAATATACTGAATTGCTGACCTTGGAATACACTGGCTGTCTGATCACATCATCTCTCTCTGCTCCAGGTGAAACGTTTAGCATAAAGGCTGTAGAGGAGGCTCCTATTGATAAAAAGATCTCCCTTTATGGGGAATTATATTTATTAATAAAATCAGAGATCTACTCTAATAATGATTATCTCATGGAATGGACTGCAGGTTTTACTGTTACTTGTTAAGGCGAATTAAGACAACCTATGCACTATACACAGAAACAGTTCAATTGAAAGGCAGAAAAAAAAAAATGCAAACCATCATATTATGCTTAAAGCTTGTACTTTGCTTCTTTAAAGAATAATGAACAATATCTAATTAATCCTTTGAAAAGGAGCCCAAAATAACATTCAAAAGACAAATTCTTTGGCAAAGTATTTTTAACTTTACTGTACAATCTCAATAGTATTTTTAAAGGAATACTTAGAAAATCATAACAAAACAGTCTGATTTATACTTTATGAATAATATCTGGAGCTGCAGCATTTTAGATTTAAAGGGGTAGGTGGAAGCATACATGGAAAACCTAAATCAAAAACAGATTAAAAACAAAATCATTTTATATTTCATGAAATAATCAGAAGTTATGTTTATGTGTTATCTGAATGAATAATTTATCCATGAGGTAAATGACTAACCTTAGTTTTGTCTCTTGAAAAATTGGACATTATTTTAATGTTGAATGAAAACATAAAAGAATGAACACTTAATTTAGAATAAGAAGAACTATATTGAATTTTCATCCTTCTCTATCAATTTCAGATAAAGATGTAATTTTTGAGTTTTTCCTCACATTTCCTTCCTAAAACAGAATTCCCTTTAGGCTATATAATAAAAATTCCTATATTAATCCCCACTTTGAGCTCTTCATTACCCTACCATTCCACTTTTAAAAAGAACAAAATATTAGGAATTTCCTTCTATCTTCCCACCTCCTGTCTCTCACACTTCAAAGTAGATACTATGTTACAGGAGATATACAGTTAGACTGGAATCAGGAAAAATAGGGGGAAAATACTGAAACATATTTTTATTGCTCACTGATCATGTTACAATGATCAAACTATTTCCTTTTGGTAAGCCTTAACTTATGAGAATATTAATCTTACTTTTCCTACAAGGTCATTGTGAAGTTCAAATGAAATCTTAACCCTTAAATGTTTTGTAAACATAAAAATACCACTTATAATTATTAAATTATATTACATCAACTATTAATGGACTTTGGAGATGATTTCACTAAATTATTCCATTTCAAAAAGAGGAAACTGAGGCCCTGAGAGGGGAATGAATGGGTCATAAATCTGGTAGTTTCAGAAACATACTTAGACCTTCATGAGCCAAAATCTGAAGTTTAATATCTTGAAGATACATATATATGTGTGTGTGTGTGTGTGTGTGTGTGTGTGTGTGTGTGTGTATAGGAATGCCAATAAGACAAAAAAAAAAAAATAAAAGAAAGCAATATAGCTCAATGTCAATCCCAGTAAAATTTTTATGCATGTTTTGATAAAGTCTTTGAGGAAACCATTTCTTATTCAAACTGAAATCTTTTATTCTAATTTCCAGGATTTAGAAAGAAGTGATAAATCTCTATCTATTTACATATCTGTCTAGCTATCATTTATCTATTTAAATATCTATCTATTTGTAGACATATCTGTATATCTGTATTTATGTATAGGTGCACATTCCATAGTATGCATTCTACATGCACAAACACACATGTGAATAAACATATGTAGACATATGTATACATACATATATAAAACACTCATGCTTGTATGCATGCATATATATATGTGTGTGTGTGTTTGTTTTTTTTTTTTTTTTTTTTACCTTGAGACATTAAACTCCTTAGGAGACAAAAATATAGTTGTAACTGCTGAAATATCATTTTTTACAACTTTGTATTAATACCTCTGTGTTCCTTTGACTTCTCTCTCTGCTTGGGTGACTCTGAGATTTGTATCATGGTATTTAAGTAAGAATACTACTTTTGATGATTTTTTCTCCTCTTGAATTTAATTGTGAATTTCTGGTAACTTCTTTCTGCTTTGTACTAGAAGGCAATTAAAAATTCTCATCATGAGAATGGATCTCAGAGTTTATCTCATACTACTCAAATTTAAACAGGGATTCCTTCTATAGCCTCTCCCTTATATATGACCATCCAACCTTTGCATGAAAGCTCACTAACTCTTTTTTTTTTTTTTTTAAGGCACTAATAGCAGGGATTTAGTTTATAGAGCATGACGCCAATGACAATGAATTTTGTGTGTATATGCATATGTGTTTTTAATCTGAAAATTATGTTAATGGGAGTACTTTTAGTGGTTATGTTTTTAAAATTTATTATATATAGTAACAGGCCTGGTTATATATTTATATCATCAAATAATTGGTAAGGGCAGGGATGTTGACAATAGCCCTGGTCAATATACCAACTTCTCTCCTACTTTTAATCTATATGAAAGAAAGGAAAAAATGGTCAGAAAGAATATATGCCTCTGGACTTGTGTTTACACTGGCATGTCATATGGTAATGACAGAAGTCTGTATTCTTGATAGAAGGAAGGCAAAAGCTAAGTAAAAATGGTTCTGATATATCCATGAGCCTAAGGAGTTTTGTTAACTGGTTGTCTTTCCTTCTATTTCTTTTTGATTTTTTGTGCTGTGTATATATCCCTGGGAAGAACATTGTGCTTTAGGTTATTCTATAAACTTTCTTAGTTCTTAAGACCAAATGGAAAAACATGTATTGATATAGTACCTACTATATTCCATGAACTGTGCTAACATACAACAACCCTGTGAAAAAATATAATTATGATCCCCATTTTATAGTTGAGGGAACTGAGGCAAGTGAATTTGAAGAAATTTGTTTAGGATCACATTATTAGTAAGTTTTCGATGCTAAATTTGAATTCAGGTCTTCTTGACTTTAGATCCACAGCTCCTTCTCCTAAAGCACACTAAAAATGTGAAGCTAAAGAGTCCATGCATGGTTCAATAGCTTTAACTTTACTATCACTTTTTGAGTCCTTACCTAATTTCTTCAGAAGCTTTGTTAGAATTCAGGGGACTCAGTTAGTGGTAGCACCTCCTTTAAACTACTTAAATACTCAGACCAATACAGTTGGTATAGATGCTTAGTGACCAGAATTGGGGATTGGAACTAAAGTTGAGATAGTATGGTTATGGTGTTTGCCAAGAGTCTTGAGATCAATATTTTATCACAGATGCAATAGTATCATAATTATGCATGCTATTATCCCATTTTTTAGAAAAAAATGAAAGTAAGAGACATAAAGTGAATTGCTCTTTGTCATACAGCTGGAATAAATCACCATTCTACATGCAGAAATCCATTATTTCATCTTCTCTAGTTTTGTTTTTCATACTTTTTGTTCCTATTTGAGGTTTTCTAAGCAGAGATACTAATGTGATTTGCCACTGACTTCTCCAGTTGACTTTTCAGATGAGGAACTGAGGCAAATAAGATTGCCAGGGTCATACAAATAGTAAATATCTGAGGCTGGATTGGAATTCATTAAAATGAGTTGTCCTGATTCCAAGCCCACACTATATCCACTATCTCATCTAGCTAACCTATCTCCCATTGAGACCACCTCTGTCTTGTTTGTATATCTTTATTGTTTTGTTGTTCTCTCACCCAACAGATTGTGAGCTACTTGGAAATAGAGGCTATTTTTTGCCTTTCTTTCTATCCTTAGCATTTATTAGAAAGTATAGTACTTAATAAATGCTTGAAGATTTGAGTTGATATAAACATAAATCATAGGCAACACTTTATTTGGCATATTGAATTAATCTTAATTTGAAGAAATTAAGGAAGGTGGTAAAACTCATCTATTTTTAATGAGCAAACATAAGTATTTATTGAATTATATAAATGAAATCTGGGTGCTTAGGTGGTTCAATGGGAGAGGAGGCAGGACCTAGAATTAGGAAGTCTCATCTTCCTGAATTTAAATCTGGCCCCCAGACACTTACTAGCTATGAGACCCTGGACAAGACTTGTCTCTCATGACAAAATTACTGTTTTTCTCAGTTCTATCATCTGTCAAATGAAGACTCAAATGAAATCTGTCAAATGGCTAAGTACTCCAATATCTTAGCCAAGGAAACCCTATACAGGGCCAAGGAGAGTAGGGGACAAATGAAATAACTAAAAGAATAACAATTAATGCGGCTTGAAACTTCCTGATATTGGAAAAACCTGAGATCTTCTTTTTAAGCTCTGTGATTTGTCTTTCAACAACATGAATAGCAATTGTTTGGAGAGGTAGGAAGAGCCTTGGCTGGGATTTGGAGCTAACTGAATTCTCCACCTGGCTTTGCTATTGACCAGCAAGTGGATGTTGAACAAATCCCTCCCCTTCTCCCGGCCCCAGTTTTCCATCATGGAAAACAAAGGGATTAGGACAATGTATTGTCAAGTCTCCTTTCAATTGCCATGTTCTATAAGTGAGTAAATTACAATAGCTACCATCAATGAATGAAAGATAAAACTCAATGAATACTTAACATAATATGTGCTAAGCATCTTGAGTTCAGTGTGTGATAATATATTATATAACTTCAATGCTCCAAAAATCAGTGATTTTCTGGTTGTGTCTCCATTCACTTTAGTGATATGCATTTTTTGCCTTTTTACTATTTAAATTGACATATTCTTTTTGTGTTATTATGACTGAAATGTTCATTATCCTGCGGGCAATCCAGTCTTGAAATTTTGATGAATTAAATTGTTCCATAACTAGCAGTTATTATGGCACATAATAGTATTTAACAAATATTTGTTGACTTTATTTGACCTATCCTTGGACTCATACTTAAAAGCTTTTTATCTTGGCAGCATATGTTCGAGCATAGAATTTTAAAATCATAGAATCCGACATTCCCTTTACTATTCCCATTAAATGAAGGTACTTGCTTTGAATAAAAACTAAAAAAAAATTATTGAAAAATTCTTTATTTCATTGTATAATGATACATAATTCCAAAATGTAACTAATATATACTAATACATGTGATTTCTGTGGGAATCTCTACATAGAAAGAAAAATAGATGAGGTCTTGAAGCAAAGTAAACCATCTTTAATGGAAATGGTTTTTTTTGTTTGTTTTTGTTTTTGTTTTTGTTTTTTTTTTTGGTAACTATCTATTGAGACACAGTAGGGTCATAATCTGTATTGGTGGTGGAAATGGCCATTTCAGTTACATAATTAATCTTCCAATGTATTAAATAAATGAAAGTGATATAAATTCTCATGTGGAATAGTGTAGGAATGTTGCTAACATTTTCCCCATAATATTATAAAGAGAGCTAGGATAGCCATTCAGATGGTACCCAATTAATATCCCTCATTTAAATAATTATAACAATGATAGTAATAATGATTAGCATTTATCTAGTGCCTTCTATATGTCAGTGCTTTACAGATATTTCCTTTGATTCTTCCAAAACTGGAGGTAGATGTTATCCCATTATTCCCATTTTATGGCTGATAAATGTAAGACAGCCCCAGGTAAATTCCTTGCCCAGGATCACATGGCACATCTGTTTTTAAGGCAAGAAGTGAATATCTATGGTGCTACTAGCTGCCAGTCTTCCAAAAGAGAAAAGAAAAAATCGAATGGAGGAACCATCGTTACAATTGTCAGCATTCTTAGACAAAGAAAGTATGACCTGTGACATTTTATTTCATACTACAATTCAGCACAGAAAGACCTCCCAAAGAATTGAAGCTTTTTAACAACCTCAGAGTGACTCATCACATTACTAACTACAGTGGAACATTACTTAAATGTGAACCACTTTAATGTGAAGTCTAGAATAAATTGAGATCTACCTGGGATCTTATCCAAGGTGATGTCTAAAGGTGACATTTATTACTGAATGGACCAGAAAGGCCTAATTATAATACAGTTTTTACCTATAACTGTCTCTCAGATTGAACCACAGAAACAATGCATTTGAAGCCGGATATGTGTGGTAGAGAAAAAGAAAAATCAGTAGAATGCCACTTTGTAGAATCAAATTTGAGCTGTGGCTTTCCCCTCACTTCCATAATAAACCATTTCTCTGTGGGCTTCATTTACCTTGTCCATAAAATTGTATTATAATAAAAATCATTAAAGATCATTCAATATCTGAGCCTACAACCTTAATTTTTTTCAGGTAAATTGTTTTAATTGTTCATGATCTTAGGCATACAATTTTCATTATTGAAATTTTATAAAAAATCTATTACAATTCACAAGGTTTTCAAGTGAGACAATATTTATTAAACTAGCTACTGTACAAAACATTATTATGAAGCTTTACCTGAAAAATACCATAAGTAAAATAGACATTCACTCTCAACCTTTAAAATTTCAACCCTAAGTGTATGCATGGAGGTTGGGGGTAAAGGTTTTCTCAAATCAAAAAGTTACTGTTCCTAAAAACATCATTTTCTTAAAGTTCATGGATATCTTTTTCAATAGGTAAAACAAAACAGATGCCATTTTTACCTAATTGATTGGTTGTACCTTGAGGGCAGGAACTGGGTAATTTTTCATTCTTCTTTCACCAGTACAAAACATAGTGCCTTATCCCTAATAGTTATTTTCTTGAATTGAGTTGGGTTTCCATTTTTCTGTTAAGGAAAATGGGACTTGAGAATTTAATAAATTGACTAATAAGTGATGGAGAAGAACTTTGGTATTGTATGTCCTGTGTAATAATTTAGTGATTGTTGTACTTGAATAAAAAATAATAAAAGAAAATATATTAAAATGTATCACAGATGGTAACCAATTAGAATCATCTAAAAATGGTATAGCTGAAAGGACACGTGCTATGACTTTCATAACTTAGAAGATAGGAATTTTAGCCTGGACTCTACCATTAAATAATTTTGTGAACTTAAGTCAATTATCCTCTCTGGACCCTCTTCTATCATCTATCACCACATGAAGGATTCAGTCCAAATTGGCTTTCGGTTAAAACACCCAATAATCCTATGAATTGTGAAAATTAAGAAAGTCAGATATTAAGGGTTCAGCACTCCCACATCACATATTATTAAATGCAGATAACACTTTCAAGTCCAGGCAGATTGGTAGCTATGTTTCTTTCTGTTACTGTTTGTTATTTGCTTAGGTCACCAGTTCCAATCCCTCTTTGCATTAGCATAGTAAGAGGCAGTTGCCATTATCATCTGTTACATGGCCTCAAGGAAATAATTTGGTGCTTTTACTCTGGCTCTCAAAGGACTCATGTTCATGCTCTAGTCTACCATTAAAGTTAGGAATGGCTGACTCTCTCCAAATACTTGGCCCCAAATCCAAGCAAGCTAATCCTAACAAAGGCTTAAAGGGTTCTCTAAATATTTCTATGCTGCATAAAACACACTAGATCAATATTCCATTTTTTTCCCACTCAAGTAGTTTGATCTGGATATTTTATACTTAAAAATATTAACTATCTAAATACTTCAAAATTTTTTTAATTCTTATTTTTGGACAAAATAATTTCAATAAAGACAGCATATTTCCACTTCTGAGGATAGAATTCTGGATTTGAATTGAAAGTAGATCTCCATATTACATCTTCTATTTAGCCTGGTTTTAATTTCATAGAACATGATGCCTCTTCCAGGATTAGTTCATCACTTTCAAAGTCACTATCAGTCTATTAATTCAAATTTTGATTAATACCTCTTCTGTCAGTCTTCTTTCTCTTTTCATTAGGGAACTGGAGTCTATGTAGATTTCCAATGTTCTGCCCAAGCCTTCCTTTCTAAAGGACAAAGACAAGGCTTTTAGCTGCCTCTGTTTTATATCTACTACTCCGCCTGGTTTCCATTCCATGGAACAAGATATTCACTGGTATCCTCCTGCTCTGGCTCCACATTCTTACTTCCTTTTGTATATTGGTTTTTGGACTGAAAGCTTTTAGACACATAGACTATCACTTGAATAAATACCTGTGTGCCAGATGTTTAACAATGTGTAGCACATGGTGGATGCTTAATGACTGTTTATTAGATTGAATTGAATGAACAAAATCAAATTAAAGAAGAAAGGTCAATTAACTGGGCTATATATATTTCCCCCAAATGGTTGAATAATTGCATAACCCTTTAAATGCATATACATGTGTTTTCTATTATCTTATAAGTTATTAGAAGACAAGGTTTGTGCCTTCTCAATTTCTTATTCTCTCTAAAGCATCAAATAGATCCCAGGAATATTTTATTAATTGCCAATTTTTGATGAGTTAACTATTCTATTTGGTCAGCTTAAATCAGGAAAGTCAAAAAGATCAATTTAAAAAAATGAACTAATTCCTCTAATCCCAAGGTGAAAAACATTGACTATTTTCTAAAAAAAAAAAAAAAAAAAAAAAAAAAAACATAGAAATAACACCCATAAAAGGAAGAAACATACAATTTGGATGAAATTCCATGATCCCCAGAATAATTTTTTGACTGTATCTATTTCACAGTTAGAATTCTGAAGTGACTTTTCAGTAAATTAAAAATCTTCTCTAATAAAGGTTGTTTTACTACATCTTGCTAAAGAATACCATAAATAATGAAGTTAATAGCAATACTAAATGTGGATGCTTAATGTGGTATAACATCCAAGGTCTTATAGAAGAAATTAAATTAGTTTTAGGGAGAAATAGACAGCAAAACTATATTAGTGGGGATGTCATCCTCTCTTTTTTTGAATTTGATAAATATAACCACAAAATAAACAAGAAAGAAAATAAAGAGATGGATAGAATTTTAGAAAAATTAGGTATGATAGATCTCTGGAGAAAATTGAATGGGAGTAGAAGGGAATATATATATATATATATATAATTTTTATATTATTTTTTTCTCAGTGGTACATACCATCTACATACACAAAATGACTATATATTAGGGCATAAAATCTCACAATTAATGCAGAAAGGCAGAAAAATTAAATGCATAATTTTCAGATCATTATACAATAAAAATTATGTATAAAAAGACCATGGAAAAATAGATAAAACATTACTTGGATATTAAATAATCTAATTCTAATAGAAACAATTAGTAATTCCATCCAAGAGGATGACCAAATTGACATAACATGTGAAAATTTATGGGATACAAGCCAAAGCAGTTCTTAAGGAAACATTTATCTCTCTCTCTCTCTCTTTTTTACATAAATAAAATAAAGAGAAGATCAATGAATTGGTCATGCAACTGAAAAAGTCAGAAAAATAAAGAACCCAAAATTAGAATTTTTGAAAATCAAAGGAGAGATTAATACAATTAAAAGTAAGAAAACTGCTGAACTAATAAAAAGTTGGTTTTATGGAAAAAAATAGATATATATTTTTTAAATTTGTTTGGAAAAAAGAAATAAGAAAACCAAATTATCAGTATCAAAAATGAAAAATGGTGAATTTAACACCAATGAAGAGGAAATTAAAGCAATAATTAGATGCTATTTTGCCCAATTTTATATCAACAAATCTGACAATCTAATTAAAATGCAAGAATATTTACAAAAATATAGAATGCTCAGATTAACAGAAGAGGAAATAAAATATTTAAATAGAACAATTTTAGAAAAAGAAATAGAATAAGTGGTCAATGAACTCCCTAGGGGGAGGGGCACTCCAGGACCAAATGAATATACAAGTGAATTTTATGAAACATTTCAATAAAATTAATTCTGATACTATATAAACTATTTGGGAAAAAACAGGTGAAAAATAATTCCTATGGAAATGCTTGCTGATACCTAAATTAAGAAGATCCACAATAGAGAAAAAATTATAGACCAATTTCCATAATGAATATAGATGCAAAAATCTTAAATAAAATATTAACAAAAGGATTACATAATTTATCATCAAGTTGATACAATATGACCAAATTGAATTTATACCAGGAAAGCAGGGATGGTTCAATATAAGAATATCATGAGCACAATTGACATATTAATAACCAAAATAATAGAAAACATAATTATCTTAATATATGCAGAGATAGGATTTTACCAAACACAATATGCATTCCTAAGAAAAATACAAGTGAGCATAGGAAGAAATGCAGTTTTACTTAAAATGATAAATAACATTTATTTAAAACCACAAGAAAATGTTGAAGCTTCCCCAATAAGATCAGGATGAAACAAGTTTGTCCATTATCACTACTATTATCCAATATTGTACTAGAAATGTTAGTTTCAGAAAAAAAGACAAGGAAAATAAATTGACGGAATTAGACTAGGCAATGAGAAAACAAAACTATCACTATTTGCATATGATATAATAGTATATTTAGAGAATCCTGGAGAATCAACTAAAACATTACTTGAAAACATTAAAAACTTTAGCAATGTGGATAATATAAAATAAGCCCACATAAATCATTGATATTTTTTGTATGTTTTCAGCAAAGCCTAGCAGCAAGAGATAGAGATCCCATTTAAAATCACTGTAGGCAATATTTGGGAATCTACCTGCCAAACAAAGCCAGAAACTAAAAGAATATTATAATTATATTTTTTAGAGAAATAAGTTCAAATCTAAACAATGGGAAGATAATAATTGCTTTTGGAAAGATGGAGCTAATATGATAAAAATGAAAATTCTACATAAATTAATCTACTTATTCAGTGTCATGCCAATCAAGCATCCAAAAATTATTTTATAGAGCTAGAAAAAATAATAAAATTAATTCATAAAACAAAATGTCAAGAATATCAGAGTAGTAAAACTTCAAAGGAAAATGGCCTCACTGTATCAGACTTAAAACTACATTTTAAAGTTGTAGGGATCATAATGATTTGGTACTGGCTAAGGAGTAGAGTGTTAGATCAATGGGATCAGTTGGGTACACAAGACACAATAAGCACTCATTACAGTGATATACTATCTGATAAACCCAATGACTCCAATTCCTGGGACAAAAACTCACTATTTGATAAAATTTTCTGGGAAAACTAGAAAATATTATGATAGCAATTAGGCACAGAACAACAACCCTATATGAAGCCTTATCACCAACACTGTCTTGCATCTATGTTAATGAAATCAAATTTCATGGATGGATCCTCTCAATAAACATTGCATTTGATAGACTATGCCATTGCAAATAAAAGAGACAGAAAGTATGTAAAAAGTGATGAGGGGGATATGTGCTGGATTGATCACAGACTTATCCTTTTCTAGCTAAATATTCACATTAAATAAAAATATTGGCCCCCAAATAAGAAGAGTTCTGGAAAACTTAATGTCAACAGATTAGTTTGTTTCTCCAAGTGGGAACAGTTTTTGTTTTGTTTGTTTTATTTTATTTTATTTTATTTTTAAATGAAGAAACCACCTTTTCTTTTTCTTTTTTTTTTCTTTGCTAAGGAGAATTTTTTTTAAATTAAAGATGTTTGTTTTTAAAATATATGCATAATTTTCAACATTCATCTTTGCAAAACCCCATGTTACAATTTTTTTCTCTCTTCCTTTCTCCACTTCCTAGATGATAATCAATCCAATATGTTAAACATGTGCAATTATTCTATACATACTCCCACAATTATCATGATGCACATGAAAAATAAGATCAAAAAAAGAAAAAAAATGAGAAAGAAAACAAAATTCAAGCAAACAATAAAAAGATGTAAATACTAAGTTGTGATCCACACAATTCTCACAGTCCTCTCTCTGGGTGCAAATGGCTCTCTTCACCACAAGATCATGTCTGTCAGACTTGATCATCATATAATTTTGCTTTTACTGAGTTCAAAGTTCTCCTGGTTCTACTTACTCAGCATCAGTTTATGTAACTATCTCCAGGTCTCTCTGAAATCATTCTGCTGATCTCCTCATAGAACAATCATATTTTATAACATTCATATGCCATAACTTACTCAGCTAGTCTCCCATTGATAGGCATCCAATCAGTTTTCAGTTCCTTGCTACTATAAAAAGGGATGCCACAAACATTTTTGCACAGGTGGGTTCTTTTCCCTTTTTTATAATCTCTTTGGATACAGGCCCAGTAGAGAGAATGCTGGGTCAAAGGGTATGCACAGTTTGACAGCCATTTGAGCATAGTGTGCAGTTACTTGGGAGGGAGGCTGAGTCAACACAAGCTTGGTGACAGTGGAGCAGAAAAAGAACAGGCATCTTTCATAGATGTGAAATAAAGCATTACTCTTATAAATATAAAAAACTCAAAGTTCTTCACTAGCCAGCACCATCCCATGAATTACAGCAGGAGAAATTTTGAATGATGTTGATATATTCATTTATCTTCAAAGTACACTTTCCAAGAATGTAAACATGGATGATAAGGTTGACAGCAGCTGGCTTTGCATTTAGGAGGTTCCAAAGGAAAATAAGGGAGAAAAGAGGTATTAGACTGACTCCCAAACTGAAGATCAACAGAGCTGTCGAGTTGTTTTGTTGACTTCATTATTGGGTGTCTGAGAAACCTGGACAGTGTACCAGCATCATGCAATGAAACCAAACTTTCCATTTGAACTATTTTAGGAAGATTCTGAAGATCATATTATTCAAGCCTGTGCTAAACACTCTATAAATATTATCTCACTTACTCTTAAAAGCAGCCAATTAGGTGTAATTAGTGCCCCAATTTTACATTTCAGAAAACCAAGATAGATGTAATGAGCTGAAGTTTGAGTTGATGCACTGAGATGTCAAGCACGTGAG
Source organism: Antechinus flavipes (assembly GCF_016432865.1). Lineage (NCBI taxonomy): Eukaryota > Metazoa > Chordata > Mammalia > Dasyuromorphia > Dasyuridae > Antechinus > Antechinus flavipes. The sequence continues at coordinate 29,450,861 of NC_067399.1, read as the reverse complement.
GCTAAATAGTAATTGGACCATTCTCTATTAATATATATGCTTGGAGAAAGAATGGCCCCCGCCTTCTCTTTGTGCAAGTCCTTATGTGTTGTATAGGAAATGACGATTTTAGTGGGTAGAGTCAGAGGGGCAGAGAGAAAGGGGAAAGAGACTGCTGGCTGGGTCCTGTTGCAGCTGCTCACATTGCTATCGCAGTCCCTCTTCACTTCCACAGAGAATAAAGATTGAAGATTTTCCCTTAACCTGAATTCCTTACTGTGGCTGATTTTAAAATATGCAGTCATCACAGATAGACATATGTTAAGTGACTTGACAAGGATCAAACAATTACAATATCTGAGGTTGAAATTGGAATTGTCTAAGTCCAAAGCCAATTCTTTAAACATGATACCTTCTAACTATAGGATATAAAATAAGAAAAGAGGAAGGAAGAAAAAGAAAGGAGGAAAGAGTGAGATAGGAAGAAACAGAAATATAAAATTAAAAAAAGGAGAGACAAAGTTAAATGAAATGATGAACTTGATAATTCAAACATTCACAAATTCCTTAATCCTTTGACCTACCCCATTTTCTTGACTTGCATTCATATTCTATAGGAATGTTTCATTGTCAATAGAATCATTTGCTGAGTCATATAACTGGGCAAAATATTTGAAACAGGGCTGGGGAATCCTTGTTCAAGGAGATGATGTACTCATCAAAGTTTCCTAGAACAAAAGCTTATTCTTAAACTTTCTGTCTAATTTATTTCTTTTGATATATGTTCATTCCTGGCCTCTAAGTAGCCTTTGGAGTTTGCTCAGTAACACGCTCCAGAATTTACTGCTGATGTGATAGCATTTTTTAATTTAGAGAAGCAACATTGTAATGTGATCATGTCCCTAAAGAAGAAACAGCACCATTATTTCGTGGGTGTTAAATTTCTCTAATGAAATCAATTCCAATTTATGCCCCTTTTGTTATAATATATAACAGGCCCAGGAAGTGCCAGTGTTCAGCAGGCTGCAATAATGATAGTGTAAACTTCCTCTCAGAAGCAGCAGCATGTCTAATGGGATTCAGAGCCATGGGAGGACAAGAGTTCATAAGCACATGGGGGAGAGCCAATGTAATTACTCTGTATAGAATCTTGATGGAAAGAGTCACCATTTCATTTTTGAAATATTTAAGTTTATGGACTTGTCCCACACAAGTATAGAATTCAGAGAGACAGAAAGCAGGCTGGTCATGCATAGGAATGGCAAATAAGACATGTGCAAAATATGGGGAATGCATGTAGCAATATTGTGCTTACTCTCAGAACTGCAGATAGAATGTTAGTATTAAGATTGAGAAGAAGACTCTGTCAAATGTTTCTTGTGACTAATAGTAGTACCAACAATGTGGATCTTAAGCCCAAGTTATAGACTGCATCATTTGCCATATGTTAAGATAGGATGTGCTAGAAGAAAGTGGTTGATCTTTCAGCAAAGTGATTTATTCCCATTAGGGGAGCATTCTGTTTTTTAGCAAGCCAGGCCCCAAATGTCTCTAATAGTTCTGTAAACAGCATAAGTGCTCTGCAAAGTCATGTGGCTGGCAGGAAAGATTCAGGAAGGAGCAGGGAAGAAGCAGAAAGCCTGGGTCCTTGTAAATATGGAGTGGTGAATGGCAACCTCCTTCACTTCCATGATTTTGCTTTCCCATTCCTGCTGAAACATCTGGTCACCAAGTCAATCAACAACTTTTTATAAAGTATCTACCAGGGGATAAGCCTAGGGATACCGATACTAGAACTCACATGTCTTCAGTATTTTCTAGCCCTCAGACCTCTTTCTTCCTCAGATTGCAAGGTGAAGATCTCTCATGACAGAAACTCCATGTAAGGAAGGAGCCCAAATCAGTCATCAATTCATTTCCCACATTTCTATAGTTCTTTGGACTTCTCCTTTGTGATCAAAGGCAATAGTTACCTTCTTCCCCCTCTGCAACTTCTCTATTTGGATTTGTATGTTTTCTTTCCCTGTTAGAGTTTAAGCTTCTTGAGGGAAAGAACTGTCGTTCTGTTCATTGTATCCCTATTGATTGGTATAATACTTGTCATCTATCAGGTACTTATTCAATTTTATTGACTACAAAAGTGAAAAAATGCATCTCCTCAGAGAAGTAACATTTGGCCAAAGCAATCCTCCCTAAAATTTAATTCTATTTGTAATATCTATGATAACACAACAATACAAAAGGAATTAGTTTTGAAATCAGAGACTTGAAGTTTAAATCTTTCCTCAATATCTTCTAAGCAGCTAGGAAACTTAGTAGGTAGAGTCCTTCATTTGGCACAGGAGAAAAAAAAAAAAAGAGTTCAAATCCTGCATGAGATACTTATTAGCTAACTATATCACCCCAGGGAAGTTATTAACTCTTTCAGCCTCTATTGTCTTGGTTCTAAAATATACTACTTTCCTCCTTCCCATGGTGTATTGACTACCAAATAAGAGAACGTATGTAGTCCTATAAATCCTGAAGTGATATATAAATACTAGCCATTATTGTTATTAATATTATTATTTAAATGATTTTGGACAAGCTATTTTGTCTGGACTTTAATTACAACTACTCATAAAGTGAGGACAATGTCATTAATTATTTCTAAACTCCATAACTTGATACTCTACAATTTATGTTACAGTGTGCTAGGCTGGTGTCAAACTCAAATATAAAAGGGGATATTGTACCATTCATAAACACTGAGGTCTCCATGAGTGACATATTGACTTAGAAAATTAGAGATATACATTACCTATATTCTATTGCATTTTTATTATTTTGTAAAATCACATTTTAATTTGGTTTAATCAGTATTGGGAATGTTTTCCACATGGCAATCTGCAGTGTGCCTGACATCTCTGCTTTAGATCATTGTGTTTAATACTTTAATGCTATTTTATTTATGTCTTTTTGCATTATAATAATTCCCTATCACATCCTCCCTTCATCATTGAACCTTCCATCATATAAAAGAAGAAAATCAAGAAAAGCAATTGACACAGCATCCACATAATGTTGTATGCGCTGTTTAATATATGCATTCCCAATTCCCTATCAGAAGAATAGATCTTCAATATTTAGTTTTCTGGGACAAGGACTGTTCATTGAAATCAATGTAATTTCAACTGTCTTTTGATATGTTGATGGTATTTTGGGTGGCATGAATCATATTTTTTGTTCCTTTTTTATTTTTTTTCACTCTTATCAGGTCACAAAAATCTTCCTGTATTTTTCTGAGTATGTCATATTCATCATGCCTTGCCATAATATTCTCCTACACTTAAATAGCAAAATTGTGTAGTCATTCCCTTTTGTCATATATTTTATTTCTTTTTTATAGTGTTGTTAGTAATATATTAATATATAAGATCTTGCTTTCTATCATTGACCTTCTCATTATATATGACCTATAACACAAACCATTCATTTTATAAATGAAAACAGAATGAAGTAAATAGGACCAAGATAACATTATACATAGTAACAACAAGATTATGTGATGATCAACTGTGATGGATTTGGCTCTTGTCAATAATGAAGTGATACTAGGCAATTCCAATGGATTTGTGATGGAAAGTGTCATTCACATCCTGAGAGAGAACCATGGAGATTGAATGTGTATCAAAACATAGTATTTTCATCTTTTTATTGTTTTTTGTTTGTTTTTCTTGTTTCTCATGGTTTTCCCCCTTTGGTCTGATATATATATATATATATATATTTTTTTGCACAGCATGAGAAATATGAAAATATATTTAAATTAGTTGGTTTATTATCTTGGGAGGAAGGAGAAAAAATTGAAACACAAGGGTTTGCAAAGATGAATGCTGAAAACTAACTTTGTATGTATTTGGGAAAATAAAATAATATAAATATTTATTTAAATGAATAAATAAGTATGAATAAAAAAATGGGAAAATTGTTTTCTGTCTTTGGATTTCAGCATACTTATCTATAAACTGAGGGTGTCAGGCTCTCTGAAGTCTGAGGCTCCATACTTGTCTTTTGCAGATAAATTGGGTTATGTGATTTGCCTAGAGTCACATGACTGGTTCTGAGACCAGATATTAACTCAGATCCTCCTCAGTCCTGCATTGGTTCTCTATATACTCTGTCTCCTAGGTTTCCCATTTCTTCCACTTCTAAATCTATGACCCTATGTTGTCAGCAACATACTAGTTAGTATAACCTGAATCAAAGAACTCTATTATTTATAAAAATTAAAAAAAATATAAAACCCTAATAAGTTATAAAAAATATATAAAAAACATTTATAAAATGGTTTATATACCATTAAAGAAAAACTAACTTTTGCAAATCTGTGCAGGTTATAAAAATATAGATCTTATCATATTACCTTCTGTGATGCTCACTATTATATAGGGAAGTCAATAGTGGCAGATAATACGTTGTAGTATGAAGAATGATGGGTTAGAGACTACAGGACATGGGCATAAATCCTGCCTCTCTTACTTAGATTTACGTGACTTTTGGCAAGTCAAAGAATCCTTCTCTGTCTGAGATTCTTCAATTGGAAAGTGAGAAGACACTCTTCTTCCCACAGTGGATGGATTGTCTAGGGACTTGAAGGCACATCCATATTTAAAAACTAGGATCTATATGAATATAATTACTCTTATTTTATGGGTAGAGAAGTTGAGTCCTCAAGGCCATATAAATCTAGTAAAAATTGTATTTAGTAGAAATAATAATAATAACAATAGATTTTTATAAGCATTTATGGATTGCATTAAGATTTATAAAACACATAGCACAAGTTATCTCATCTGCTCACAACTACTGTTTGTAGGTACCATGATTATACCCACATAAGAGATAAAAGCAATGGTGGTAGACAGAGGTAGAGTAACTTGGACATTATTAAGTGAGTATTTGAGGCCAAATTTGAATAGAGTACTTCCTTACCCCAAACCTGATGCTCTATCAATTAAATACTTAGCTACCTGAAAAATATGTAAAAACATTTTTAAAATAATGAGTTATTTTAAAATATATGGCAGAATTTAAAATTTAATTTAAAAAGGTTCATGTGGAAGGGATTTGGAGTGACTGACAGCCACTTTTGTGAGGGGACTGACTGAAGATTTTCATTATTTTATTCTGCTGTTTTATAGTAGGAGTATATCTGGTAAGAGTCAAACATTTCCACTTCCTATTTCTAAGATTAATGTGTCATAAAGCCTCAGAAGGAAGACTTCTGAAGCACTGGTACAAAGAAAGGTTGTTCATTCATCTGTCCTCCAGATCTTTGGAGGGTGTTCTCCACAAAGCAGTTCTAAGCAGTGATTCGCTCAAATTAGCCAGAAGGGGACACATCACTCAATGAAGGCATAGCTAACACATTTCCTAATCCCTGAAAATTCATTTGATAGCCAATTTAGGAAGAAGGCATAGTATCTCCTTCCCCGGAGGAGGAGGAGAGTTTTCATCATGAATAATTGAACAGAGCAACCACAGGTAGGCAGTAACTGCCATCCATCCATGCATCCATAGTAAGGAGAGGATGTCTGAAAAACTACAGTAAACTTCAGAGGCTGAGCTTAAGACTTTGAGGCTGAAAATTGAAATACACGTTTGCTGCTGCACTGCATCTTTCCCAATTGATGTGCTGAAAAACAACTCTGACATTTTTCCTGAAATGATTAGTCCATCATTATCTTCCAAGAACTGTTCTGTGGGACCCCAAATAACACCATTTTTCTGCTTGCAAGAACCTCTAGTTCAGGTTGGAGAATTAAAAGTTATTATGTAGCACAAGGCCTTTAACTGGGCTCTAATTTTGAGCAATGGTGCAACAGGAGTTATTGTTAAAGAACTCTGATTTTTTTTTTTTTTGCTCAGAATTGAAGAAAGTGGGATTATTGATTGAAATAATGCATGTTGAAATTATCCAGTATATATTTAGAACATACATTGAGAACAAATAATACATTTTCTGCTGACTTATTTCAATTTATCAGCCAGCAGTACATAGTAGTCTCACATTTCTTGGATGTGATTGAAATGATGTAGATGAAGAAAATAGAGAGAAAAACACTTTGTTGCAATTATTTTCAGTGGGTAGATTTGACTGGATAAAACTTTTTTCTTTTATTAAAAATCCGGACATGGTGGATAGATACTTATTAGTTTTCTGGATCTATAAAAAATTCTCTACTTTATCAGCTGCAGTACATTCATTAAATGTACATTGCAAATGTAAAGCTTGAGATCTATCACATCCCAATTAATAACAGAAGACACAGATAGCTAGAACAAAGCAATAAATCATCCATCTTTGCAATGCATAGTAGAACAAAAAGTTAATTTGGAGCCATTTATTGTGATTTTGTCAATTCCAATGGGTGCCAACTCCCAGAATTTCAACTAGTGCAGATTAGCACTATCACATGCGCAAATGGGTAGTTCAGTGGAGTGCCAAGCCTGATGTGAGGGAGACTCATCTTCCTGAATTCAGATCTGGCCTCAGATATTTATTAGTTGGGCGTGTAACTGAGAGGTGTTTGTTTCAGTTTCCTCATCTGTAAAATGATCTGAAGAAGGAAATGGCAAACTATTCGAGTATCTTTGTCAAGAAAACCTCAAATGAAGGCCAACTGAAATGATTGGATAACAACAATAAGCATTATTACCAAAGAAGCAGTCACTGAGATCAATTCCTGAAATGCAAGCTGAGAGAAACACATGGACAAATCCCAAACTGTTCAGGAATAATATCTTCTGTGTGAGTGACCACTCAAGATGGAATGAAATTTCAGTTATTAGAAGAAGTGTTATAAGTGATAGCCCCCAGAATGCATGAGAGAAAGAGATATCCAAAGGATATTTTATAAGGACTATATGAAGGAAAAGATTGACTCTCAGTGACTAAGACAAAGAGTGAGATAATTAGTGGGACCAGAGAATTCAGTAAAGGCTCCATATTGGATGACATAAGATATGATTTAAATAACTTTTCTTTAAAAAAGATTTCTACCTGACAGAAGTGATGATAGACTGTATTCTATATGTTTAAATAAATTCATATAAAGACATAAAAAATGGAGTTAACATCAGAGATGTCAAGCAAGAAACTTTTTTAGGTCATTTAGTTCATCCTCCTCATTCTCATCTGAGCAAATAAGTTTTAAGGCGTTAAAAGATTTGCATAAGGGAACTCAATTAGTAAGAGATATCCAGAAATTGAATCTAGTTCCATAGTCTCTGGATTTAATACATTTTCTATTGTACAATGAAAAATCATCTATATATGAGCAACAGTTAATAGGCTGCTATGACTGGAAATGAGAGCGCATGGAAGGAAATAATGAAGAATTGATTAGAAACATTGGCAAGAGGTCCTACACTGTATGTATTTAAACAAAAATAGAATCCATACATTATTTTATGGATTTTGTGAGTATTGAACAGTGTGTAGTTATGGGGATTTAAAAAAAAGATAATGAACAAGAAGAAAAAAATAAAGAACATAGAATCTCAGAGAATACCAAATTCAAAATAACTTCAGGAATTATCTTGTACAAATGATAATGAAAAACTTAATTTGTCCTCTGAGGATCTTTATACCACCTCCCACTCACATCTGCCAAGTTTATCTTTCAGAATGTGGCTATTAAGTCACTAAGGGATTTAGGAGTATTTCATAGTGATTGGGTTATCATAATTCTATCAGACAGAGACAGGAGAAGAAAAACAGAAAAAAAAAAAAAAAAACAGAGAGAGACAGAGAGAGAGAGAGAGAGAGAGAGAGAGAGAGAGAGAGAGAGAGATTGACATCCAGAGAGAGAGAGACATAAATGCACGTGGAGGGATCAAATGGACCAGTTACCACCTTTTATATTTATATTTATATCTGGCCCAGACTCTAATTGAAGACTTGTCTTGACCACTCATGTAAATAGGACAAGGCTTTAGAATATTTCAATATTCAATTAGGTAGAAGTTAGGACTACTTCATCATTAATCATCAAATGTTTTTTAAAATAGATTCTTCAAGTACCAGCCCTGAAGTCATGAAGTCCTGAGTTCAAATCTGGCCTTGTGTACTTAACTGTTGTTAACTAAGCTATGTGATCCTGGGCAAGTCACTTAACCCCAATTGCCTCAGGAAAAAAAAGGGGGGGACAAAAAAGGGTTTTACAAGATATCCTATGGACTGGCAGCAGGAAAAATCTTTTGACCACTCTGAAAACTATTGTGCAGAATTCTACCAATCATCAGAATCATTACCTCTTATTTAAGCTTTTCAACATTTGTTTACTACCTGAAGATCATCAGTGCTGTAGGACTCACTTGAGACTAAGGCAGCCTCTTTTGCTTTGAGATAACACACATTCTTGAGTAAATTTTTTTGTTGTACTTTCTCCTTATATTAAATACAAATATGCTTTCTTAGTTCTACTCTGAGGGACTAAGAAGAGCCACTTTTATTTGGAATGCTATTTACATATTTGAAGTTAAGTATCATTTAGCATATTTAGTGTATTCTAATCTCAGCTAAACTGTTCTAAATCCTTCAACTGATCTATGCTAGTAGGATATGGTCTTTAATGTCTACCTATCTTGTTAATCAGGCCTGTATGTAATTCCTTTCTTTTTTCAGTTACCAAATTACTTGCCACTACATAAAGCCCTATTTGAATTTTATCTCTTCCTTTAAACCTTTCTTGCTCTTCCTGTCTGGCAAAATCTTATTTCATAGATTTGACATTATATTTGATTTTCCAACTTTCTAATATAATATATAGTACACAATGAGAGTGGCAAAATTGTTTTGATTTAAAAAACTTCCTAAAAAAGGAGATGGAACATGTTGACACAGATAGAAAAAAAATCCACTATTTAAAGTAGAGCATAAGAAATCTGTTCTTTCTTTCCTTCCTTCCTTCCTTCCTTCCTTCTTTTCTTCCTTTCTTCCTTCCTTCCTTCCTTCCTTCCTTCCTTCCTTCCTTCCTTCCTTCCTTCCTTCCTTCCTTCCTTCCTTCCTTCTGGCCAGGAGCAGGAGGCAAAATCATTTTGGTGAGAACTTCCTTCCTTAAATGGCAATGATAATCTCTTTCATGTGTGGAACATCATGTGCCTCATGATAAAGACCACTGCTTCCTAATTTTAAGGAGCAGATAAAAGTTGTGACAAGGAATGAGACCAAAGCTAAATGAGTCAGATATCAACCAATGTCTACAGTTAGAAGAGATTCAGGACTTGAATAGAGGTCTTAATTTTTATAAAAATATTCATTTTTTCTGTATATTTAGATATAAGAAATCTTTTAGCTTTGAGTTTCTAGGTAATACATATACAAAAGTCAAATAAATCACAGGATAAAGTTAGAGCTGTGGTTGTTTGAGCAGTAAGTTAAAATGTTCAGAGAGGCATATTTTAGTTCCAAATATTCTAACAATTGGGTAATCCCTGAGCTTACATATAAGGAAGGTAAGTATTATGGCATGTCATAATAATTAAAATTAATAATAAAAGTTGCCCTAAAGTAGAAATGGATGCCTAAGGAACTATTGAATTCTTATTCACTAATAAACATCCACCAAATGTTGTAGTGGTGAACGTGTGTTTATTCATATCATTTGGGACAAAAAATCTGAAATTTCTTTCATTAGTGAGATATATTTGGCTCTATGAGGGTATAAAACTTCTTATGCCTCACCATCTTACCAGAATTGCTGTAGTTGATGTGGTAAAAATAGCAGATAGGAACATGGTTAAATTTGAGAAGGCTAAGGGAAGGAATAAAATTAATTTCAAATATTTATCAAAGTAGAATGCAAAAAAAAAATCAAAGGAACAAGGATTAGATTTGGGAAGTTGTATGGTATAATGAAAAAAGAAGACTCTCAGTGAAGATGACTCAGTTTCTAATATAGCACCTGTGTGGGCAGTAAATGTGGTGATCTTCTTTTAAAATAAGTAAGATGAATGGTTCTCTCTGGGAGAGAGGTGAAGGTTTCTCAGGGAGGTTTTCTTGGAGGCAATCTTAGTTGCAATTGAAAGTAATAATCACCCAAAACGCAGCCAGGTGATAAAAGTTCAGATCTTTTATTGTCTCTAATATAGCCTGGTAAGCTTAGAGCCCTCCGAATGTCTCCAAATCCAAAGGTTTTGTCCTTCAGCCTCTGCCTCTGCTTTCTTCAGCCTCCAGCTAGCACAAAGATGGAATGAATCTCTTGTCTCTTTCACTTGGGGCTCGGCTAGCTTTCTGGTGAGTCTTTCAGACCAGCTTGGTCTCAGTGGGGGGAGTGCAGGAGCCCAGTCACCAACCACAGTGGTGTGAGTTGAAGATGAATCTATTTGTCCGCTGAACTTTTGACTCTTATCTTCTTCCTCTGAAAACTCTTCTTCCGCCACCAGCCAGCCAAGTGGAAAATACTATCTAGATAACTCAGTGTTCTCATGTATAACACAAATATTCAGATCTATAGGACTCTGGGTTTCCTCAAAGCTTTAAATTTATGATCCTTATGAAACTTTGATCTATTCTTTGTTCTTCAATCTAGAAGGAAAAATGAGGTCCAGTTGCTGAAATCAGTAGGAAAATAAATTTAAGCTCATTGTATGGAAACACTGATTTCCAATTAATGGACTGAATTTCCAGATAATGAGATGGATATCAATAGGAGTATTGCATGACTGGTGAGCAATGGGTAGCAATGGAATATTGAAATCTTTCAATGATTTAGCAGCCAGCCTTGAGAAGCTCAAACGTCTTTTTTAATTTTTATATTCTATTGTTTTCATAATGGAGATAGGCCATGCTTGCCAATCCTCCAAATTTTAGTAAATGTTATGTGGGATGTTGTGAATACAATATTATCAATTTTGAGTGAGCTAAAATTATCCTGGTATGTGTATTTATTTTTGCTACATACTCTATGTGCAAATATTTGAAGGCATATCCAAATAAAATATAGTAGACATTCTGTGTTATTCCAGTGAATGAACTAAGAAACTTTACATAAAAATGAGAGTGGCAAAATTGTTTTGATTTAAAGAACTTCCTAAAAAAAGGAGATGGAACATGTTGACACAGATAGAAAGCTCACCTAGAAACCAAGAAAAAACTAAGTTCATTTACCAGTTTTGACGTATTATTGCTGCATAAATGGTTCAACTGCTCATGGACATAGACAATTCTGAAAGACTATCACTTAGCAATTAAATCATAGACTCAGTTACTCACTTTATCCAAAACTTTCAACTTATAAACAATGGAATGCACCTGATCTTCACCATGACCATTTTTAGTCCTCCCATGATGCATCATACAACATTCTAATGACAGTGACTATACTCAGAGCAAGTATGTGAGAGAACTATGAGGTTCTATGTTCTAATATTTGATTATTGTTTTTAGGCTGATTCATCAGACCAAGCAGAAATGGAATATGCAGAGCAATTCATCAACAGGTGGTCTAGACTGTGACCAAACTTATTAACTACAAGGAAATTGATTGGGAATATTTGCTAACAATATGTTTGAATTAAATGAGTTCTGCTAAACTGATAGTTTGCTTACCTTTCATTCCTAATCTTGATGTACCCACATTAATTACTGGATTCATAGTAATTTCCAAGTATATAAGTAGATTAATCAGTGGTCAAACATGGCATCTGTCTGTTACTTCGGACATAGGCTAAGTCTCACAAAGAACTAATTCACAAAGGTGTTGCCATTTTGGAATCATATGGTCTTACTTTCACCATTATCATTTCTACTTTCCTTCAGATGTATACTAGCCCTTCTCCAATACTTTTTTTCACCATATATTTTAAGAAATGTAAGCTTAATAGACATTACAATTGCCTTTGGAAATAGTTTGTCCCTTAACTTCATTATGTCTGGTATGCATTATTGCTAAATAAGTACTTATTAGTCTGACTGTCCTTTTGTCCCCTTCATTATCCCTGTGACTTTCCAAGTCATAACTTCTTTCCTGGGCACTAATATACCCTGCCAATTACAATAGAATGTAAATGTCTTAAAGGATGGTATCTACCCCATTTTTGCTTGGATATTTTCATCATAGAAAAGAATATAACATATTGTAAAAATTTAATAAATACTCTTCATCCATACATTTGATAAAAATATATTATCAACTGTAATGTTCTCTTCTCTAAATTATAATCGTTCTCTGGTAGCAGATTTCTTGGGGAGCTTCTGGAGGCAGCCTTAGTTTCAGTTCAGAGTAATAATCACCTCAAGTGCAGTCAGGAGTTAAAATCCAAATCCTTTATTGTCTCTTCCAAAATAGCCCAATCAGCTTTCTTAGAGGTCTATCTCTCTCCTTGGCTCCAAGAGCTCCTGTTGCTAGTCCTTTGCCTCTTTCAGCTTCAGCCTCTCTTCTTCCAAATCCCCAATTCTGCCCAACTGCAGTCTCTGGCTTCTCACTCTCCCAAACTGACTCTTGGCTGAGGCTTTTCCTTTTATATGCTTTTTTAGAGGTGTTTACTCAAAAGTTGACTCCTCCTCTGAAAGTGGGATTGTGGGAGCTGTGATTTGTGAATCTACTGGACTTGTGATTCTCTTGGACTTGTGAATCTTGTAGAACTCCATGAGTAGTAAATACATTAGTGAACCAGAGAACTGCTAAGCACAATGATAAAATTAGAGAACCAACTTAGGGCTTTATAAGAATCCTAACAATCAACTTTGTGCCAGGCTCATTGCTAAGCTTTAGGTATAAAATTAAAAGCAAAATATAAACTCTGCTTTTCTGTGTCTCACAACATTATCATGGGAAACCAAACAAGTAGCAGAAGTTCTGCTTGGAACTTTATGTCCTACCCAAGATAATCATATGGAATCTCTTCATTATTTTGAATGGCTGGGATTCTGATACTCTACATGTTCTCAACTCCCATAGTCAATTGTCCTCTCCTATTGCAGGACTAAATGTAAAAGCAGGAAGTACCTCCTGGAGCCTTTTCAGGACTCTGAACTTTTAGAACTATCTAGGTAGGGCCATTTTCCATCAACTCAATGGAATGCCCTATTTCCTAATGTCCTCCTCTCCTTCCTTCCTATTCCTCCTTCTTTTCCTTTTCCTTTACAAAAGACATGGGCAATTGGAATGTTCCAGTTGATTTTCTGGAGGTCTCTGGACCAGCCTTCCTTTCAGTAGAGTAATCACCACAACAATAGCCAGGTGTTATCAATTATGCTAATAGATAATGCTCATTTTAGTTGGATTGCTTACTCTTGGCTTTAATCCAAGTTCCTTTGCCTTTCTGGAATATCAGACTAAAGGTACTTCAATTCTTTAAGGTAGAAGCTGATAGGTCCTGGGTAATTCTAATTGTAGCTCCTTGGTATTTAAATTGTTTCTTTCTGGCTGCTTGCAATATCTTTTCCTTGGTGTGATAGTTCTGAAATTTAATCACAATATTCCTTGGGGATTTAATTTTGGATCCTCTTTCAGTAGGTGATCCGTGTATTCTTTTGATGGCTATTTTAACCTTCTGATTCTGAAATATCAGGGCAGTTTTCTTGTATGATTTCCTGTATGATATTGTCTAGTTCTTTTTTTCATCATGGCTTTCAGGAAGTCCAATAATCCTTAGATTGTCTCTCCTAAATCTATTTTCCAGATTCAGTTGTTTTTCCTAGGAGATATTTCATATTATCTTTTTTTTTAATTTTTTAATTTTTTTTGGTTTTTGTTTGATTGTGTCATTAAATTCCATTCATTCAATTCTAATTTTTAGTGTATTATTTCCTTCAGTTACCTTTTTTTAAAACTCCTTTTGTAATTGAATTGAATTACAATTGAATCCTTTTGTTCATTGCATTCTTTTTCCATTTCACAAATTTTGTTTTTCAATGAATTGATATCTTTTTCATATCCCATTTTTCTTCTAACTCTCTTTTAAGATCCTTTGTGCAATCTTCCAGGAAAGCCTTGTGAAATGGGGACCAGTTTATGTCTCCCTATGCAGCTTATTCTGGAGTTGCTTTGCCTTTAGAAACCTCAGGATTTGAAGTCTGTTCTTTTCTCTTTCCATAAAAGCTGTCTATGTTGAGAGTTCTTTTGGGTTTTTATTTTTATTTATTTATTTTTTTAAGGCTTGGGGTCTGTTCCATACAAAGGAATGACAGCTGCTTTATTTTGCCCTGGGGCAGTTCTGCTGATTGATTTCCACTGCAGGATAATGGCAGCTAGTTCAGGGCTCAGTGGTTTACAATTTATCTTTTATAGCAAATCTGCTAACACCTGTTTGCAACCAGGACAGAGTGACCTAGGAGGCTTACAGAAGATTCCCAGGTGTGTGGAAGCTATAAAATCTGAATCTCCATCCCAGCTCCTTGCTGGGCTCCCTATGCTATGGTCTAGACTGGATTATCCCTCTGCATGATTGAAACAGACCTGTTCTGAAATTCTTCCAAGGTATCTTCTTCTGGGAAGGTATTGTACTCTAAATATTCGTGGATTCTTTGACTACAAAATGAGTTTAGAGGCTTAATCTGCTGTTGGTTTGAGAGAAGGTCAGAGGAGGTCACAGAAAGTCATATCTTTTCTCTGCCATTTTGACTCTGCCCCAAGATGACCTAGAAGTTTTAAAGGAGAGAAGAGGGCATATTAAAGAAAAGTTGGAAAGGTGAAATCAGCAGACCTCAGCAACATATCAGATATAAATGCAGATAAAAGATTGTGAGGGGTCATTGATGACAACTGAAAGTGAGTTCAATTTTGGATATATTGAGTTTAACATATCTACTAGATATTTAATCTAAGATGTCTTGAAGACAGGTAAAGATGTAAGAGTTGTGGGAGAGGTAGATTTGAAAATCATTAGCATAGAGATTATAATAAAATTAATATGGACTACTGAAACCACTAAGTGAAGTAGTATAGAGGGAGAAATGAAGAGAAATCATGATTGAGTCTTGTACAAATCCATATTAAATTTGTGTGACTTGGTTTAGGGGGAAAAAAAAGACTGACGTGGGGGGGGCAGTGTCAGAAGAGGAGAAAAAAAAAGTTCTCTACATTCTAACCCCCCCCCCCAAAATCAAGGAAAATAGTTTGATTGGCAGTGCCAAAGACTTGAGAGAGGTTAAAAATAATGAAGACTGAAAGAAAACCATTGGATTTAGAAATAGTAAATAACTTTGAAAAGAACAATTTTGTGGAATAATGAAATTGCAATCCCAATTGTAATGGGTCATTGAGAAGTAGAGACACATATTTTAAGTGTTTTCCTCAAGAAATTTGTCACAAAGGGCAAAAGAGATATATCTTTTTTTTTCTTTCTCTATTTCAGAGTAGATTAATGAATGAACCTATCTGTCCACCCCCAGTCACTATAATCCCATATTCTTTTCTGCTCTGTGTGACACAATTTCTCAAGAGATAATTTACAATAGGTATCTTGGCTTCTTCTCTTGCTCATCCCCCTACAATCTTACTTTCAAACTCATTATCCATTTCTTTGTTAATTTAAGCCTTTATGCAAAGGATCTACTATTAGATCCTTTCATAATTTTCATAATCAGAATTTTCAAAAAGATTCTTGAATTGGTGTGTGAGTGGTGTAGAAGACTGATAGATTCCTTCAACTTTATAGTTCTGTTTATTTGTTTTTTATTATGAACTCAGGGATAGATGCTATTAGATTTCACTTGTTTAATATATTCTCAGAGAATAGTTCCTGTGGGTAACTCCTTATGCCCAATTTCTAGACTGGATCGAGATTTCCAGATAGATCACATAGTGAAGAGACAAAAGGAATCCAAAATTTTCTCTGGTCTCTGAATCCAATGGGAACTAAAAAAAAGTACTCTAAGATATAAATCTAGACTTCTAGAATTTTTCATCTAATTAGGCATGTTTAGATTTGATTTTGTAGTCAGAGTAGCTGAGTGAGATTTTTTTGCTTAGTGATAGAGACATAGTTGACAGCTAAAAATATATAGATTTTTTTTGTCTAATTTAAAATATGTAGGTATAGATATCTATAGATTGTATCTTATACAAACCCATATTAATTTTATATGACTTGGTTGAGGCTCCAGAAAGGGAGTCTGAGATGGGGGCTGTCAGAAAAATAGGAGAAGTTTGTCAAACTAGAGAAGCCAATACCATTGGAACCTTGATTCACACTAGCATCGTAGAATGGAAAACCCATATATAGCATTTTGAAATCCATTCATCTGGAGTCAATTAGTACATTTGTCTTTTATTACTCATTTGACTAGTTGTGAGTCATTTCCATTCTCAGGACCTCAAATTCCAATTCTATAAGATGAGGGGTTTAAACTAGATTATTTCTAAAGTTGTCATGCTTTGAATGAGCCATAGACAATAAATTAGTAGAAGTAGACTTGAATCCTGGTTCTGAAATGAGTTGTATTTCTGGGCATGTCATATAACCTCTTTGTGTCTCATTTGCCTTATCTGGGTAAAAACAAATTGCACTCAATAACCTATAAAATACTTAGCTCCTAAAACACACACACACACATACACACACACAGCAACAACAATTATTATGAAAGTCAAATCCAGAAACAAAAGTCACATAAGCGGAATATATAAAAACATGTTCTAGATACCTTATACCAGAATAGGTTTTACTCTCAATCTTATTCTTTCCAAATGTATATCAAAACTCTTTAATACCTGTTCATTGTGATTGACACTTAGCCATGCTGATCCATGCATTTTGCCATAAAAGGGGTTATTCAAAGTTCTGAGTTGGGGGAAGGGGTAAATTCATTGAATCTTCTTTTCTACAGCTACTCCAGTTTATCACAAAATCTATCCATTCATTGCCCTTTGGCAATCCTTAAATGAGTTTAAAATGGCTTCATAGTGTTATATCTAGTTTACTGCTTGGACTGAATTGTTCTTTTTTTTTTTTTTTTTTTTTTTTTAACTTGAATTTACCATTGGCTTGACTGAATTGATTGAGTCAGCTGGTTTCCTTAAATAAAGCCTCAAGGAAGAAATGCAGCTGATTTGGAGAATATCTTTTCTTTTGTGAATTGGCTGTGTCTGTTTCTGAACTCCTACTTTTGGGACCTGAGGAACAGCAGGCTAAAGGCATTAAGTTATTAATAGTGTGTAAGTAATATGCAAATAGACTCATCACATGTCTGTCCAATCCCATCAGCCAGATTCACAGCAGGTTGGTTCTAAAGCCATAGCTGCTGATGTAGCCAGATGGTTCATCACAGATGGGAGATAGGAACAAGAGTCTGATTCCCTCTGTAGGCCTTGGGGCAAGGAATGATGGGGAGCCTAGAGGTTCTCCTTTATATGAAAGAAGGGACTTATTACACTGTAGCTCCTACCCCCACCCATGGATAAAATGACACTCAGCTGAGCTGTGGAGATCACACTTTCCTCTAGACACAAAGATGGATGTGAGCTAGAATCCAACAAAAGGTTATTAAACCCTTAGCATATGCAAGAAACTATAATAATAACTGAAGATATATTTTTAAATGACTAAAGCAAAAATCAGAGAAGGAAGAAATGGAAGGGAAAGGGGCTATTTGAGGTGAACCTGAGGGATTCTAATGTTATTTGGCTGGGGCCAAAGATACACAGCCTTAATCTTTTAGAAATCATTCCACTTAGCCTTCTGATTTGAATATAATGGCTGGCTTATCCTCTATATTCAGACATATCTAACTAGGCCAGTAGTAGAGAAAGTATGTGGTTGGTTAAAAATGTAATATTTCAAGGCAATATCAAATATGCTGATGTATGTGGAGTTGTGATGGCAGGGGTAATCTTTCTCTAACCATATTTCTTTGTTTCTTTGATATAAGGCATTGAAGAATGCCATGACAATGCAAACATGGACTAGGGAGTCCATAAGAGCCCATCAAGAAATGAGAACATGTCTCTTTTCTCCCTTTGAAACACAGATGAGAAAAGAGACAAAATTTGGAGTGAGGTATTAAAAAAAATTCAATTCTTTCTTGAGGAGGTGGAATAAGGATGGAAGTAGACAGTAGTAGGATTTTTGTCATCCATTTCTCCAATATATTTATCTTAATATCTAATTTCTGTTTGCTACTTCTCCAAGATAAGAATCATAAAAACCTGTCTTTTGAAAAAGCCTTGAGTCAGAAATAAGTAAAATAATAGGATGAGTATGTGGGATTGAGGTAAGAGTAGATATTTTGTTTTTGTATAGAAAACAGAATCTAGGGACTGAAGAGAGTAGTGGAGAAAAATCTTGCTATTAACCCACCATTGATTGATAAGTTTCTCTTCATTTGGCATCTCCTGTGTGTTCTGTTTTTACTAGCATTGAGTTGAACACAAAAATGGGAAGGTCATGGCTCTTGCCCATGGTGATATGAACAAGAATTTTTGATGTGGATGAGCAACAAGACTAACAGAAATCCCGTCATTTATATTTCCTATAAAAGAGTGTATGCATTTTGTTGTAGATGAGGAAAGGACTTGACTGGGTTGAGGGATGAGCTTTCTCTTTGCATTTCTACAGATTTAATTATGATATTTTGTTTTCTACACTCCCAAAGAACTTAGAAATGAGCACAAATCTATAAAACACAATAAAACAAACCTAGAGAGCACACCATTTATAATTATTGATTATAATCATATATTAAATATATATATATATATATATAATTTGATATCTAGCTTATGTCATACACACATTATATATCTATATCTATTTACACACACATAAACACACACATACACACACACACACACATTCATGTATATAATGATAGGGAAAGCCAATCTCAGCAGATTGAAAATTGAAAGTGGAAAGGAGTTGAAAAGTTTTGACCCTGCATTCTGTAAGGGAAAGCTTTGACAGAAGTTCATAAAAACTCTAGCCCTTTAGTCAAAGAATAAAAAAGATTTAGAGAATTGGAAAGATGTTGAGTATCTAAGGTTGCTTTAAATAGCATGATCTGATGATATAAGGATCTCTTTACATGTGTGCATATATCTATACGGTGGAATAATACTGTGTACTTGGGATTTCATCATAGATGCATTCATAAAATTCCTTAGCAAAAATGATATTCTGAAACTTTGAAAGCAAGGAGTAGAGTTAGATCTTTGGCAAGCTATTAAAAGGCCCAATCCACAAACTGTCCATAGTCTTATTGAGGATTACTGAGATATATTCTGCAAGTCAGTGGTAACACAAGGTCAGAGACCGCTTAAGCTATTCTTGTCCTCATTGACCTTATGCTATTCAGAATTTTTTCTTATATCAAGTCCCTTACAACTTACCACTTCATTGTTTCATTACCAATTATGGTTACTCTTTTAAAAATGTTTATTTTTTCTCCAGAGATTATAATATGCTCCATGGAGATTTAGTATATGCTTATATGTCTACTTTTCATCCCCATACACTATTCCCATCTTGAGAGCAAGGGTTATTTAATTTTTGTATCCCTAACAACAAATAAATTCTTAATGATTAATTCAATTCAACAACAACAATAAAAATGAAGTATCTTTGATGTGCCAGACATTGTGTTAAGCATGAGCCAGAGAGAACTGGAGAGAGACAGACAAAAAAGAGCAAGAGAGAGAGTGAGAGCTCTGTTTGTAGTGGCTAGAAACTGGAAGATGAATGGATGCCCATCAATTGGAGAATGGTTGAGTAAATTGTGGTATATGAACGTTATAGAATATTATTGTTCTGTAAGAAATGACCAGCAGGATGAATACAGAGAGGACTGGCGAGACTTACATGAACTGATGCTAAGTGAAATGAGCAGAACCAGGAGATTATTATATACTTCAATAACGATACTGTATGAAGATGTATTCTGATGGAAGTGGATTTCTTTGACAAAGAGATCTAATTCAGTTTCAATTGATCAAAGATGGACAGAAGCAGCTACACCCAAAGAAAGGGCATTGGGAAATGAATATAAACTGCTTGCATTTTTGTTTTTCTTCCCAGGTTATTTATACCTTCCAAATCCAATTCTCCCTGTGCAACAAGAGAACTGTTCGGTTCTTCACACGTATATTGTATCCAGGATATACTGTAACCTATTCAACATGTAAAGGATTGCTTGCCATATGGGGTAGCAGATGGAGGGAGGGAAGGGGAAAATCGGAACAGAAGAGAGTGCAAGGAATAATGTTGTATAAAATTACCCTGGCATGTGTTCTGTCAATAAAAAGTTATTAAAAAGAGAGAGAGAGAGAAAGCTCCAATCAGAAGGAAAGACAACTGAGGGAGAGTTGTTGGATATTAAAGCTGAGTCAATCTGGAGGGTAATGAGATTTCAAAAACAAACAAACAAACAAACAAACAAACATTTATCAGGCTCCTACTTTTTTCCAGGCACTGTACTAAGACAATCCAAGTGATCAATTTATTCTTGGGGTAGGGAGATGGATGTTAAATAAAGACAAAGGCAAGTAGGCTTCTAACTGAATTCTGACAAAGAAAAAACATTGATTTTATTCAACACTCATTCCTAATAAGAACACCAGAGAGTATAGGAACAATGGAGCTTTCCTTAAAATGATCAGTAGCATTTATTTAAAACTATCAACAATCATCTTATATAATAGGGACAAATTAGAACCATTTCCAATAAGATCAGGGGTGAAACAAGGTTGCCCACTATTATCATTTTTTTAAATTTTATTTTATATTTATTTTGTTTAAAATGATAGCTTTGGAAATAAGAGAGAAAAAAAGAGATTAAGGAGTTAGAGTAGGTAATGAGGTAACCAAATTATCACTCTTTGCAGATGATATGAAGGTATACTTAGAGAACCTTAGAGAATCAACTAAAATAAACTACTAAAAACAATTCACAACTTTAGCAAAATTGCAGGATACAAAATAAATCCATATAAGTCTTCAGGATTTTTACATAGTATTAACAAAGTCCAATAGCAAGAGATTTAAAGAGAAATTACATTTAAAATAACTGTCCATAATGTAAAATAATTGGGAGTTTATCTGACAAAACAAACTCAGAAACTATATGAATACAACTACAAAACACTTTCCACACTACAAAGTCAGATTTAATCAATTTGAAAACTACCACGTACTCATAGGTAAGCTGAGCAAATAATAATAAAAATGACAATCTTGCCTAAATTAATCTACTTATTCAGTGCCATACAAATCAAACTCCCAAGAATTTATTTTATAGGTCTAGAAAAAATAATAACAAAGTTAATCTGGAAGAAGAAAAGATTAAGAATTTCAAGGCAATTAATGAAAAAAAGCAAATAAAGATAGCCTAGCTGTGCCAAGTCATTAAAACTATTTGGTATTGGCTAAGAAATAGAATAGTCACTCAGTGAAATAGGTAGAACAAAATAGTGAATGACTATAGTAAACTAGTGTTTGACAAACCCAAAGACTCCAGCTTTTGGGATCAAAACTCACTATTTGACAAAATCTCCTATGAAACTAGTATGGCAGAAACTGGGCCTGCACTTACACTGTACAGCGTATACCAAGATAAGGTCAAATTGGATTCATGATTTAGACATAGTGACATTAGCAAATTGCAAGAACAAAGGAAGTTTACCTCTCAGAACTGTGGAGAAGGAAGAAATTTTGGATAAAGAACTGGAAACTATTATTGAACACAAAATAATTTTGATTATATTACATTTTAAAAGTTTTATGCAAACAAAACTAATTCCAACAGGATTGATAGGGAAGCAATGATTTGGGAAACCATTTTTACATTCAAAGGTTCTGATAAAAACCTCATTTCTAAAATATATGGAGAATTGACTCAAATGTATAAAAGTCAAGCCATTTTCCAATTGATAGGATATGAACAGATAATTTTCAGATGAAGAAATTGAAACCATTTCTAGTTAGATGAAAAGATTGTTCTCCATCACTATTGATAAGAGAAACTCAAATTAAGACATTTCTGTGATACCACTACACACCTCTCAAATTGATTAAGATGATAGGAAAGGATAATGATGAATATTGGAGGGGATGTGGGAAAACTGGGACTCTAACACATTGTAGTGGAATTAAGAACTGATCCAACCATTCTGAAGATCAATTTTGAACTATGTCCAAAGGGCTATCAAACCATGCACACATTTTTATCCAGCAGTGTTTCTACTATATATACTCCTTTATATTCTAAAGAAATCTTAAAGGAGGGAAAGACATTCATATGTGCAAAAATGTTTATGACAGCTCTTTTCGTAATGGCAAGAAACTAAAAACTGAGTGGATGCCCATCGGTTGGAGAATAGCTCAATAAGTTATGGTATATGAATGTTATGAAATATTATTGTTCTGTAAGAAATGATCAGAAATGATTTCAAAGAGGTCTGGAAAGACTTACATATAATCAGCTTAAGTGAAATGAGCAGAACCAGGAGATAATTATCCATAGGCAGCAACAAGATTATACAATAATTAATTATGGTGGGTGTGGCTCTTTTCAACAATGAGATGATTTAGACCAGTTCCAATAACCTTGTGATGAGAAGGGCCATCTACAGCCAGAGAGAGAAAGGTGGAATTAATTGAGTGTGGATCATAATATAGCATTTTCACTCTTTTTGTTGTTGTGAGCTTGCGTTTCATTTGCTTTCTCTTTTTTTTTTTTTTCTTTTTGATTTATTTATTTTTCTGTTGTTGTGTAGCAAGAAACTCTATAAATATGTATGCATATTTTGGATTTAAAGGGAGTGGGGAAAAGAGGTGAAAAATTGTAATACAATGTTTGGAAAGAGTTAATGTTGAAAAATTATCAATGTGTGGTACTAGGTGGTATTTAGAGTACCAGCCCTGAAGTCCAGTAGGACCTGTGTTCAAATGTGGCTTCAGACACTTACCACTTCCTAATTGTGTGACCCTGGGCAAGGTACTTAATCTCAATTGCCTGAGCAAAAAAAATAAAAATAAAAATAAAAGAAAGAAAGAAAAGAAAAAGAAAAATTATCCATGCATATGTTTTGTAAACAAAAATGTTTTAATAAAAAAGAAAGTTGGCAAAAATTTAAAATGATTGATATGGAGATTTCTATGCATAGAATTTCCTTTATTCCTCTAACTTTTTAATTCACCTCTTTTATGAAGAATTCTTACCAGTTATGTAGTCACATGGAATTTAGAAAAGCAATACAAAGATACTATCAAGTTCTCTCTAAAGAACTTTAGAATTATGTGACATGAGAGACACTGGCAAAGGACTGTCCAGCATGGCATGTCTGCAACAAAGAAGGTGATGTGCTCTATAAGAGAAGCAGGATTGCAGTAGCTTAAAAGAATCATAAAATGTAAAAATTAGGAGATTTCTCCACTTCTAATGTACAGATAGATTATCTGTGACCAACTTGTGGTAAAACCATCCAAGCTCACATTTGTCTCATCAGATCAGTCACAGATGGAGAAATGTACCTTGATTCCAAGATAGTGATTTCAATTTGGCTCTTTTTAAGGACGAAGGGCAAGAACAACCCAATTCATCTGTGACTTAATATTCTTAAAGAATTTAGTGGGGGAGCTATTGAAAGACTAATATGTCTGCTAATATGTTCAGAGTCAGGACTAGTATGTAAAATTTCTTAGAACCAAGTCTTGTTTTCTGTGTTCTTCACACATGATTCTCCAGCTCCCAGATCTTATTTGCTGACTTTCCACTGTGCTTGGGATGCTTTCTCTTCTTTCCTCTGTTTCTTAGAATCCCTGAAGTCCTTCACTACTTAAATAAGGGCATCTATAGGACTCTTTTCCTAATCTCCCAGATGCTTTCTCCTGAAAGGTTATTTTTCATTGTATTCTATATCTTCTCTATATCTTTGCATGAACACTTTGTTATCTACAATAGAACATAAAATTTTTGAAGACTAATATTGTCTTTTCTTTGTGTCCCCAGCACTTAGTACAATGTATGACATAGATAAAGCATTTAATGAACTTATATTGGTTTATTCTAAAGTGGTTTAATGATAATAATGACGGTTGGGATTATATAAGTTCTCAGGTGGTACAGTAGATAATGTGCTGGACTTGAAGTTAGGAACAACTGATGCTGAATCGTTTCTCAGACACTGACTAGCTATTTGATTTTGTGCAAATCATTTAACCTATGTCTGCCTCAGTTTCTACTACTATAAAAAAAGGAAATCATAGCATTATCTCATTTTAATTAATTATTAAACTCAGATGGCATAATTTTATATACATATTTTGGTAATGACACTTAAAGTTTTAGTTGTTTTCATCATCAGTCATAATTATCATCTTCATTTCCATATGTGTACCTTTTATTTCTGCCACCATGGTTATATCACTTTAAGAAAAAATGCTTCAAATATACAGATTCTCTATAGGTCCTACTTCAATGCTGGTACTAATTAAGATCTGGTTGAGTGATTGTTTAATTCTCCATCTCCTCTCTGCAGAGTCAACAGATGATTTAATTCCAGACCAATACAATCTGGAATGAGTAGACCTATCCTGTTATTTTGGCTAAGATTGGAAGTAATAAGGATCTTCTCAAGGTTGTACATAAGTTAAATTTATTCACACAGATTTTAAAAAGCAAAACAAAACAAAAATGAGGAGGGGTGCAAGTACTGAGACTTAATGACAGACTGTTCCAAATAAGCTAAACTAAAATGGTTACCATTGCCTAGGACTCTCTGACTCCCAATATGTTTGAGACAGCAGGTCTTTCTCCTTGGTAAAGGGCAAATTCCAC
Source organism: Antechinus flavipes (assembly GCF_016432865.1). NCBI lineage: Eukaryota > Metazoa > Chordata > Mammalia > Dasyuromorphia > Dasyuridae > Antechinus > Antechinus flavipes. The sequence continues at coordinate 29,426,122 of NC_067399.1, read as the reverse complement.
ATTTGTCCTGATGCCCTAGGTCTCACTAACAACTGTTTATGAGCAATATTAGGAAAAGAGAAAGCAGAGGAAAATGACCACAATGCACCTGTCCATTAGCACAGTTCTATGCCACAGGAGAAGCTCCCTGGCACCATCTGCTTCTAATCTTAGGCTCTGAAGCATGAGAATTGATGGGCCTTTTAATTTTTATCTCAGCTAGTATAATTGCAGATGCTATTCTTATGAAAAATGGGCCAGATTTTGCCCAAAGCTAAAAACAGGCAATTCCCATTGACTTTAATGGGACATCGAGCACAAGTAACTGACAAGAGGATTTGGCCTAATATCTCTAATTACTTTATGAATCTTAATATATTCTGTTTGATTCAGAGATGCTCAGGAGAAGAAAAAAATTAAAAAATAAGTTACAAAACTCCCAGGAGAAGGGAGTTTTTTAACTTATTTGTTCATTTGTTTTCTTTTTTTTAAAAAAAAAAGCATTGAAAGGAGACAGAAGCAGTAGAATGACCCTTGAACATAAGTTGTGAGGATTCATTCCATGTTCCTGATATTTTACTTACTAACTTTTTCATATCATCTGTTCTAGAGATAGAAAGGTAGTAAGAAATCATGTAGGTCTAGTGTTTTTATTTTATAGAGTAAGATACTGAGGCTTCCTCTGGAAGGAAAGATGACTCTCATAAACAATAGCTTATGAATAGAAGACTAGGTTTCTGGCTTATGACATTAGACAGCAATTCCTGGTTAACTATTTCCATGGGAATAGCTCCAGTTTCTCTATCCTATTAAAAAAATGCCTTTCTCTGATCTTCCATTGCATTTATATTTAACCGTCCAAACCTGGTCTTATCTTTTTCATCTCCCGTTACTGTACACATTTGCTATCAAAAATTGGCATAGTGAATGCATTAATTTTGGAATTAGAGAGGTGATGGTTCAGATCCCTTCTCTAAAACATCATGGATAGATGGTCCTGGGACTGTTTTCCTTCCCCCATTGGATGTAGAACATCATCGCTATCTTCCGCTTCTCACTTTCATTCACCAATATAGCAAATTAATTGTAAAATCTCATTTCTATCTCTGCAACATATTTCCCACTCAAATGGGAAATTCACTCACAGAGCTACTTGAGTTCAGGTACTCATTCCTTCTCACCTAGAGCAAACTACCTGCTGTCTTCTTGATCACTTTTCGACTCCAATCCATCCTATGTGTTAGAGCTAGAATGATTCTCTTTAAGCATTCGTCATAAAAGCATGAAAGGTGAGAAGTGGGAGAGAAACAACAGCAACAATCTAGTCCAATGCTTACACCAAAGAAGTGTGAAGTATACAATATCCAGCAAATGGTATTTGAGTCTTTGGTTTAAGACCTCCAAAGAGAAGGTGTATGAACAAATCCCTCTCTTAATCATCTCCAGCAAAGGAATGGATTTTTTGCTCTTAAGTAATCTGCATTATACTGGAGAGACTACATATTCATGCATACATGCATATTTATATTTAAATGTATACGTAAAATGTGTACAATAAATATGTATCTGGGTATATTATTATATATATGAGTATATATATATATTTATGTATACGAAATATATTATTTGTGTACACAACACATATTATGCCATATATTTGTAATTCACAGCACAAATACTATATATTTCATATATAAATTATATGTGTGTATTGGACCCAAGATAAGTTAAAGGGGAAGGCACTAGGAACTGAGGTAGAAATGGAGATGGATAAAGAGAAGACTTTTGTGGAAGTGAATACTAGGGATGAATCTTGAAAGAAACCCAAGATTTAAAGGAGGAGTGATTAGCAGAAAGTCTACTAAGTATGTGGGATAGCCAATAAAAGCCTTGTCCAAAGTCACAATAAAATAAATGGCCAATCTGCATATATTTCCTTTTCTTTCCAATAAAAGTACTTTCTACTGACATCAAAAGAAAAAAAATATTGTTATTATTTCTTCAATTTCCAAAGGTTATTATCTTTCTTTAAGAGAGCATGCATGATTCTTCCCTAGTCCATCTCTAGAATAATCTGTCTAGAAATCAATAAATCCAGGGAAATACTTGAATTCAAAATACTTGAATTTCCACTGGTCTGAGTGAAAAAAAGGAGAAGTATGGAAGAAACAAACAAACAAAAAAATATGCCCCGCTTTTCTCCCATAGTTGCAAGAGCAATTTAGAGACAATATAAAGAATCATAGCTCATTAGTGCAGTTTTAATTGCTTTTGTGTTAAATCCATTACCTTAAAGAACAATCAGTGGAAGAAAGAAGAGAGAGTAGTGATTTGTGAAATACACAAAGAAATTGAATATAGAGAACAAAGCCAGATAAATACAAGGTTATGTACTCAATATGGAAGAATCAGCAGAAAATGAAAATTAAGTATTTCTTCAAGAGAGATAAAAGGAAAATTGCCTTTTAAACATACATTTCTTCTTAATTTCCGCCCATTAAAGTGCTAAATACACACATACATGCATACATCCATTTAATCCTCACCACTAATCACAAATTTAGGGATTTTTTTTCCTAAAAAGATTCAGTTTCTTTGAATGTAAATGGAATTTTAAATCATGGACTTACACATTTTAGTTTGCTTCAATGCATTGTAATTATAAGTGTAGTTTGCCCTTGAAAATGAGAAGGCCAATTTTTGAGCCCAACCACGTTCAAGTATTAACTAATGTAAATCAAAATGTCTTGAAGACTCTAAAGGAGTCTGAAAACATGATCTTTAGGAATCAAGTGAGAACATATATTTCTAATTTCTAAAATAAATAAACTTAACAAAAAAGCATGATATAGTTATAGATTGTCACAGTACTTTGACATAGTGAAGGCAGGCATTTTGGAGAGAAACATTGCTTCAGATGGCTACTTAAAAGCATAATGGATGGTCCCGAGATTTTTATATTATCTACTATTATTAGGAAAATCTACAGCAATGTAATTTACAGAGTAGGTACCATCTGTATTAATAAAGAGTTTTCTCACCAGAGAGTCTACAAGTAAAATAACTGGCCTAGTGGAAAAAAAATAATAAAATAATAAAAGGCAGTCACCTAGTCAATCAAGAAATTTAAAGGATTTGGATTGTAAAGGATTTAGATTAGAATCCTTATTCTGTTGGCTTACAGGAACTTGACAGATCATAATTTCTCCTTTCCTCAATGCCCTTATATAAAACTGAAAGGATTAGATTTGCTAATGCCCATGCTTCCTTCTAGCATTAATTTTATTATATAAGGAAATTTATTAATATGATTGATATCAATAAAGGCAAATTGATCTTCCTTCAGGACATAGTGGGGGAGGTAATTTGTCCCAATGACTTCATGGAAATAGGTCTCTTCCAATATGGTTGCTCTATTAACTGAGGCAGAGCCTACAACTCTTCTTTAATTTATTATCATATAGAATTAATTAGAGCCATAAGCTCATACAAGAAATGTGGTTCAAAGGTCAAATGAATCTGAGAATTTTGTCCACATCATGCTGTTTCACTCATGGCCTCACAAATCTCTTAAAACATTGAAAAAATAAAGGTATCATAAAGAGAGTGAATCTGAATTTTCTCATAGCTATAGGAAAAATTGAAAATGTTGGATTATATAGATCATTTTCTTTCTTAATTTGTGAAAAAAAGAATACAAATAAATTCATCTATAGAGTCTGAATTTTGTTAGGAACTAAATAAAATAATTGCATAAATATGTGTGTGTATATATATGATTTAACATATATTTTAACATGTTTAACATATGTTGGATTGCTTGCTATCTAAGGGAGAGGATTGAGGGAAGGGGGTGAGAAATTTTGGAAGGCAAGGTTTTGCAAGGGGCAATGTTGAAAAATTATTCATGCATATGTTTTGAAAATAAAAAGTTTTTAATAAAAGAGAGAATAAATCAAAGAAGGATAAATCATTTTGAATAGAAGAAGTATTGATTACTATAACAGAAAGTGCCTTCTTCAAAGGAAGAAGATATAAATAGTTTACATCTAAGGAAAATGTTTGGACATATTAAAGTACAGTTGATTTTCATCATTAGAAGTATTAAATAACTTCAAAAACTGAATTACTGAATACTGAACCATTGTTCCTAAGGGAGATGTAGGATTAACTTCCTGAGAGTCTCTGGTCACAACATTTACTTTAGAACTTTCTGAAGGAGTCATATGTACAGAATGACAAAGTTTTTACTTTTTCTGAATATACTCTATAATTGACTTTTTAATCTTAAATCTCACAGTCAACATCACTATAACATGACCAAATGAGACTTATTGAACACATACATACAAACACATGTTTGTGTGTGTGTGTATGTGTGTGTGTGTGTGTGTGTGTGTGTGCATGTGGATGGATGGATAGATGGATGGACTGATGGATGAATGGAGGGAAGGTTTCCCAACAGATTGTCACAATGTCCTTACACTTAGAAACACTAGATAATGCTCCAACATTAAGTCTGGAAGTCATTCTGAACAATGAAAAATCCAACAAAAAGCATAAAAACATAACACTAAATGGATTGCAAAAAGGACATTTGTTTATAGTATGAAAACTGAAAACAGAAATGTAAACTGAATGGAAGAACATCATTTCTTGTAACTTTAACAGGGATGATACACATCAGGTGACTCAAATTCATATATATATATATATACATACATATATTTATCATTTGGTACATCTTCATGCATGGCCACAATGGGGGGAGTATTTTTTGAGATTGCAAATAAATTTTCGCTAATAGAAGAATTTGCAAATCCATGACTAACAAATATAAAATGATTACTATATTATTTAGAACTAAACAGAGATACAGACAGACAGGAGAGAGAGTGGGGGGGGAGGCAGGGGGGAGGGAAGGGGAGAAAGGGAGGCAGAGAGAAATATGAAGAATTACTGGAAATGTATCAGAAATATTGTATTTAGTGAATCCTTGTTTAAGAAAGCAATGTAAGAAACCAACTTCATCCAGAACCATGGTAGGTGTAAGCATAACCTTTGAGATGGAGGAGTGAGTTGGAGGATCAGAGTTGAGATAAACCTAAGGCTGAATCTGGAAGCGTTAGAAATATTTATGTAGAGTGGGTTTCCTACCAGACATGAGGGAAAAAAAAGAGAGGGTATTGGTAGGGAAATTGTTGGGAAAGGGATATCTTAGTAAAATCTAAGCAGGAGAAGGGAACACTTCATTGACTGCTCCATCCAATCTTCTGATCTAGGATTTGCACAGAAAACAAACTGATAGAAAGGAGAGTCATATGGATTAAAGTTTCATACAGCCTGTTTCATTTTGGTCATTAGGACCAAATTTGAGATTGCAAATTTGTTGCATATATATATATATATATATATATATATATATATATATATATATGTGTGTGTGTGTGTGTGTGTGTGTGTGTGTGTGTGTGTGTGTGTATATATATATATATATATATATTTCATCATCCCACATTCCTGAGGTACTCTATTAATTAATATTATATTTATTATAAAATCAATTAGCTCCATTTTTGAAATGGGAAATTGAGAGATATGGATTTTACCTTAACCAAATATATTTTTATTTCTAATGGGTAAACTTTACCTCCATGTCACACATGACATGACAATTTTATATTGAAACAAACATGGAGCTGGAGATTTTGCAAATGATCCAGCATAATCTAATTTGACTCTAGCCGTTTCAGGATATACCTGCCATGAATATTTCAGATTAAATAAATATGATTTGGTAGAAACCCAACAATATCAAGGGCTACTCTTGTGTTCACAAGTGAGTCCTCCTATTTCCCTTTCTCCAAGACCACCTTTTTCTTCCTTGGGGGAAGGGACCATTTTAACTAGGCTATATTTACAATGCAGTAAATCAGGATGATTTTGATCTCCCCCTCCCCATCAAAAAAAGCACAGGTGTAAAGCTTTCACTTAGACACAGGTGGCCTGCTTGGCATTTAGAGAGATGCAATCACATTGCCCAACTATCGGAACTGTAGTTAATTTTAAGATGGTTTTCAGAGCATCATTTTTGCAAAGGTTAGTGAATCTCTAGGGTAGACAGCATAGTCTTTAGCTGTTGTAAATGTGAAAATAAAATAAACTTGGTGCAGTTACATCACATTTTAGTGGAATCCTATGAAAATGGAAGGTATTCCCACTCTGTATAATTGAAGCTTTCTGTCTTTTAATAGATTGGGATTAAATTGTAAGACCAGAGCACTCCTTGTTTGACTTGAGAGGGCATGAAATCCTAAATGACCAGATCTGATTGACCATCAGAGATGGACAGGGGATGATTAAGAGAGGTCTCATAGCCTTACATTGTGAAGCACTATATTATAGCAGCAAAATCCATCTATATCAGTATCTCTGGAATAAAGATATGATAAAAAGCCATTAAAATTAAGTATTTTCAACATGTGAAAGATTTCTGATGCCTCTTTGGGGGTTCACAACAACATACAGGATCATTAAGGACCTGCACATTCTGCCAAGCAAAATGAGCTAAAAGTACTTGGGGATAAGTTGTTTATTGAGTAGAGAAATTGAGTAATTAAATGGGCAGCCTGAAGAGATAGTTACCTATGAATAATACCCTCATGGAGATGAAAATATTTTCATGGTTTCCTTTTGGAAATACCATGAGTATTCCTTTTGGAGTTACAAATAATTTTTATAGTAGGAGAATTTGTAATCAACAAATCAAGAATCAACAAATAAAGGAGGGTTGATTATATATGAATTAGAGCTAAAACAGATCTTTGAAATTCCTTAAAAACTAGAACTGCAGAAGGGGAAGCCGGTGAAGTTATAAGAAATGAGGAAATAATGAAAATAAAATACAAGGAATGAAAAAAATAGATGAGAATGTGAGATATATGAGAAAAACAACAGATCTGGAGAATATATTTAACAAAACATAAGAATTGGACTGTTTGAAAGCTATGATCAGAAAATAAACCTTGATATAATAATTGTGAAATAAAGAAAATTGTCCTGAACTATTAGAATAAGAAGGGAAAGTAGAAATTAAAAAAAAAAAAATCACTAGTCACCACCTGAAAGAGATCCTATGAGGAAAACTGAAGCATCAATGCCAAATTCCTAAACCTCAGATTAAGGAGCAAAAATAGGAGCAACCAAAAAATCAATTCAAATATGGAAGAGCCACATTTGGAATCACACAAGACCTATCAGCAGCTACATTAAAAGACCACAATTCTTGGGACACTATATATCACAGAATAAAAGAACTAAGTCTGAAAATATCATACCCAGCAATGTTAAACATAATTCTTAATGGAAAAAAAAATAGACATTCAATGAATTGCCAGACTTGGAAGATTTTGTGGCAAAGAAAGAAACAAAAACCATCTAAACTTATCAGAAATTCTGACATAGAGGATCTAAGAGAAATGTCAAGTAAACACCAAAGGAAGATTTCAAGAGACTCAAAAGGAACAACTTCTTACATAGAAATGTAAGTTATGTTTCTAAGATTGTCATTAATAATTGGATGGTTCAAAATAAAGACTGGAATATAGCTATATATGATGTGATTCTAAAAAAAAATGTAGAAAAAAGGTAAAAAAAGAGTAATTATATTATATTATGCTAGGGCAAAAAATGACAGGAATTAGATGAGGAAAGCAGAGTGGTAGTTCTGGAATGCTATTAACATTGGGAATGGGTTTTTATATCTAGAAAAGTGTAAACACCTAAATTTATAAAGAAACAGAAGAGAGAGGGAATAGGATAAACTGAGGTATAGAAGACTGTGTAGATTAAAGGATAATAGAGTAGAGAGGGAGGAAAGGATTGGGGGGGAAGGATAAGGGAAGGATCCTTGAAGGAGGCTAGGTTAAGAAATAGCAAAGCAAGATAGTACAAATAAAGCAGAAGAGTCAGTAGGAAATAAGAGAAATACATGAATATAATAGAAATGATCAGAGGTAGAACTTAGGAAAAAAATCAGTGCTAGTAATCAGTGATCTCAGTTAAAGCTAAAGCTAAAATAAATTTAATAAAAAATAGGGAAAGTATATTATATGTCATCCATTTCAAATAAACTAAATAGCGTAAGACTAGGATATTGCTGTGATGTGGGAAATGATGAGTTGGTTTCGAAGATTTAGAAAATAATGAAAAGACTTGGACTTAGGATGGATGATGCTATCTATCTTCAGATAAATAGTGGACAAACAAGCATAGTACAACCTTATACACACACACACACACACACACACACACACACATATATATACATATACACACATATTTGTGTGTAAACATATCCTTGCTTAATTTATATATACTTACATATTCTCACCTGTGTGAGTGTGTGTGTGTGTGTGTGTGTGTGTGTGTGTGTTCTCAAGATAGACATGGAACTCTTCACAACTCATCCCCCTGTCTTTTCCAGTATTATGTTCTATTTATATCCACATATTGTATGATCCAACCATATTGGCTTTTTTGGTATTTTTCACACAGAGCCTCCTATCTCCTACCTCAGAGTGTTTTTATTGTCATTTACAATGAACTTCATCCTGTTTCATGAAATATCCAATTCATATTCTCTGGATTTAATTAAATCCCATTCAAGTACCAGCTCCTTCACGATGCCTTTCCTGCCCACTCTCACTTATACTTTATGACTTTTAATGTCCTTCTTGGTAAAATTACCTTCTTGTATTTTTTTTTAATTCATGTATGTTATCTAATTAAAATATAAGATCATTGAGGGTTATTTGGTTTTTGATTCCTAATAGGTCCAGGCATTTAATAAGCACTTGCACTAGCACTGTCTCTCTGATGAATCTGTCTTTCTATTTATATCATCTAATATACAGTAAGCACTATTAAGTTCTCTAAATATTCAGTATGAATGATTTTTTTTTTTGTAGTTTAGTTTGTCTATATCTAAAATCACCTCATATAAGTAAAAACTTTTTTTTTTTTAGTTGCCAGGTCTTCTCTTAACTTGTGTTTCCAAAACGTTTTAAACTTTTATAGATTTAATACCAACTACTTTTTACTATCATCTGGTAACAATCCACTACAGAATTCTGTCACATAGCTTTAATTGTTCTTCTATTGTTGAAATAATAAGATTCAAGAGATTAAAAATTAAATCTTTTAGTATCATTAGTTCACTCTATCTTCTCATCTTTACTCATAGTCACTCATCAGTCATTGTTTTTCCTTTGTTAGTCAACCACAAACAACAAAGGCAAAAACATTTAACTCAAGGATGAGAAGTTCACATGTGCTGTATGGCAGAAGTCTCCAACTTTCAACTGTACTGCAATTTGCATAAAAGTCAACTCCTTGCTGTTAGATATAGATTTCACTCATTAATTAATAATAATTATGCTGTTGTTATCACATGGTCATTGGGGAATGATATCTATATTCACATTAGACTTCTATGACAAATAAACTTGTATCTTGGTATATGAATTTAAGTATGTGTATGTTAACATATTTTATATATCAGAAAGTATATGCATAGTTGATTGGATGAGGCAGAATAGAGTTTTTAAATAACAATACCTAACCCCCCCCAAAAAAAAACTGCCTTTAAATCTTATCTGGTTTATCAAATTCTTTTTCTTTCATTTTTTTTTCTCACTTCCCACTCTTCTCAACAATTTGTTATTTGCCAATTTGAAGGCAACAACTTACAAGGGAAGAAAACAACATTCTCTTTGAGAGATCTTAAAGAACATTGCACCAATAATACTACACCAATTAGAGTATGCAGAAATCAATACATCAAAATGTCAATTGGATAGGTTAATTATATCTTTAAGAGTATTCTTTTTTAGAAAAGTCTATTTTAGGATTCCTTCATCATAGACGGCATTCAAAAAGAATTTGGACTCATATGCTTTAGATGAAACATTATTATTTATTTTGTGTTATAGTATTTCCCAAAGAGACAAAAAAGTAAATTAAAGAGAGAGGAAAAACAGGAAAAAATATTTTTTACAATACTATTTACTATTTTTATGTGATGTTTAGGCTCTAATTACTAGGGAAGGGAGATCTAAAAGTGCCAGCTGGTGGAAGAAGTCATATCTTATTATGTTTTATTGCAGATCAAAAAACAAAACAAAACAAAACAAAACAAAAACAAAAAACAAAAACAAAACAAAAAAAAAAAACAACAACAACAACAACAAAAAACTTTCTGATTATAAGCTACTTGAGGATAAGGAGTTTTCATATCTTTCTTCCTGTACCTAGTTGGAATGTCTGACAGAATAAGTGTTGAATAATGTTGTTGTTGTTGTTGTTGCTCTTACTATTGAATGATTAAATCATAGTATAGATAACTTATTTTATATAAATATAAATTATTTTTGTCTTCTAACGTCTTATTCAGTTAACTCTTAGGCTGGATCTGAAAATGTATCTTGTGATGACATTTCTATTTCTTTGATTTAGTTGGTTTTTACATTTCTGAATGTGGAAATGTGAATTTGATCTTACCTAGATGCATAAACAATATGAAACCATAGGTTTCGTCTCAGGATTCAGATGTCACAGAGAGGACATACTTTTTCCTTGATAAAGATATTTGATTGCCACAGTGACCACTATCCTCACATCTCTTCTTATAATATCACTTTTGGGAGTATTTTCTCTACATTCTCTCTTTGTTAGCCAATCTACTTTGATGTCTTCATTTTTTTTTCTATATCTGTAGATTTATAGATACAGATATATGAAAGGCAATAAGGGATAATCAATGTCAACACTCTTTAAGAAGAATATAATCCCTTATTGTATAAGTACAAAAAAGAAAATTATATTTCTACAATAGAAAAATCAAAAAATACTTTTCTTATTTCACAAATTAGTTTCATTTCTCTGTCTGAGCTGACTTTTTAATTAATAGTTTTCTGGAAGCACGTCTGATCATTTAGTTGAACAAACTTCTTAAGTCCTACAAAACTATTCATTTTTATATCTTTTTCTAGTCCAAATCATTTATTTAGTTTGTACAAATTTTCCTCTGAAATTTTGCCTCTTTGAAATTACCTCATCTCTTACAATAAAACTATATACTAGAATATCCAGATACCAAAATTTGTTCATCACATAATTTTGGCCATTCTACAATTGATAGACATGCCCATAGAATATTCCTTTATTCCTCAAACATGCTCCCTTTCCATCTGCATCATTGGAAATATCATGCATTGTCCATAGTCTAGCCCTGCAGGGATCCTCAAACTATGGCCTGTGGGCCAGCTGCAGCAGCTGAGGACATTTATCCCCCTCACCCAGAGTTATGAAGTTTCTTTATTTAAAGGCCCACAAAACAAAGTTTTAGTTTTTACTATAGTCTGGCCTTCCAACAGTCTGAGGGACAGTGAACTGGCTCCCTATTTAAAAAGTTTGAGGATCCCTGGAGTGTAACAAATGAGGTCTTCCCTGGTCCTTCTAACTAATCAGTTTATCTTTTTTCACTATATAATAAAATATAGCATATTATCAGTACCATATTTTTATAAGATTGTTTTTAATGGGCTACTGTACTTTTATAATACAAATAATTTTGAAACATTTAATAGCAAAAAAAAAGAGCTTCTCACATCTGTCTTATTGTCTGCTTTATCTTATATTTTATATAGTTAATTAGTGACTTTTATTATCTTTCCCATAGACATTAATTTCCTTTAAGGCAATAATAGCAACTTAGTAATCAATACCATTTTTTAGGGCCTGCCTAAAATATAGTAGGTAATTAATAGGTATTTGTTGTATAGTGCCCTTTTCTGCACTAAATTCTCACCATTCTTGTTTGAGAAAGTATCCCTAGAGAAAAATGAATACTATACCCTCCCTTACAGTTCTAAGAGTACCTCTAAAGTTTTGAAGGCTATGGCAACTAGGCTTTCATTAGAGTGTTCTCCACTGATTATCAGTCAACCATTAACTGCATTTAGAAAGAATTTTGCTAAACTGGAAAAAAAAAAAAGAAAAAGGACAGTTGAGATAGAATCACCATCCACTTTCCCCTTTCCAAGACACAAAATGACTTTTTTTGTTGCATGTGAAAAATCTAAGAGGAGAGTGTTCTTAAAATTAAAATGCCAATGTGGGTAAAAGCTGAATTTTCAGTTTCTGGTTATTGAAAGTCCTTTCCTCACACTGTGGGATACTCAAAAATTCTCCTTACCTATTATTCTCTGCTGGGTGGCAAGGATCAAAGCACTTATACCACAGATAGCTTTCTTTTCTGGGAATGTCCATTTTTTTTTCTTAGAGTGTTTTATAACTCTTATACAGAGGCTAATGTCTTCCACTGATGCTCTGGAAATACTTTCAAATCTAATAGCAATAAACAGTCTTCTAATGTTGAAATTCACAAACTTATGCTTTGTTCCATAGGTCCAAAAGAAAGAAATATTCTCCTCAGAGATCAAGGGAAAAATTACCTCTAAAGAATCATTTATCCCTTGATTTTTATCACCTCTTGACTGCTCTGCTATTGGCATTTACAATTAAGAACTACCTTACTTTTATACACAGGTCCAGTGATATACTTGATTATATTAGTTAATCTCGAGATATATCTGAGGTGATGATATTTGCATTTTTTAGAAGTTGAATTTTTTTTGCTCTTGTTATTCAGCTGTTGCAGTTATGTTTGTAACCCCAATTGGGGTTTAAAAGATACTAGAGTAATATGCTATTTCCTCTTCCAGTTCATTTTACAAAAGAGGATTCTATAGTAGCATATAGGATTAAGTGACTTGGCTAGGACACCATAGGTAAGAATTGGTTCAGACTGGTGTAAACTGGAGTCGTATTGAGTTCAGATTCAGCACTCTATAAAATGAGCAAACTATCTGCCTGTGAAAGAACATTATGCATCTCAGGTTACTTAAAAATTTGTTCAAACATGTATTCTTTTGTTTGATTCATTTGTCTAGGGTTCAATGATAATATTAATTAGGTCTCCATTCTTATAGAAGAAGGAATAAATCAAAGTGACTTTCATTTTCACAAATAATATTATAGTCATTTCTCTTTTCTGCTACTTTCTTCCTGTAAAATATAAAATTGTGCATATATTAAATCTTCTCAAGTAGATTATAATGTTTGTGAAGGATAAAACTATTTTTTTTTTGCCTAAAATGCCTCATTCAAAATACCCACTTATGGAATAACTTTTGAGTTGAACTCAAAGGGCACAAATGATCAGCTTCACACACTCCTCTATTTCACAATAGTCTCATTATGGGAATAACCTCAATAAACAAGTCCATCCTATATTTGCAAAAATGTTCTTTCTTCAATATGTCAAGCACATAGTTACCAAGACTTTCTCTGAAAACTTTCAATGAACAAGAATCTGTCTCTCCTGAGACTGCATTTCATTGCAAAGAAATTCTGTGAGATTTTTTTTTTCTTGTCATGTCCAAATTTGTCAGTTTGTAACTGATTTTTCCCCTACTTTTGCTCTCTGAAGAAAGCAGGATAAATTTCATCACTCTTCTGCATGAAAGCCCTTCAAATACTTGAAGGCAGTTATTTAGTACTTATCAATTGTTTTTCATTATTAAATTAAAATATTCTTGCATCCAGTCATTGAATAGAATGATGGAAAGAGTTCTTCATTTTCTTGCTTCCTTTTCTCTGCATCTTGTATGTTAATCTATGATCTTCCTAAAATCCATCAATGCTTTCAGAGACACCTAATTTAAATTAGATTAATCTCTTGAATTTTTGAACTTTCTAAATATTATCTAGTCAAGTACTAATTGTAAAAAAGTAATAATACTAACAGCTAACATTAACACACTCTGCGTGAAATAGCAGAACAGTTTTCACTCAAACATCCAACAAAGATTGATAAAGGAATAATATTTAAAATTACTAATATGCTTATAGAATATTTTACTTATGAATTTATGTATTTATCATTTATTTAATTTTAATTTAAAAACAAGACAGCAATTTGAATTATATCTTTATGTTGTTAATGAAAAAATTAAATGTCACACAACACACAGAGGGGAAGGATTGTTCATTGAATTCTGATCAATAATGAAATAAAATTAATCAACTTGTTTTCTCTCTTCAGGAAAGAATATCAAAACTGGAAATAGAACAAAAATAAAGGAAATTGAAAGCAAAAATACAGTAAACTTTAATGTAATTTAATAATGTTCAATAATAATAAAATTAAAATTTTAATATAAAATAATATAATTAATAAGAATAACTTTACAGGTTGATAATATATCATACCATCAATATAATATAAAGAATAGCCTAGCAATACAATATAATACAATAAAATGACATAAAACACAATGTAATACTAAAAATATATTAGATGTCTACGTTCTTCAAAACACTATGATAGGCACGAGATATTTAAAAATACAAACATTAAAAAATAAAGGTCCCTGCACACAAAGAGCTTAAGGTTCACCAAAATAATTTATACATTCATTACAAAGTATATATGAAATAATGACATGACTTTTCAGAAGACATAACAATTCAAGTATCTTGAGAATCAGGAAAGGCGCTTCTGTGCTATGCTTTGAAGACAGCTTATGATTATATGATATGGAACAGAGAAGAAAATCCATTTTAAACATATGTGATTACCTTCACACATCTCAAAGGCAAGAAAAAGCACACAACATATAAAAAACAGGTAACATACCAATCTGACTTTGAGCAGATTTTGCAAGTGGAAATTTTAAAAAATAAATGGGCAGAGGATTTTGGGAAGATGGTGGGACAGGGCAGAAAACTTTTGGTTCTCCCAATATCTTCCACAGAAAAAGACAGAACATTGTCTCTGAGGGAATGTAGAGCTGTGGAAATAAACAAAAATCAAGATAAAGCTGTTTCTTCTAAAACAGAAAAGAATCAGGTAAAGTTTCATCTTGAATGAAATGCAAACACTTCCAAACCAGCTCTGCAGAATCAACAAATAACTATCCCTGGGGGGAAGCTGGGATTGGGAGGCAACCTCAGATTTAGAAACTTTCAACAACTCTTGGAGATTGTGGGAGTCTGGTGACAGAATAGGAGAAGACTGAAGGACCTCCTGCTGTTGAGAACTGCCAAGTCCAGCTGTGCTAACAAGATGGGCTGGGCTGTAGCTCCAGGGGAGAAGGAGCTATCATACACTTGAGGAGTACAGCAGCAGAAGGAGGGGATTCATCTGATTGTGGGTACCAGCAGGAGAGCAGAGCCCCTGGTTTCAGTTTCAGTGAAGAGAAGACAGCAAAAGTTTGCAAGCAATGGAGGGACAGCAGGGAAGAAGATCATTTGGATACAGCATGAACCTCTGTGGTAGAGGAGAACCCACGATTGAGCCTAGGTCTAGCCCTCAGAAAATAACAATAAAAAAGACCTGACAGTTGGAGCTTGTTGGAGTTATTTCTCATATTTTAGGACTAGAACATAATCATACAAATAGCTGCTAAAACAAACTAAAATAAAATTAATAAAATAAAGAGAAAGTAGTAAGCAAAGGAAATCAAATTCAAATATCAATAACTACCATGGGGATAGACAATATTGTAGTTCATATTCTTTTTTTTTTTTTTTTTTGGCTGAGGCAATTGAGGTTAAGTGACTTGCCCAGAGTTACACAGCCAAGAAGTCTTAAATTACTAGACCAGATTTGAATTCAAGTCCTCCTGATTTCAGGGCTGGTGCTCTACCCACTATACCAACTAGCTGTCCCTGTAATTCATATTCTAAGAAAGATAATGGAGAAAAAATGGGGAAAGAATACACTCTTTTTTTAAGAAGAGACATCAGATGTTCTCAAGTACAAAAAAAGATTTCTTGAAAGATAATAGGATTTTAAAAATCAAATAAGAGGGGGCAGGATAGAGCACTAGCCTTGAAATTAGAAGAACTTCAGTTCAACACTTCCTGGCTTTGTGACCGTGGGCAAGTCACTTAACCCCACTTACTTCAGGGGAAAAATCAAATAAGAAAGATTGAGTTAAAAAGTAGAAAAAACAAACGAATAAGAGCAATCCAAGAAAAATTGAGAAAATTAAGAAAAGAATGTCAAATAACTTGAAATAGAGAATTCAAAAATTAAGGAAATCAATAACTTGAAAACTAGAATCGGGCAAATGGAAGTTCATTAGTTTGTTCTAATGGTCTTCTAAGACACAAAGAAATAATAAAACAAAATTTAAAAAATGAAAGACTGGAAGAAAATTGAAATATTTCAGAAGAAAAACAACAGATTTGAAGACTAGATTGAGGAGAATTAATATAAAAATAGATCACATGGAATTTATAGTAACAAGAGAATCTTTAGAAGGGAAACAAAAAATTGGGAAAACATTTTTATATCCAATGGTTCTGATAAAGTCCTCATTTCTAAAATATATACAGAATAGACTCAAACTTATAAGAATTCAAGCAATTTTCCAATTGATAAATGGTCAACGAATATGAACAGACAATTTTCAGGTGAAGAAGAAATAGAAATAATTTCTAATTATATGAAAAGGTGCTCTAAATCACTATTGATAAGAGAAATATGAATTAAGAAAACTTTGGCATACTACTACACATCTCTCTGGCTACGATGACAGGAAAAGATGAGAATGGATGTTGGAGGGGATGCAGGAAAACTGGATCACTGATACATTATTAATATAATTGTGAATGGATCCGACCATTCTGGAGAGCAATTTGGAACTATGCTCAAAAAGTTATCAGACTGTGCATAACCTTTGATCCAGCAGTGTTTCTCCTGGGCTTATATCCCAATCCACATGTGCAAAAATATCTATGGCAGTCCTTTTAGTAGTGGCTAGAAACTGGAAACTGACTTGAAGCCCATCAATTTGAGAATGGCTGAATAAATTATGGTATATGAAAGTCATGGAATATTATTGTTCTATAAAAAAATGACGAACAGGATGATTTCAGAAAATTCTGGAGAGACTTATAGAAAGTGATGCTAAGTGAAATGAGCAGAACCAGGTGATCTTTATACACGACAACAAGAAGATTATATGATGATCAATTCTAATGTACATGGATGTTTTCAACAATGAGATGTTTCAAACCAGTTCCAACTATTTAGTTATGAAAAGAGCCATTTACACCCAGAGAGAGGACTGTGGAAACTGAGTGTGGGTAACAACATAGCATTCTCACTCTTTTTGCTGTTGTTTACTTGCATTTTATTTTGCTTCCTTTTTTTTTTCTTGTGAGATAATATAATTGTATAAATATGTGTACATATATTGTATTTAACCTACATTTCTACCATGTTTGACATGAATTTGTCTACTTGCCATCTAGGGGAGGGAATGGGGAAAAAGAGGCATAATTGGAACATAGAGTTTTGCAAGGAATAATGTTGAAGAATTGTCCATGCATATGTTTTGAAAAGTTAAAAAAAAAACTTTAATAAAAACCAATAAAAAAGTAGAATCTTTCAATATTATAAGAAACTATCAAAGAAACTGAAGTTGTAGAAAAAGTAAGCCAAACAGAAAAGAAAAATTCACTGATCACAACTTGAAAGATATTCTGGGTGGAAAACTTATAAGCATATCATAGCCAAATTTTGAAGCTCCTAGGTTAAGAATATATTCAAAGTAACAAGAAAAAAAAAACAATCTGAACATCATAGAGCTACAGTAAGGGATATGTGAAACCTAGTAGCTACTATATTAAAGTATTGTAGGTGTTGAAAAACTGTGTCTCATAGAGCATGATTTGATAATATTTCAACGCAACTTCACCCACCAAAGTTTATTATAAACCTAAATGAATTTTTAAGAAATGATATTTAATGAAATGAAAGATTTTCATGTATTTGTGGCAAAGAAAGGAAAATTTAAAGGAAAATTCAATATAACATCCATAATAAATATAAGGTAAGCATTAAGGAAAATTATAAGAGATTCAATAAGGTCAAATCATTTACTTCTTATAGGTAAATATAATATTAATTCTTCTAAGACTATCATTTTTATTTGGCTAGCTTAAAAGAAAGACTTGGACCTAGCTGAATCTGATGGGTGGCTTCTTTTGAAAATTGTTTAGAAAGGGATGAAAAGTGATTATCTCATAAAAATGGGACAAAAAAGGTAAAAATATTCATACAGACATTAGTTAGTAGATGATAAATAAGGCTAAAACATTATTCTCATCATAAATGGGTTAAAGAAGTAACAACATATAATAAGAAGGATATAAAGATATTCTAATTTGAGGAAGAAACAAATGGATAAGACAATATGGTGGGATAGAAGATAAGAATGGGAATCTGGGAGGGGTAAATAGCTTAAGGAATAGGAAGGCAGAGTAGAAAAGCAGAGGAGGGATGATTTTTATAATACAATAAAATAATAGGGTGAGAAACTTAGTGAGGGAAACATAGGAAAAGGAAGTTACACCATAATCAATTATAGCTTAGAATGTGAATGGGATGAATTTACCCCAAAATGGAAACTGATAGATTAAAATTTTGGATTCAAGAATATATTGATTTCAAGAAATGCTATAAAAATAAGAGATACACACAAACATTTTGTATTATGTTAATTTTTTAAAAGCACTGGTAGTAATCATGTTCTCAAAGTCAAAGCTAAAGTAGATTTAGCCAAACAAAACAAAACAAAACCAAAACCAAAAACACTACATAATATGTCAGCCATATTATTCAATGTTGTTTTAGACCATTTAAAATAAGCTGACATCCCAAAAAAACTACTTTGATGAATTAGAAAAAATAACAAAGTTCATATGGAAAAACAAAAGGTCAAGAATTTCAAGGGAATTAATGAAAAAAAAAATCAAATGAAGGTGGCCTAGCTGTACCAAATCTAAAATTATATTATAAAGCAGCAGTTACTAAAACCATCTGGTATTGGCTAAGAAATAGACTAGTTGATCAATGGAATAGGTTAGGTTCAAAGGACAAAACAGCCAATAACTTTAATAATATAGTATTTGACAAACCCAAAGACACCAGTTTCTGGGATAAGAATGCATTATTTGACAAAAATTGCTGGGAAAATTGGAAATCAGTATGGCAGAAACTAGGCATTGACCCACACTTAACACCGTACACCAAGATAAGGTCAAAATGGGTTCATAACCTAGGCATAAAGAATGAGATGATAAATAAATTGGAAGAGCATAGGATAGTTTACCTCGCAGACCTGTGGAAGAGGGAGGAATTTATGACCAAAGAAGAACTAGAGATCACTATTGACCACAACATAGAAAATTTTGATTATATCAAATTGAAAAGTTTTTGTACAAACAAAACAAATGCAGACAAGATTAGAAGGGAAACAATAAACTGGGAAAACATTTTTACAATCAAAGGTTCTGATAAAGGCCTCATTTCCAAAATATATAGAGAATTGACTCTAATCTATAAGAAATCAAACCATTCTCCAATTGATAAATGGTCAAAGGATATGAACAGACAATTCTCAGATGAAGAAATTAAAACTATTTATAGACATATGAAAATATGCTCCAAATCATTATTAACCAGAGAAATACAAATTAAGACAACTCTGAGATACCACTACATACCTGTCAGATTGGCTAGAATGACAGGGAAAGATAATGGGGAATGTTGGAGGGGATGTGGGAAAACAGGGACACTGATACATTGTTAGTGGAATTGTGACCACATCCAGCCATTTTGGAGAGCAATTTGGAACTATGCTCAAAAAGTTATCAAACTGTGCATACCCTTTGATCCAGCAGTGTTTCTACTGGGCTTATACCCCAAAGAGATACTAAAGAAGGGAAAGGGACTTGTATGTGCCAAAATGTTTGTGGCAGCCCTGTTTGTAGCGGCTAGAAGCTGGAAAATGAAAGGATGTCCATCAATTGGAGAATGGTTAAGTAAATTGTGGTATATGAACGTTATGGAATATTATTGTTCTGTAAGGAATGACCAGCAGGATGAATACAGAGAGGACTAGCGAGACTTACATGAACTGATGCTAAGTGAAATGAGCAGAACCAAGAGATCATTATATACATCAACAACGATACTGTTTGAGGATGTATTCTGATGGAAGTGGATCTCTTCGATAAAGAGAGCTTTAATTGATCAAAGATGGACACAAGCGGCTACACCCAGAGAAAGAACACTGGGAAATGAATATAAACTGCTTGCATTTTTGTTTTTCTTCCCGGGTTATTTATACCTTCTGAATTCAATTCTCCCTGTGCAACAAGAAAACTGTTTGGTTCTGCACACATATATTGTATCTAGGATATACTGTAACCCATTCAACATGTAAAGAACTGCTTGCCATCTGGGGGAAGGGGTGGAGGGAGGGAGGGGAGAAATCGCAACAGAAGTGAATGCAAGGGATAATGCTGTAAAAAATTATCCTGGCATGCGTTCTATCAATAAAAAGTTATTAAAAAATAAAAAAAAAAATAAAATAATCTGACAACATGAAATATTCTGCCAAAGTAGACATAGGTACTAAATGAACATAAACTTATAATACCTTTTTTATACAAATAAAGTTATACCTAAATAATCGAGGTGAAGTTTTTGTTCATGGAGAGATAAAGGGTAAAAAGACAATTTGACCTAATTTATTTATGCAATGTCATCCCAATTAAATTTTTTTTTTTAATCTTATTGAGTTAGAAAAAAGAGCAAAGTTCATTCGGAAGAAATAAAGTTTGGAAACTTTAAAGAAAGCATAGAAGCCCATTTAATAGTATCTTACCTTAAACTACATTATAAGGTAAGAGCATTGTTGAAGTATAAAATATATAATTTCATTACTTTAAATTAAAATTTTCTTGTAGAAATAAAAATTATGCTCTAAAGAATAGAAGGAATGCAGACAAAATGTTCATAACAAACTCTCTTGATAGAATGCAATTAGATTGAAATATTGGGTGGAGGAAATAATGAGATACTTGATTTAGAATAAAAATATGAAAAGCATTGGAATTATGAAGGAAGATATTATCCTCTTCAGAGAAATACATGATCAATATAAATAAGGATAGTATGGTCTTAGACATATGTATATGAATGTATATATATAGATAATAATATACATTATTCCATATATTTGCATATAAATACATATATCTCTATATATTTATATATACAGACACATACACACAGATCCGTGTGTGTGTGTGTGTGTGTGTGTGTGTGTGTGTGTGTATGTAGTCACACACTTTATAAACTTTTTTGGAGAAGTAGATAAAGTAAAAAGTTTACACTAAAGAACAAAGAACATTTAAAAGGAAGCAAAGAAAAATTGACTAGTTTTTTAAAAAAGAATGTGTAGTATTTATGATGTAGGTTTACATGAAATTGTCCTATATTGAATTTTCTCTTATGTTTTGCTGTATATATGGAAACATGTTTTTTTTTTCTTTTCTTATTTACTAAAAAAATATGAGAGGTAAAAAGATTGTGAAGGGCTTTAAATCCCAGAACGAATATTTCATAATTTTCATAGAAGCAAGAAGTCTGTGATTATATTTGAATAGAAGAATATCATATTCTAATATGTATTTCAAGGATTTAAATTTGACAAATATATGAAGACTGGAAAAAGAAAATCATAGAGATGAATATGAATTAGAAACCTCATAATGGAAATTTTCTTAAGTAAGTAATATATATTCTTAATAAATTTAACACTTGGCCTTCATTTTGGGGTAATGAAACAGCAAAATAATATGTTGTTTGATTAGCAATATTTTTGAGCAATAACAAAAAATACTAATGGTGCCTTGACATTCTATATGTGTTTATTTTTTTTCAGCTTTTGTTTTAAAGAATGGGGAATATTTCTATGATTCTACAGCTCATTCTAGAATCAATTATTAAAAGCCAACTTTGTGGTCAGTTAGAAATGAAAGTGACAATCACTAAAATCCATGTTTCGTTCCTTAAAAATCATTTCCAATTTAAACTAATTTCCTTTTGGAGAATGATGTGAAATAAAATATAATGGAAGTAATTTGAATATTATATGGGTTTATTATACTAGGCTTCTTAAAATATTTCTTTCTTCACAGACAAGATGGGAACATAGAGACTAAAGTATAGTAAAATTGTATTGGTTTAAAAACCACAGATTTGTAGGTTTGGAAGCAGTCTTCAAAATTACCCACAATAGCTGACATTTGAGAAGGAATTCCCTTTATAATGTAATTATAGTTTAATAAAATAATGTCAACCACTCAGACATTCATTAATTAAAGAGCTACAATGAAGTAAAGCATTTCATCCTAAGGTAGCCATTTCCATTTTTTTTTTCATTTTGCTGTAATTTTTAGAGTTGATTGTAATTCTCATTTTAAATCATTTTTTTTCTCTTTATGGCAGAAGAGTCAAGATGGCAGAGAGTAGATAGGTCTTTGAGGTCTTCTTGGCTTCCCTCAGATCAACATCAGATCAAACTGCTGAACAGTTTTTGGCATATCAGAACTAATAGATATTTGGAGTGTAAAAAATTTCCAGCAGAAAGTATTTTCAAAGAACTTTAGAAACACTCTATCTCAATAGGACAAGGAGGGACACAGCCCTGCACAGGATCAGTACAGTGTGCAGTTCAGGGAAGCCCAGGGCTAAGAGGCATCTGCCTGGAAAATCTACTGAGAGGCTCTTAGCCAGTACAGAGCAGCTTTGTCTTCTGCCCTAATTTAAAAGCCAGTGGATCAGTAGATTAACTGTGAGATCTTCAACACAACTAAAGGAGGCAAATTCTGAGCCCCTGAACCACAGAATAACCCTGGACTTGGCCATCCCCAAATAGCATGAGGCGGAAGGTGGAAGCACAGACTTCAGGGCAATATGAAGCTGCTGTTGCTTGTAAAGGAAGCTCGAGCCAATACCCCCTGTGATCTAATGACCTCAACCTTTAAAAATGAGCAAAAAAGCAAAAAAAAGAGTTCTGACTATAGATAGCTTTTATGGAGACAAGGAAGAACAGACCTCAAATCCTAAGGACACTAAAGGCAAAATATCTCTAGATGAAGCTGCAAAGGGTGATAAGAGATACTCTCCAACTCAAAGGACTCTCTTGAAAAAATCTTAAAAGAAAGTTTGAATAATGGAGAGTTTTGTAAAAAATACAGATTTTTTTTTTTTGGAAGAACATGACTTTTTTTTTTTCTTCATTTTTTTTTAAATTTTTTATTTAATAATTACATTATATTGACACTCGTTTCTGTTCCGATTTTTTTCCCCCTCCCTCCCTCCACCCCCTCCCCTAGATGGCAAGCAGTCCTTTATATGTTGGATATGTTGCAGTATATCCTAGATACAATATATGTTTGCAGAACCGAACAGTTCTCTTGTTGCGTAGGGAGAATTGGATTCAGAAGGTATAAATAATCCGGGAAGAAAAACAAAAATGCAGATAGTTTACATTCGTTTCCCAGTGTTCTTTCTTTGGGTGTAGCTGCTTTTGTCCGTCATTTATCAATTGAAACTCAGGTCTCTTTGTCAAAGAAATCCACTTCCATCAAAATATGTCCTCATACAATATCGTTGTCGAAGTGTATAATGATCTCCTGGTTCTGCTCATTTCACTTAGCATCAGTTCATGTAAGTCTCGCCAGTCCTCTCTGTATTCATCCTGCTGGTCATTTCTTACAGAACAATAATATTCCATAACATTCATATACCACAATTTACCCAGCCATTCTCCAATTGATGGGCATCCATTCATTTTCCAGTTTCTAGCCACTACAAACAGGGCTGCTACAAACATTTTGGCACATACAGGTCCCTTTCCCTTCTTTAGTATTTCTTTGGGATATAAGCCCAATAGAAACACTGCTGGATCAAAGGGTATGCACAATTTGATAATTTTTTGAGCATAATTCCAGATTGCTCTCCAGAATGGTTGGATTCGTTCACAACTCCACCAACAATGCATTAGTGTCCCAGTTTTCCCGCATCCCCTCCAACATTCATCATTATTTTTTCCTGTCATCTTAGCCAATCTGACAGGTGTGTAGTGGTATCTCAGAGTTGTCTTAATTTGCATTTCTCTGATCAATAATGATTTGGAACACTCTTTCATATGAGTGGTAATAGTTTCAATCTCATCCTCTGAAAATTGTCTGTTCATATCCTTTGACCATTTATCAATTGGAGAATGGCTTGATTTCTTATAAATTTGAGTCAGTTCTCTATATATTTTGGAAATGAGGCCTTTATCAGAACCTTTAACTGTGAAAATGTTTTCCCAGTTTGTTGCTTCCCTTCTAATCTTGTTTGCATTAGTTTTATTTGTACAAAAGCTTTTTAATTTGATGTAATCGAAATTTTCTATTCTGTGATCAGTAATGGTCTCTAGTTCATCTTTGGTCACAAATTTCTTTCTCCTCCACAAGTCTGAGAGATAAACTATTCTATGTTCCTCTAATTTATTTATAGTCTCGTTCTTTATGCCTAGGTCATAGACCCATTTTGATCTTATCTTGGTATATGGTGTTAAGTGTGGGTCCATGCCTAATTTCTGCCATACTAATTTCCAATTATCCCAGCAGTTTTTATCAAATAATGAATTCTTTTCCCAGAAGTTAGGGGCTTTGGGTTTGTCAAACACTAGATTGCTATAATTGACTATTCTGTCTTGTGAGCCTAGCCTTTTCCACTGATCCACTAATCTATTTCTTAGCCAATACCAAATGGTTTTGGTGACTGCTGCTTTATAATATAATTTTAGATCAGGTACAGCTAGGCCACCTTCATTTGATTTTTTTTTCATTAATTCCCTTGAGATTCTTGACTTTTTATTGTTCCATATGAATTTTGTTGTTATTTTTTCTAGATCAATAAAATATTTTCTTGGAAGTCTGATTGGTATAGCACTAAATAAATAGATTAGTTTAGGGAGTATTGTCATCTTTATTATGTTTGCTCGGCCGATCCAGGAGCACTTAATATTTTTCCAATTATTTAAGTCTGACTTTCTTTGTGTGGAGACTTTTTTATAATTTTGCTCATATAATTCCTGACTTTCCTTTGGTAGATAGATTCCCAAATATTTTATGGTATCAACAGTTATTCTGAATGGAATTTCTCTTTGTATCTCTTGCTGTTGGGTTTTGTTGGTGATGTATAAAAATGCTGAGGATTTATGGGGATTTATTTTGTAGCCAGCTACTTTGCTAAAATTATGAATTATTTCCAATAGCTTTTTGGTAGAATCTCTGGGGTTCTCTAGGTATACCATCATATCATCTGCAAAGAGTGATAGTTTGGTTTCCTCATTGCCTACTCTAATTCCTTTTATATCTTTCTCGACTCTTATTGCCGAGGCTAGTGTTTCTAATACGATATTAAATAATAATGGTGATAGTGGGCAGCCTTGCTTCACTCCAGATCTTACTGGGAAAGGTTCCAGTTTTTCCCCATTGCATATGATGCTTACTGATGGTTTTAAATATATGCTCCTGACTATTTTAAGGAAAAGTCCATTTATTCCTATGCTCTCAAGTGTTTTTATTAGGAATGGATGTTGGATTTTATCAAATGCTTTTTCTGCATCTATTGAGATGATCATGTGGTTTTTGTTTGTTTGGTTATTGATATAGTCAATTATGCTAATAGTTTTCCTAATATTGAACCAGCCCTGCATTCCTGGTATAAATCCTACTTGGTCATAGTGTATTATCCTGGTGACAATTTTCTGTAATCTTTTTGCTAATATTTTATTTAAGATTTTAGCATCAATTTTCATTAGGGAGATTGGTCTATAATTTTCTTTCTCTGTTTTCAGCCTACCTGGTTTAGGTATCAGTACCATATCTGTGTCATAAAAGGAGTTTGGTAGGACTCCTTCAATCCCTATTTTTTCAAATAGTTTATATAACATTGGAGTTAATTGTTCTTTAAATGTTTGGTAGAATTCACATGTAAATCCATCTGGTCCTGGGGATTTTTTCTTAGGGAGTTGATTGATAGTTTGTTCTATTTCTTTTTCTGAGATGGGACTGTTTAGGATATTTACTTCTTCCTCTGTTAGTTTGGGCAAGCTGTATTTTTGGAGGTATTTTTCTATTTCATTTAAGTTGTCGAATTTATTGGCATAAAGTTGGGCAAAGTAACTCCTAATTATTGCTCTAATTTCCTCTTCGTTAGTGGTGAGTTCTCCCTTTTCATTTTAAGACTAACAATTTGATTTTCCTCTTTCCTTTTTTTAATCAGATTTACTAAGGGTTTGTCTATTTTGTTGGTTTTTTCATAGAACCAACTCTTAGTTTTATTAATCAATTCAATAGTTTTTTTACTTTCAATTTTATTGATCTCACCTTTTACTTTTAGAATTTCAAGTTTAGTGTTTGACTGGGGGTTTTTAATTTGTTCCTTTTCTAGCATTTTTAATTGCAAACCCAATTCATTGACCTTCTCTTTCTCTATTTTATACAAATAGGCCTCTAGAGATATGAAATTTCCCCTTATTACCGCTTTGGCTGTATCCCATACATTTTGGTATGATGTCTCATTATTATCATTTTCTTGGGTGAAGTTATTAATTATGTCTATGATTTGCTGTTTCACCCAATCATTCTTTAGTATGAGATTATTTAGTTTCCAATTATTTTTTGGTCTACTTCCCCCTGCTTTTTTGTTGAATGTAATTTTCATTGCATCGTGGTCTGAAAAGGATGCATTTACTATTTCTGCCTTACTACACTTGAGTTTGAGGTTTTTATGTCCTAATATATGGTCAATTTTTGTATAGGTTCCATGAACTGCTGAAAAGAAAGTGTATTCCTTTCTGTCTCCATTACATTTTCTCCAGAGATCTATCATATCTAACTTTTCTAGTATTCTATTTACCTCTTTGACTTCTTTCTTATTTATTTTGTGGTTTGATTTATCTAATTCTGAGAGTGCAAGGTTAAGATCTCCCACTATTATAGTTTTACTGTCTATTTCTTCTTGCAGCTCTCTTAGTTTCTCTTTTAAGAATTTAGATGCTACCCCACTTGGTGCATATATGTTTAATATAGATAGTGCTTCATTATCCATGCTACCCTTTAGCAAGATATAGTGTCCTTCCTTATCTCTTTTAATTAGGTCAATTTTTGCTTTAGCTTGATCTGAGATCAGGATGGCTACCCCTGCTTTTTTGACTTCACCTGAAGCATAGTAGATTTTGCTCCAACCTTTTACCTTTAACCTGCATGTATCTCCCCGCTCCAGGTGTGTTTCCTGTAAACAACATATTGTAGGATTCTGGCTTTTAATCCATTCTGCTAACCGCTTCCTCTTTATGGGGGAGTTTACCCCATTCACGTTTATGGTTAGAATGACCAATTCTGTATTACTTGCCATCTTGTTAACCCCGGTTTATGCTTTCCTCCCTTCTTTCCCTCAATTATAATAGGCTTTCTTTGTGACATGTAATTTCCCTTATTTTACCTTCATTTCCCTCTTTTTCCAGTATGAACCCCTCTTCCATCTCTAATTCCCCCTTCTTCCACCTCTAGTTCCCCCTTCTTCCAGTGCATCTCTATTTTTCACAAATTCTTCTTTTTGAGATTATCTGAATATAATCAACTCACATTAGTGCCTTCTGTCTATATAAACTCTAAGTGTCCTAATGCCCTAAATTCTCAGGGGTTACATATGTTATCTTCTCATTGACCTTTTATTAATTCTCTTTCATGTTAATCTTTTTATTCTTATCTTAAGCCTTGAATTTAATTGGAAAAAAAAATTCTCTTCAATGCTGATCTTTTCAGAAATGTTTGAATGTTCTCTGTTTCATTAAAAATCCATTTCTCCCCAAAGGATTATACTCATGATGGCTGAGTTCTTGGTTGTAATTCTAACTCCTTTGCCTTCCAAAATATAATATTCTAATTTAATGTGCAAACTGCTAAATATTGTGAGATCTTGATTGTGGTACCACAATATTTAAATGGTTTATTTTTCTCTGGTTGTAATGTATTTCTAATTGCCTTGGGAATACTGAAATTTGGCTATAATTTTACTGGAGGTTTACATTTTGCAATTACTTTCAAGAGGTGATTGATAAATTCTTTGAAATATTCTTCCAATATTTTCTCTTAACTTTTAAAGAAATATAGCCTTTATAAAATAATGACATCTTTTCCATATGTACAAATCTTATCATATCAGTCCTTTGCTCAAAACAGGTAATAGTTCATTATTGACTTCAAAATACATTTTAACTCCTCTATTTGAAATTCAAGGATTCTCACATCCTGACATTATTCTCTCTTTTCAGTTTTTGTTCATATCATTTACTTCATTGAGTATTCTGCAGGACAACTGGTTAATTCTTTTTGAAACAAAGTCTAAGCTTCTATGCCTATATGAAGATTATTCCTTATTGGTAGAAAGCTTTCCCTTTTTTGTTGTTATGGTTGTTGACGATTAACCTATTGAATTCTTGCATGCCATCACTAAATTGTTTTTGGACATTTTAACTGAATGTTCTTTAGACATCTAAAAACAATGTTCTGCTTTCTCCCTACTTAAATTAAGTATTTTCTCCATCACCTGCTCTGCTTGCTTTCATTTTCACAGTCCTTATAACTCCCCCATGACAAACCTATCTGAAATCTTAGTGTCATGGAGAATGAGTCAGCTTTATTATTCAAAATGTCTTCAGCATACTCAGTTGCTTCTTGAAACTGATTGGAGGTCTGGAAGATAAAGCAACAAACTCCTACCAAAGACTCACTTTATTAAAAGTTTAGATCTTTCCAGACAACTTCATTTCCCACCAGAATCTAGGATAGGTTTTGACTCTACAAACTTTATGCCTCTATGGTACCCTCTGATGTTTTCCTTTCTTTTCCTTTTCAGTTTCATTTTTCTTAAATTGTTTTTATTAGATTACAAGCTCCTTGAAGTCAGGGCCAGTCTATCTTTTACTTATGTGTATTACCAGTGCTTACTCTATTACTTGGGAAATAGTATATGCTTAATCAATATTTATTGATTCACTAAACTTAATCTCTGTATTTCTTTCAAAGGTCAGAGCATTCTTCCATTCTCTCAGGTTCTTTACTTAGCAGTCATTCTCTGTATAAAAGTAATTATCAAGATTCCATTTAGTTGTCATCACAGGATCTCCATTCCAATTATAGCCCTCATCACCTAAACAATATTGATTTTTCCCTAGAAGGCTAACCATAATGCTCCATTGATTAAGCTGCCTCAATGGCTCTCTATTTGTTCTAGGAATACAGAATTCTTTTCCTGGCATTCAAAAATAAAATTGTGGCCCATCTATCATTTCAGCCTTAATTCAATATTATTTCTACCAAGGCAATCTCTGCTCTATTCAAATTGAGCTACATGCATTTTCCTTGTATCGGTCTCATTTCTTATCTCTGTAAATTTCAACAGTTTTGTTGCTATGTCTATAATGGTTTTGTTTCTCTCTTCTTTGTTTTGCAATCCCCGGGACCTTTTGAAATTTTATTTCTAAGTATCATCTCTTAAATGAATCATGTCCTTAATTAGTTTTCCCCAACAAAATAATTTGAATTTTTTGAATAGAAAAGTGTTTTGTTCTTAATCTCTCCATATTGTTTTGCTCCTTATTGCTAGAGATAGTCTTATTTTTGCTTTTTCTATCCTTAGTACCTAACATAGTTCTTGGCACATTGTAGACTTTTATTAACTGTTTATTATATTGAATTGCAATGTATAAAAGCCCAACACAAATAGCATTTCTTTTTTTTTCTTGGAAACTATCCCTAATTTATCTGATGAATTATGACCCCCTTCTCTGATTTTATACACTTTGTAGATATGTCTATTTATGCTTCAAATTTTCTTTGATTGTTATTCATTTGCCAGTTGATTGAAATACATTTCTGAGAATGGTTTCTAGTTTAATTTGTTATCACCTCTTCAATGCTCAACCAAATTTACATGTGAATAAAGTGGTAGAGCAGTTATAGGAAATGAGAAACAGGGAGGTGGAGTGAATTTTGAGTTAATAAGACAAAACTAGTTAATAATCAATTATCACTTAGACATTATGCTGTTATTGGTATACAAAAATGAAAAAGCTACCTTGGACTAGAAGGACAACACATTCTGATGAAGGATATGACATAGAAATAACTATTAGAAATAAAAGATAAATATGTACCTATATCAAATATAAACAAATGTTTGTTTGTAAACCTGCATAGAGATACATGTGTACACACACAAATATATACATATCATATGTGTATTTGAGAGAGAGAGAGAGAAAGAGAAAGAGAGAGAGAAAGACTTGAAATTGAAATCACTTAAGTTTATGAAATAGGGACAAGACATGGTAATACCTGTACTTTAAGAAAATAATTCACAAAGGAGTAGAAGTTAGACTAGCAGGAGAAGAGACTTGAAGCAAGGTCAAACAAGTCCTTCCAATAGTCAATACATAGGGTTAATAATGGCCTGTCTTGGGGCAATACAGGGAAAAGAAAAATCTAAAATAAATGTTTCAATTTAAATTTAACAGAATTTGGCAACTGATTGAATATTGTGAGTATGATAAATAGAATAGATGAGAAGTTCATGTGTATTACAAGTTTATGGATAATGATACATTATCAAAAAAAATTAAAAAGTCTTAGGAATTGAAATGGATTTAAGGAAAAGGAAAGTGAATTCCATACTGAATAAGTTCAATATGTTTTAATGGCATTTATTTCATGTTGTCTCATTAAGGATTACAGATATAAAACTGGAATTGAGGAGATTAAGATTTGAAAATCATTGGAATAAAGTAGATTTCATAAAAGCTTGGAAAGACTTACATTAATGAATGCTGAGTGAATTGAATAGAACCTGGTGAACATTGTAACAGAAGATTTTGTCATGATCGACATGATAGACAACACTTCTCAGAAATGGAGTGATCCAAGACAATTCCAATAGACTTGCAGTAAAATATGTCTTTCACACCCTGAGAGAGAACTATGGAGATTGAATGTGGGTTGAAAAATAATTGTTTCACCTTTGTTTTTATTCTTGTTTTTTGTCCTTTTGTTCTGATTTTTCTTTCACAACATAAAAATATGGAAATACTTTTAAAATGACTTTACATGTATAACCTATATCTTGGAGAGGGGGAAAGTAAGGGAGAGAGAAAAAAAATGAAATTTAAAAAATCTTATCAAAATGAATATTGAAAACTATACATATAATTGAAAAAAGAAGATATCACTGAAGAAAAAAGATGCTATAGATTTATTTGAAATGATGTAAATTAATGAAATCACCAAGTGGGACAATAGGAGAGGCAGAAGAGAATGGGTTTCAAAACAGAACTGAAGGGGATATTTTCAGTTAGTGGGCTTAATTGTTAAAGCATAGAGTTGAAAGATTAACTTAGATTTCTCTCTTCTTTCCTTTCTCTTTCTGTCTTTCTCTTTCTAACAAATTACACATGCATTCATTCCCCATGAGTTGTATGACTACCAAACACCACTTCTCTAAATTAACAAAACATACATTATTATGTTTTACAGATTAGGTTCTTGAACATGATTTTATTATTTGACTTTAAAAAATAATTTTTCAAAGTCTCTAGGTACAATTGGTAAAGAAAAAGTTATACAACTGAGTGAAAGAAGATTAAAACAAATACAAGACAACATATAGTGGCTGGATTATAAAACCCTAGAATAAAAGTAATTGTAGATTTTAAGGTATTATTTAGAAAAAAAATTCTATTTATATCCTCAATAATTTTTTCCACATGTTGGATAATGTGAATAATGATCATCTAGCTAGAAAACACGGTACCTCCACATTGTCCATTATTGCTTTTGGCAGTGATTTAAAATAAAAATCAAACAATTAAAAATAGACCCTGGAAAGAAATGAAGGCAGTTCTCTGGGCTAACTATTCCATCCACTAAAATAGATGATAATAATTGCTAGTGTGTTTCTAATATTTTTATGTTTTTAAGTACATTATAGATATTCCACATTTGATCTTCACCACAATCATGCAAAGTAAGTGATTTTGGAAAGCCTATTTTACAAATGAGAAAACTGAGGGATAATGTATCATATAACCTATCCAGGGCCACATTTCTAAATTAAGTAAGAGGCCAAATTTGAACTTAGGTCTTTCTGATTCTTGGTCTTTCATTCTATCAACTGTATTGTTTGTCTCAGTAACTGGAAAGAAAGAGAAAATATGAGTTCTAGTATGACAGGGACTAAAGATCTTACTGTTCTATTTTATTCTCAGAAATTAGAATACTGGGCATCAAAATATCAATGTAATATTTACATTTTTAGTATCAGTTTCAAAATCTTTCTCTTCCTATACTGTCTCTACCATCAACTGAAAAGACATTATACATAGTAAGTCATAAAAACAAACTTCCATAGTATCTAAATTTCAAGATAAAAATGAATAAATTTAAAGAGAAAAGAATAGGATTCATTCTTCACTATAAGTTCATCACTTTCTCTCTCTCTCTCTCTCTCTTTCTCTTTCATTCTCTCTCTCTCTCTCTGACAATAGAAAACATTTTCCATCATGTTTTTTTTTGAAATTGTTTTGAATCATTGCCTCAATCAGAGTAGCTAAGTCTTTCACAGTTAATCACCATCACACAGCTGTTTTTGTGTATAGTCTTCTTTTCATTTTGCTAATTCTTCTTTGTACCAGTTCATACAAGTATTCTCTGGTCAACTGAAAGTACCTCTTTCATCATTTCTTATAGCACAATGTTACTCTATCATATTTATATCCTTTAAATTTTTATATGTTCCCTACTTGATGGATATTCCCTGATTTTGTAATTCTTTGTCACCAAAATAAAGTTGCTATGAATACACACATACAATGAATACACACACACACACACACACACACACACACACACACACACACACAGCTTTTTTTGATCTCTCAGCACTGCAAACTTACTAGGAAGATTACTGGTTCAATGGATTTGTAAGTTTTCAAACAGTCCATGTAACATTTAGAGTAGATTCTCTAAATTTGTACACCTCACATTTTTTTTTGAACTACTTCAGTTCTGCTCTGTATGTAGAGCACATTTTCTTTGATGAGGGCACCCCATGCTGAAAGGTACTATGCCATTGTCTCCCATGTCACATAATCAATTCCAAAGTTATTAAGAGAGACCTTGATAGTGTCCTTATGTCAGTTTTTCTGACCACCATGTGAACACATGTTCTGTATGAGTTCTTCATAAAACAGACATTTTTTTACAAGCATGTGTTTGGCATTCAAACAATGTGGCCAGTCCAATAGAGCTGCATTTCTGTAGGAAAGTTGGAATGCTTGACAGTTTAGTTCAAAAAAAGAAGCTCAATGCCTGGTATCTTATTCTGCTAAGGGGATCTTCGGGATCTTCTTAAGATGATTCAAGTAGAAGTGATTCTGTTTCCTAGCATGGCTCTCATATGCTGTCCAGGTTTCATAGACATACAAAAATGAGGAAAGTCAACACAATAACTGAAATAGAATTTGTGAATTGGAAAAAGAAAATAACTCATTAAAAAAATAATGAAATGGAAAAAAATTCCTTAGAGCAAAAAAACTCAATTGGACATATACAAAAAGAAGTAAAAAAAGCTAATGAAGAAAATAACTCACTAAAAATCAGAACTGAACAAATAGAAATGACTGATTCATTGAGACATCAAGAATCAGTCAAGCAAAACCAAAAAAAAAAAAAAATGAAAGATTGGAAAAAATGTCAAATATTTACTTGGGAACTTCCTATTTTGGCAATTTCAATGCTATCTGCATCCAGATAGAGAGAATAATGAAGACTGAATGTGCATTGAAGCACATAATTTTCACTCTTTTTTAGTTCATTTATTTTCCTTTTTTTGGGTTTGTTTTGGGTCTGAATTTTCTTGCACAACATGACAAATATGGAAATATTTTAAAGGGATAGAGCATGTTTATCCTATATCAGATTGCTTGTTGTCTTGGGGAAAGGGGAGATAAGGAAGGGATGGAGACAGATTTAGAACACAGATTCTTACAAAAATGAATGTTGAAAACTATCCTTACAAACATTTAAATAAATAAAATACTACTAAAAATGTCTCTTCTCATGTCTGCCAAGCAATAAGAACTTATTAAGCACTTCATATACATATATGTATATTTATGCATGTAATGGGCTGAGGCTTGAGTTGATGCACTGAGGTCCCAAGCACGTGAGGCTAAATAGTAATTGGACCATGCTCTATTTATATATATATACTTGGAGAAAGAATGGCCCCCACCCCCTCTTTGTGCAAGTCCTGATGTGTTGTATAGGAAATGACATTTTTGGTAGGTGGAGGCAAGGGAATGGAAAGGGAAGCAGAAGGAGAGACTGCTGGCTGGCATCTTGACACAGCTGCTCACATTGCCATTGCAACGGCCTTTTATCTCCAATCCCCTTCTGCTAGCTGGCTTCCTGTTTCAGTTGCCCATATTGCTATCGCAATCTTTCTTGCCCATATTGCTATCACAATCCTTTTTCACTTCTTCACTTCAATAAAGATTGAAGATTTTTCCCTTAACCTGAATTCCTGACTCCGGCTGATTTTAAATATGCAGTCATCACATATATACACATACATATCCATGCACACATAAAGATATGTATATACCTATACATATAGTTACATATATAGTTACATGTAGTATACATATATACATGTGTATATCTGTAGGCATGTGCATATGCACGATAGATAGAGAGATAGATAAATATGGTACATATAGGAACATATACAGCAAGCACTCCTATACTTGGAGATATCAGGAAAAACCTCATAACAATCTAGTTCATAAAATAATTTTCAATAAAAATTGAAGAGACAGCATGTAAATAAATACATATATTTGGAGAACATAATGTGTGAATAAAATATTTATAGTGTAATTTGAATGTGACCTCAGCACAGAAGACTCTTAGTGTTTGGGGACAGAAGTGGAAATAAAAGATTTCTAAGGGAAGTTGGACTTTAAATTATCTTGAAGAAAATAAGGGAATCCAGAAGCATAAAATGAAGAGGGAGAGCAGTTCATGAAATTCTTTTCTCAGACTTGTACTTTATCCCATATTCTGGAATCTTTCCGCTGGTCTTTAAACAAGGTAAGCTATATGATGAATAGAGTATTGGAGGATATATCCCTCAATCACTTTCACACAAAGACTAGCTCATCAGCATCCTTTTGGGGTCCTTTATGTTTACTAAAAATATATTTTATACCTTTTTATATCCATTATTATTAGTAATATTTTGCAGCCTAATTGTAACTTTTCTTTTATATTTTTTTGTTCTCATCAACTGTAGGCAAGTGTCCTGACTGTGTGAATGTAGGCAACACTATCAATCTCTTTCAACTCAAATTCTGACATTATCAAATGCTACCAGCACCTTCTTTTTAATAATTTTTTTGGAAGAATAAAACAAAAGAATATATAGAAATTTCTTTGCCTATAAAATGCATGTACATATGACCTATTATTTTTGCTTTGCTTTTTTGATTCTTTTGAAAAGTTAATTGTCTTTAAATCAGTGAATTAAAAAATATTAATTAGCACCAAATACTATATAAGAATTAGAGATACAAAAAATGTAATTAAATGATGGTGAAGATAATAATAATAACAATGAGGGTAGTGTTGTTGATAATAATGATCATCCCTTCCCTTCAAGGGAGTTGTAATAATGGAGAAAATATGTAAACAAATAGGCATATAGAAGATATATACAAAATGGAAGGGATACAATTTTGAAGAAGGCAGTAAAATTTGGAAGAGCTGGATATATTTTCTTGTAGAAAATGGAAAGAAAATTATGGAAACATGCATGTACACATATATGGAAAGTTGTGGACTTTAAGAATCATCAATAGGAAAAAAAATTAAAAATGAAGACAGCAACATATAACTTAAATTCATGGAAAAACATCATTGTTTTCCATGTGTGATTAGACTTTTGTCCTATGATATTTTCTCCTTTCTTCTCACTTACAGTGAGTTTTTTCTGTGTATTTGTCTTTCTGAGGAATTAATGATCTGTAAAGATAAATTATTTTGCATGCATTTTTATCAGTGAGATTTGGGCATCAAAGTAAAATATCAAAGATTTGAAAGCAGGGGTTATTTCATTTTTGTATTTTTCCCCAGAATTTAGTATTATGTGTTTGATCATCACATAATCTTGTTTCTGTTACAATGTTCTTCTGTTTCTACGCACTTCACTTAGCACATCAGTTCATGTAAGTGTGTCCAAACCTTTCTTAAATCATCTCTGCTCACCATCCCTTATAGAACAATAATAGTCTATTACATTCATATACCATAACTTTCTCAGCCATTCCCCAACTGATGGGCATCATTTCATTTTCAATTTCTTGCCACTGCAGAAAGAATTGCTACAAACACTTTTGCATATTTGGGTTCTTTTTTTTTCTTTTTTAGGATTTATTTCAGATATAGACTCAATAGTGACACATGTAAATTTTTTAAAAGACTTCAGTGATTATTTGTAGAGAACATATATGAAAAATATGATATAATTCCATGACATAAATTCCATGAATTTATATATATTTACCAGAGATGTGAAAAACAACACATACTTTGAATTTCCTTGACTTTTATGACTGAATTTTAGGAATGATAAAATAATTTATACAATCATAAATTCTCAAATAACTACAGGGAATTAAGATAAAATGGAATTTTAAAGGGCTTAAAGGCCAGCTTATACCTTCCAATAGTGGAATATGTACAACAGCATCCTCAGTAAGTACCTGTTAATTTCCTACTCAAAGGTATCTAATAAAAGTGACATAATTGCCTGCCTTAGAATGAATCTGATTCCTCTTTTGTCTAGAGTTCATTTTGGGGAGAAGATTTTTTTTGCATGACATATGAATCTCCCCAATTACATTTCTCAATATTTGATGGAATGTTTTCCTTTTTATTTCAAAGTATAATTCCTCTTCCACAATACTGTAATATAATCTTTGAAAGCTAATTATTATGTGCTCCCCCATTATTTGTTCTTCAGGCCAAATATTTTTAATATATGTAGTTGTTTTTCCTCTTGTAGAGTTTTTTTTTTTAATCATCCTGATCAATTGCTTCTGAACGCACTGAAACTTTTTATTCTTTTACTCAAATGTAATGCTTAGAATAGAATTGAATTCATAGTCCTGTGGACTGTTTTGTTAAATTCATTGAAAGGATATTTGTTAAGCACCTACTAAGTTGAAAACATTTTGAAGACAAAGTAAGAAATACATTCATTCCACTGCCTTGTTTCATTTTCCTCTTTCTGATCTTGAGCCATTTTCAATTATTATTTTATTCATTCATTTAACTTTCTTTGTCTCTCAGAAAAAGCACTCTAAGTCCTCTCTGGCAATTGTTATTACTAGCTCAGTTGTGCTGGTGATCTCTGGCCTAGGTATTGGCAGAGTGTCAAATTTTTCATAATTCAAGAATGCAAATGGCTTTGGTTTTAGGCATATTGCATTTGATTTTCAAATAGATGTCCTCTATTTAAATAAAATCTTTTTATAGTGGGGTAAGAATCTGGGAATTACTAACAATGTTCTTCCAGCTATCTTATATGAAATACAATTACAGTGAGCTAAATAACTTGAATTATTCTAACAATATAGACTCTCATGATCCTCACCATGCTACCACCCAGAATAGATCTCTCTCTCTCTCTCTGTCTCTCCCCCCCTCTCTTTCTCTCTCTCCCTATCTATCTATTGATCTGTATGTTTGTCTATCTATTCATCTGTCTGTCTATTAATCTGTCTGTCTTTCCATTTGCTTTCTGTCTATTTTTTAGCAAGAGGAATGCTACAGGGAACAATATATTTATATACAATAACAAAATTCTTGGCCAGTAACATTTTTTTCTTCTTTATTATACTAGCTTCGTGTTCAGATGAATCTACTGCAATTGACCTTGCTGTAGGAAACAAGTTTTTTGAAATTCAAATGTATTGAAGCTCCTATGTAAATCAGCCAGCTCTGTCTTTCTATGTCTTCCCACACCTATGATGAGCATTATTATTATTATTTTTTTAACAGCATAAGATGCCAAACCATCCTTGACATATACAGGACTATGTCTCAAAGAAGTACTATAGTAAACACTGCTACTTAAGCTTCCTCTGAGAGGTCTTATTACAATCCACCCAGTTTAGGCAGGCTAACTATTCAATGAAGAAGGATAGCCTATACTCATAGCATAAGTGCTGAGAATCATAGGAATGAAGGGGAGTGACAGACCTCACACAGTTACCTATACTCATAAATTATCCTGGTCTATAAGTAAATTTCAGCATGTTCTACTGGTACTTTCTATTGAGTATGTTTAATGTTACAGCAATAAGACCAAGCCCTATAGACAAACATTTGCCAAAGAAATGAATCTGAACCTAGAAGTGTTTGTGATGAAAAGTAGAATGATACATATGTGGGTGTGGGTGTATATGTGTATGTGTGTTGTTTACATCTTTATTTTGAGAGCTCAAGAAATTGGTGAATGATACTGGCAGACAAGAGTGCTATTTTTGTGTTTTATAACATTATATCTGATGTTGCTTAAGAAGTCCTATGTGCATTTGCTGAGCAATGGAACTCTAATAGATGCAGATATCTGATTGACATGATTCTAAATTCAAAGGGAGGGAGGGAGGGAAGGAAAGAAGGAAGGAGATTATGATTGTATGGAAGGGAGTTAGGATCCATTCCCCATAATATACATAGAAAAATATACCAAAAAAAAAAACACATTTCTTAAGAAATTCAAAAGGCACAGATAATTATTTTCTTATCCTACCCCTCCAATTTTTTTTTTAGTAATTCCAAAAGATCAGTTATTTACTTCCTTTTCTCAGATGAGTCTGAATCATTTCTATTTCTCTCCCATTTTTTATAGCATATCTTAGCTAGCCTTTGTCAGTTTTACCCAGTGGTCCATGTTCTACTATTTGGGTCCAAATGGAACATATTAAATTCAGTTTCTGTGTCATATACTTTCAAGTACCTTGAGACAGCTATTTTCACATTGTTGGCTACCTTTGTTTCCAGAAGTAAAAAGTCCAAAAAATGAATAGATATGCTAATACAATTACATCTTTCATATATGCAAGTTATAGTTTGAAAGATGATCTTATAGAAAGGAGATGCTATTGGGAATATATTTCCTTTTTTCAAACTTCCTATTGATATATTTCTTAACAATATCTTTAATTATGCTAATATGGACATAAAATAAGGATAAAATTTATTGGTGAGTTAACAAAAACAATTTTAAAGATACAGATTACACAAATAGATTACATACATATCAAAGGAACAACCACTTCTTAAGGGAAAAATAATGGTATATTTTATTTTTCCATATAATATTATTTTTCTTTATGTCCTGAGTTCTCTGGAAATAGAAGTGATGTAAATTATTGTTAACTGAAATTGCTTATACTTAAAGAAAAATATCAAAAGCTATCCTAATAGAAGACAAGAGAAAAGGAAAGTATATAGTAAGTGCCCCAGACAATTCAAAATCCAAGTATATCATAATTATGATTATCACCATCTCACCAAAGCTAAAATTGATATAACAACTCAAGATTTATTAATAAAAACATTTTTACTCATCATTATCATTTTTTTTATTTGATAATATATTTGGAAATGGAGATGAATTGTATCTGAAAAAGGAACTAATAAGAGAAAAATATTTAACATATTAGAAGGGATATTAGGGAGGATCTGCTCCTACTTCTTCATTTAACCGAGCAGGAAATGAAATCTAAAAAGGATCACTGATGAAAAAGTTCACACAGATAGGAAGGATCAAATGTGGGATTCCAACTTAAGTTTTCTCACTCCAAATCCACCATCCTTTCTACTGAATCATGGAACCCTTACAGGGGAATATAATAGAACTTATTGAGAGGTGTGACATTTTGTTACCCCTTAATAAGGCAGTCAGGTAAGATAAGACAGTATACTGTTTTTTTGGCGAATCGGAATCAGGCCCCTTGACTTTTGGACATTAAGATGGATTATTTAGCCAGAGAAGTCATTATAATGTTATATATTCTGTAATAGGCAAGCTGTTCTAATCTGTTAGAGACTGGCATAAGAACCAAATAAGTCATGAAGAAGACTAAGCAAGCTTCTTCCTTCTAGAAAGACCACATTGGTGATCCAAGAAAACAGTTGTAATATCTATAGGAAATAATTTTGGACCTGAATTTGAATCCAAGCTCTCTGATATTGGAAAAGTATGAGAGCAACCAGCATGTATGAAGCATCTACTATAAAACAGGCATTATGTTTAAGTTCATGAATATTAAAAAGAGGTATACAATATAGGTCCATATTGCTGAGATAGTAATTCTAATGAGGGAAAAATATATACAGCTAGAAGAATATAAGAATGTGTTAAAAGTAATTTATGAAGGCAGATACTAGGAGTTCATAAGTTGGGCATGAAATCAGAAAACTTTACAGTATTGAAGGTAACATTTGAAATGAGCCTTGAAATTAATAAGATTCAGTTAAGCAAAGATGCAGTGAGATTTTTGTGAAAAGCATTATTGAATAATTGACAGGGGTTAGAGCCAACAATTTGACCAAATACTTCAGTCAAAAGCCTATCATTAATTACTCAGATGAAAATCTTAAATGACTCACCTAGATTCATGGTGTCTCAGTTGTGTCACCTATATGTCACCTATAAAATAAAGAGATTAGAATCACGACCTTCTAAAATTTACCGCAGTGCTAACTACCTCATCTTCTGATGTGAGCCTAGTGGTATGCTGTATAAAGGCACAGAGTGTAAATGGATTGTTATGTAGGAAAAAAAGTAAGCCTCTCATTTAACCTCGCTGGGCCTCAGTGTCCTCATTTGTAAAATGAATGAACTTGGACATGATGACCTTTGATCCTGTGATACTCCCAAGTTTAATATCCATTTTCATGGTTATGGAATCTTAGAGAAAATCTTTTATTTGGCAAAATAATGAAAAATAAAGAACAAAATGTCTATCTGAGTTTCTCAAATGGTAAAGCTTGAACTCAGACTCATTTCTAGAATCTTTTCTTTTATATCCTACTTCCCCTTTGCTCTATAATTCTTTGTTCCTTGAGTATCTTCTTGGGGAACATGATAGGAATTTGGACAAAATAAACAGAATTTAACAAGGTCAAATGGGTAACCAGGTTTCCAATGTAAATTTTGAAGGCAGGCCCCCTGATTAAAATTTATACTACCCCAGTTTATCAATACTGTTCCTTCCCAAACTGGTTTTGTTTGGTTTGGTTACCATTCCACAAAGTTATCTAAAAAGTTTTCAACTCTTTTCTATTATACTTCTATGATGTGTCTTGTATTCATCCCCTTTTCTCCATTTACATGGTTGGCACTCTAGTTGAAGCCTCTATCATCTCTCATCTGGATTACTAGAATTGACTAATTAAATTTTCATTGGTCTTCCTTCTTCTGTTGTCTCCAATCCATCTTCCACACAATTGTTAAAATAAACTTCCTTTTTTCTGTCCCAATATGATTCATAAAGCTTATATAACCAGAAAAAAAACAATAAAATGAGGGAAAAAAGAAAAAAAAATCATCCTAAACCATTATTAATAGCCAGGTTTTCTACCTCTACCTTGATTTTAAAAATCACCAGTAGTTTCATATTGATTGTAATATAGCATCTGGGTGGGATAATTTGGACTTGATATCAGGGAGACTGGAAATTAGATCTGGTTTCAGACATTGATTAGTTGTATGACCATGGGCAAGGCTTGTCCAATCTTTGTATCAGATTCACCATCTATAAAATGAGGGTGATCATAGCATATCTCTCACTGGTTTATTGTAAGAATCTATTAAAAAAGCAAATTATAAAGAACAATATTAGCTTTCATGTTCTAGATGAATGTCATCTATTATTATTCTAGTATCAAATTTAGCTTAGCACAAACAGTTTCTGGCCAATTGGTTCAATATGACTTTTCTAGAGTTACTTCAATTAGCTCCCCATTATGTGCCCTGAGTTTCATTCAAGCTGGCCAATTTTTCATCT
Source organism: Antechinus flavipes (assembly GCF_016432865.1). Taxonomy (NCBI): domain Eukaryota; kingdom Metazoa; phylum Chordata; class Mammalia; order Dasyuromorphia; family Dasyuridae; genus Antechinus; species Antechinus flavipes. Next base: position 29,383,952 of record NC_067399.1, on the reverse strand, counting down.
GCCATAAGATAATTTTATTTCACCTTAGTGTTTTTTGAGATGACAGTCCTTGATGCCTGGGGTATACTCTTTCCTCACCCCTGCATCTTAGAACCAGGTTCTACATTAGGCCTTTCATTATACCTGAAATTTCTGGAACTCATCTATTTTTTTTCATTTACTGAGTTTTGTGTCTCTGTCTTGGGTGTTTACATATTTATTTATATATGTATCTTTAATATGAAGGAAGGAAACATGCATTTTAAGCCCTCATTATGCAACAGGAATGGGTCTAAGTACTGAAAGTATAAAAACAACCATAATTACAGTCTTTGCCCTAAGGAGCTTATATTATAGCACGAGAAGATAATATGCTAAAAAGTTGAAATTGAAGAGTGCAGGAATGAAAATATCCAAACCAAGGCTGTGATTCTGAAGTACAGAAAGATAGGAACAGCTCTAGGAGTGAAATGATTCAGGCTTTCTGGGGTTGGACAAAAATGGAGGTTCCAGGAAATAATTGTCAATGCAAGATTATGGAGATAGCTTGTGTACGGGGATATTCTAAGGTGAGTGGGATGTAGTAATAGTAAGTTATTCCAGGGATGAAGAAGACCCACGTTAGAAACAGGTCCAGGAAGGGAATGTGAGTTCTCTGTGAGCAACAGTTTTTGACTTTATATCTCCATTGATATTTTAATTGTGGTTCAGTCAATGCACTTGTATCAAAATCTTCATATTTGATTTGGTTTTTTTTTGCAAAAAAATGCTGAAGTGTTTTGGAATTTCCTTCTCAAACTAATTTTACAGATGAGAAACTGAGGCAAGCAATAATTTGTCAAGGGCTACACAGCTAATAAATGTCTGAGACCAGATTTGAACTCATGAAGATTGAATCTTTCTAATTCCAAGTTCAATGCTCTAGACATTGTGCCCCCTACTTTAGGTGCCTAATTTAGCAAAAGCTTTTTCAACTGAATTAAAGATGTTTCCCTTCTCTGAGTCTTAATTTATTATTTGAACCATCGTGATAATTAACCAAATTTTATCTAATGATTTTTCTTGCTCTGTCATACTTAATTTCACTTAATTGTCACAAAAATCTGATGAGTGATGGACAATAGCATTTGTTATCCTTATTTTTGGATAGACAAGCAAAGCATTGGGAGTTTAAATAAGATCTGCTCTAAGAACACATAGTGAGCCCCATAGTAGGGCCTTCATTTGAATTTGCCTTTTATAACTTTTAGTTGTGTTCTTTTTCAGAGTCTCACATCAGAATTGTGAGACACTGGAAAAAAACAAATAGATTTTTAAGGAAGCCATTTTGTTTCTTTCTGGTCCAGCCTAAGCTCATTATTTATACTTTTTATTTTTCAAATAAATGAAAAAAAGGCTAATTTTGATTACAATAAATTTAAAACATTACACAAATAAAACTAATATAACCAATAGCAGAAGGAAAACAGAAAATCAGGAAACAATATAATAGCCAGTTTTTTTTTTTGATTATGGCCTCATTTCTAAAATATATAGAGAACTGAGTCAAATTTATTAGACAAAGTATTCCTCAATTGATAAATGGTAAAAGGATATAAACAAGAAATTTTCAAATAAAGAAATTAAAGCTATTTATAATCATATAAAATGTTCTAAATTATTATTGATTAAAAGGAATGCAAACTAAAACAACTGAGATATCATCTTATATCTCTCAGCTTTATTCATATGACAGAAAAAAGAAAATGATAAATGTTAGAAAAGATGTGGAAAAAATGCCCCATTAATTTTAATGGACTTGTGAACTCATCCAAATATTTTGGAGAAACAATTTGTAACCATGGCTAAAGGGTAATAAAATTGTACATACCCCTTGATACAGAAATACCACTATTAAGTCCATATCTCAAAGAGATTATCAAATAGGATTACCCAACATCTTCAAAAATACTTATAGAAACTCTTTTGTGGTGGCAAAGAATTGGAAATTGCAGGGATGCCCATCAATTGTGTTATGGTTGAACAACTTATGGTATATGGGTATAATGGAAAGTTGTTGTGTTATAAGAATTGATAAACAGATGTGTGAGGGATGTAGAAGACCCTTACCCAAAATGACTACTCAGAGATCCCTTAGTAGAAGGCAGAAAAGTTGTTTATTGAAAAACCTCCGGAGGATGAGCCATCCCATTGCAAGATAAGCTCGCGGTAGGAGGGCTAAAGAAGTAGTAAAGATACATAGCTTTTATACAAGAAATTACATCACAAGTAAGAGAGCATTGAGAAGGGGAGGGGGAGGCATCTAATTGGTTGTTGCTATTTGGGGAGATTGGAATGGAAGGTTTCTGTTTCTCTGAAATCTCCTGATTTCTGGGAAACAGAAAATCAGGCCTTCAGGCTTAATCAAGCAGACAGTGCTCCAGCTAATAGACTAAATATCGATAAATGTCAAATACCAATAAATGTCATCAGCTCAGGTTAAGTAAATATGTTTCTAGCTGGCCAAGGCTCAAGTAGATATGAGCCTGCACATATTATACAGGTCATAGGGGAAAACACAGAAATAATAAAATACAGAAAAAGAATTCATACATTCCGGTAAGTTCTTCACCTTATCTATTCCCCACAGATGGATTTCAGAAAAACCTGGAAAGACTTACATGAACTGATACTGACTGAAGTGAGCAAAATCAGGACAGCATTGCACACAATTCATGCAACATTGTTTGATGACCAAACAAGAAAGATGTAGCTCTTCTTAGAATACAATAAACCAAGACAATTTTCAAAGATTCATGAGAGAAAATGCTACTAACTTCCAGAGAAAGAATTGTGAAATCTGAATGATGATCAAAACATACTATTTTTACTTTTTTCCCCTTTTACTCATGGTTTTCTCTTATGTTTTGGTTCTTTTTTTCCTAACATGACTAATGTGGTAATATATTTAACATTATTGCACATACATAACTATATTGTCAAATAGTGAGTTCATATCCCAAAAGAGGGGATTTGGATTTTGTCAAACACTACTTTGCTATAGTTATTGACTATTTTGTCCTGTGAACCTAACCTATTTCATGGATTGACTACTCTGTTTCTTAGCCAGTGCCAAATGGTTTTGATGACCACTGCTTTATAATATAGTTTTAGGTCTGCCAGAGCTAAGCCATCTTCATTGGCACTTTTGTTTTTTGTTAATTCCCTTGAAATTCTACACATTTTATTCTTCCAGATGAACTTTGTTATTATTTTTTTCTAGATCTTAAAATAATTTCTTGAGAGTTTGATTGGTGTAGCACTAAATAAATAGATTAAATTAGGTAGTATTGCCATTTTTATTATATTTGCTCGGCCTAACCATGAGCACTTACTAATTTTTTTTTCTTTTCTTTTTCAGAGTCTCACATCAGAATTGTGAGACAAGGGAAAAAAAAAAAAAGATTTTTAAGGAAGCCATTTTGTTTCTTTCTGGTCTATCCTGAGCTCATTATTTATGCTTTTTATTTTTCAAATAAATAAAAAAGGCTAATTTTGATTACAATAAATTTAAAACATTACACAAATAAAACTAATAGGTAAGAAAATAATAAATAAATAATAAAACTTCAGGTAGGATAAGAATTTTTAAGTTGTTCCTTTTGCATCCATTTTCCAGGTTAGTTATTTTGCCAATGAATTATTACACATTTTTGTCATTTATTTTTCATTTATTTTTAGTTTGTTTGACTGATTATGATGGATTCTTGCTGTCTCACAAAGGCATTTGCTTCCATTTGCCTTCTTCTACTTTTTAATGTGTGATTATCTCCAATTATCTTTTATACCTTTTTCCATTTGGTTTATTCTGCTATTTAAGTAGTTGTTTTCTTCAGAAATTTTTCCTTCCTTTTCCAAATTGTTGATTCTCATTTTTTTTTCTTCTACCTCTCTCATTTGCCTTTTGAAATCTTTTATGAACACTTACTTTTTTTTTTTTTTTTTTTTTACTTTTACAGTGGAAGCTCTGCTTCTGGAGTAAAGGTGACAGTGTTCCAAACTTCTGTCTATTTCTGAGCCTTAGCTTTGAGCACAGGAGTGCCTTGTGTTTATAGAGGATAGCTTTGCCTTCTCTGTTCGGGAAATAGCCCAGCTTCCTAGAGTTTGCTTTCTGAGCTAGGACTGGAAGCTGCCCCACTGATTTGCAACTCTACTGAGCCAGGATTAAGGGTCTTAGTTGTTTTATTTGCTGTGATTAAGCTTTCCCAGAGTCCATCTAAGCTGGGCTGAATACTCCTAACATCCCAATAAAACTGACTTTTCTTGAAGTATTTTTAGCCTATCTAGAGCATCAGACTCCATTTGGAGCCTTTGTTTCAGGTGGCTGTTGAGGGAAATGGGGAGAACTGGAGAAACTTCCTGACTTTACTCAACCATTTTGCCTCCATCCTCCTCTCCATTGAGTGACACTTTTTTTTTTAATCCTGATCAAAACACACTTGTAGGACCATATTAAATTCCAAATACTATATTTTTTTAATGTTAAACATGGTAGAAATATATGTTAAATCTAATATATATATATATAATTATACAATTATCTTGTCACACAAGAAAAGAAACAGAGAAGCAAAATAAAATGTAAGGAAACAATAGCAAAAAGAGTGAAAATGAGCTGTTGTGAACCGCACTCAGTTCTCTCAGTCTTCTCTCTGGGTGTAGATGGCTCTCTTCATCACTGACAATTTTAACTGATTTAAATCATCTCATTGTTGAAGGAAGCCATGTCCATCAGACTTCATCATCATATAATTTTGTTTTTTCCTTGTATAATGATGTCCTGGTTCTACTCATTTCACTCAGCATCAGTTCATGTAAGTCTTTCCAGGCCTCTTATAGAACCATAATATTCTTTAACATTCATATAACATAATTCATTTAGCCATTCTCCAATTGATGGGCATCTATTCTGTTTCCTTTTTCTTGGCACTACAAAGTAGGCTGTCACAAATGTTTTTTGCACATGTGAGTCCCTTTTCCCTCCTTTAAGAGCTCTTTGGGATATAAGCCAAGTAGGAACACTGCTGGATCAAAGAGTATCACAGTTTGATAGTCTTCTGAGCTCCCCAGAATGATTGGATATGTTCACAGTTCCACCAATGATGTTATTAGTGTCCCACTTTTCCCACATCCTCTCTAACACCTAGCACTATCTTTTTGAAGGGAAACTGATAAAGTGGAGAATGATTGATGGAAAGCATTATATAAGGCCTCTGAAATAGTATGAAATTAGCCCTAATGGAAATATTTATGGATGATTAACTTGAAGAAGTGCAGCTTGGCAACTATGTTCAAGGATCATAATGTGCATATATAATTATACTAATTCTGTTTGATCACATAAGGCCATTTATATCATATGTGGTATTTTGTTTTCATACAAGGAAATTTTATCTAATGATTAGAGGCATCTAGAAACAATAATTCTGCATCTGGGAGATTGTGTATTCATCTCCTTATAGGTATTTAATCAAAGTATGATACTGATCATTAAATATGTTGTAGAAGGGTCATATATTTCAGGAAACATGTGAACCAGTGGATCTCTGAAGTATCTCCCAGCTCTGAAATTCCATGACTGTGAATGTTAGATAACACTCTTATTCAGTATGTAATTCTTTCATTGCTGATTGTCCCATTCACTTATGTATATTTAGATTCTTTCAGATCCTTTTGTTTTGAGTTAATTAGTGTTTTGGCATAACAGAAAAGTCTTTCCTGAAATGATTATAATAAAGTATAAGATAAAAGTAAGAGTCCAAATTCTATCTCTTTAGCTATCTCATACTCATCTATTTGAGATTGCTGATTGCAGCCTGTCCAAGCCACGATTTTTTCTTTCTTTCTTTCTTTTTTCTTTCTTTCTTTTTTTTCAGATCTTGTCCATGTATTATCAAAAGTTCATTACATAGTTGCACTTTATTTTCTGGGAGTCTTCCTCAATTTATTGGCATTGCTGTAATATTAGTGGGGTTCTTGAATGGTACTGCTCTCTTTTATTCATCTTATAATATTATCAGTGCATATTCTCTCCTTGATACTCTCTATTACTATGGTTCTTTACCATATGCTATAAGTCTTTGGAAAAAAAATAAAAAAAAGCTCTGCTACCATTATTTTCTTCTTATCTTGTTCTACTCTCTATATAGGTCCCTGCTCATTAGATGAGTTCTTACTATATGAGATTTAAAATACCCTTTTTTCTTTCCTTTTTTATTTTCTTCTTTCTTTCCTCCCTCCTTTCCTTTCTTCATCCATCTTTCTTTTTTCCCTCTTTCTGTCATTGTTCTATACTTCTCCTTCTTACTCTTCCATTTTTCTTTTCGTTAACCTGTATTATCTGCCTCTTAAATACAGTGATGAAAAAACTTTATAAGATTTTCTTTCAAATTAACATTGAAATCTTGAAACAAGACATTCTTTCACTAACTGGTCCTTTCTGTATGGATAGATAGATCAATCCACTTCTGAGTGATCATTTCCAGGGATTTCTTTAATTTATTGGGGGTAGATGCAATTAACACAATATAATTCATACACAGGCGCATCTGAAAGACCTCTCTATCCACATCAGTCAACAAGCCTTTATTGCCCATTAAAGATCCCATATCAGGGAAGTTGACATAGCTGTAACAATTCTCTCTGTCCCTTTTGGCTGACAAGAATAGTAATGCTTCACAATAACAGTAATTATGCAATACATCTCTTGTTTCTGCTTTTTAATAATTTTCATGTTATACCCTACAAGCCCTACCTGCTCATTGTTTGAGCTTAGAAGCCTCAGAATAAATGTAAATAGCAACTATTTCTATTTTGGCCAGAAACCCTGAGGGTCTTTTCCCAGATTGAATTTTTTTAACTAGGTATGTTACCTAGACTTTATCACTCATTGAGCATTGCCTCAACTGAGATCTGTGGAAGACTATAGCTTAAAAACACCAAGTTTTCCCACTACATCCTAGACCATTTTCACTTGTTCTGATCTAAATCTTGCTGCTCTACTCTGTAGATGGCTTCATAGGAGAAAGTGAGGCTAGTGACTTTGTACAGCATTCCATTATTTAAATCCAATTCACCTGCAAGTTGTGGCATCACCTTTCTAGTGCCATGGTCCTATTAGGAAAAAAGGACAAACAACAAATGTTTTAAGCTTTGTGCTAAGCATATCCACATGTTCTTAAAAACACAAAAAGCCTCTGCTCTCAAGGAAATTAGAGTCTAAGTGGGAAGGGATACTGAGGGAAGGGTAGTATTTAATAACCACATCATAGTGATCAGTCAAGAATATTCATTATTATCTCATTGCTTTATTCTCTTCACCAAAATAAAAGTTTCAGAAGTGTCTCAACTATTAGAGAAAAACCTACAGAAACTGAAGCAGGAGACAGCTGAAGTGTGTTGACTAAATCCAGAGAATTAAGGATTTTTAATCAAAATGTATCAGATTTATGAAATTAATCAACATCCTTAAAAGAATGTGATTGTATAGAACACAATAAAAAGAGAAGAAAAAACAAAACAAGACAAAAAGACATTAATTGGTTTAATTTATTCAATAAAGATTTATTAAGCACCTATTATATAGTAGTCACTGTATTAATTTGCTTAGGAAAAAAAAAAGGTGAAAAACAAACTTTGTCCTCAAGGAGATCATAATCCAATGGGATGACATAACATGCAAATAAATATATACAAAGATACAAAGTAAGCTATAGATGGGATAAATGGGAACAAATTAAAAGATGGAAAGCACTAGAAATAAGAAGACTTTCAGAAGGCCTCCTGTAGAACTTAGACTTTCGATTTTGACTGGAAGCCAGGGAGGTCAGATTTGAAAGAAGAAAGGAGATAGATAGCATTTCAGGCATGCTTAGAATATTTGAAGGACAATTGAGATTTATGTTGAAGTCTCCTAGGGTGAAACTGAATTAATTGAGGAAAGAAGGGCAGTGACCCAGGGGTTTGCAGAAAACTACTTCCAGAATTGTAATTGAACAGTTGATATGGATAGCATGAACTTCAAAGAATAAGAAGATACTGAGTAAGGAGGAAAAGAGAGAACCAGGAAGTGGCAATGTGAAGCAAATCTCTTACTTGAGCAGTGAGTCAAGGAGAATGATTGAAGGTACGCCTAAAGACATAAGCTAAGGAGAGGATTTTCGGTCTGGGAAATCATCACCATTGTAATGGGAGCAAAATGGGATTGGAATGGTTGGTGGTAGTGTTGATTTTATTACAATTCTAAAAGGAAGAAGCAAAAGAAGTCAGGTAAAGGTATGTGATATTCATAATGGGGATAGGGTGAAAGAATAAAGATTGTTTTTCAACAAGGTGAAAGAGTTCTCTCATGCTGGAGGTGGGAATGCCTAACCCCAACAAGTGGAAAACTGAGTGCCTTGACTCACCCTGCGAATGGTTTATAGAGGACTGTTTTGGCGCATGTAGCAATAGCAGGGAAGAAAATGGTTGATATGTACCTAAGGATATTTGGTCCCAAAATGTTGAAGAATTCACTTGAATTAAACTTCAAAACAGCAGGAAGTTCCAAGAGAAAAGGTGTGGAAGAAGGTCATTCCTATAAAGAGAAGATGAGACTGCTGCAACGTGGTCAACTATACAGAGAACTACAATAACAACATTGCATAAAAGAAGTGATGAACATGACATTTTGGCTAGTGTCTAGAAAGGTAAGGGAAATAAAGCGTAATTTGTGATCAACACTAACAATAAGCATTTAATAAATAAGTTCTTTATTCATTCATGTGTCAGGCAGAGGTAAATCCAAGTTTTCCTGGTATAGAGTCAAGCTCTCTATCTACAACACCAGGCTGCCCAACTTCACATTTCCCAAGAAACCACAAACAGTCATCAGATATTCTGGAGCTCAATCTCTTGATTAAATGAACTAAAAGGCAATTTCTGCTTCTTAGGTAAATATGCTTCTAACAAGATCCTTTGAACAAGGGTAGACTCATGACCTCAAAATGTTTGCATCCTTTTGCAAAATGTAGCCATTATGTAAATGTTCTTTTCTTGTTTTCATATCCTTCATTACACGAGTGTTTACCGAGCAATAATATTTTCCACCATTAATGTGGGCCACTTTGTTCTTTTGAGATCCTCAGCGAAGGAATAGAAAGTGCATTTGAACAAATCTAGCAAATCCATAAATGTAAATTATTTTATATGCTTAACAATATATATGTAAATTTATATAAATTCATTTTAGAAATAATGTATTGTTAACACTTTGTAAATGGTTTCTATAACAAATAACTATCCTTTATTGCATCAAAGTGAAGAAAATCATTATTGTCCCTTACTATTTTGATGTCTTTTTGTGTTACATTTTAACATGCAAAGGATTAGAGAAATTCTCTCCCAGTTCCCTGGGGTGGAGCCAAGATGCATGAGTAAAGTTGAGAGATGTTCTTTGTCTCTATGCCTCCATCTTGTCTCTTGTCTCTTCTTCCCCATTTTCTTCCTCCTCCTCCTCCTTCTTCTTTTTTTCCTCCTCCTCCTCCTCCTCCTTCCTTTCTCTGTCTCTCTGTCTATCTCTGTCTCTGTCTGTCTCTCTCTGTGTGTCTCTGTCTCTCTCTGTGTCTCTATCTTTGTCTCTCTCTCTCTCTCTCTCTCTCTTTTTGTCTCTCTCTATCTCTCTCTGTCTCTGTCTCTCTCTTTGTCTCTCTCTCTGTCTCTGTCTCTCTCTCTCTGTCTCTCTGTCTTTCTCTCTCTCTGTCTTTCTCTCTCTGACCAGCATTCTATTAATGGCATGTCAGAGACATAAAAACAATGGGGTTACTTTCATGAACAACTGAAGGAAGACTTAAAATACCATAATAACTGTTTTCAAATATTAAAAAAGGCTATCAATTTCAAAAATGCTAAATTTAAATGCTAAATATCACTCTTACATCAACCGGCCTCAGATGTTAGAATGAAAAACAGTAATGAAAAATTGCATGTAGAACTGATATAAGAGGAAAATAACATTCTTGAAAATTTAAAACTATGAAGTGTAAGATTGGGTTTTTTGTCCTTAATTTTCAAAGAGGATCAGTGACATCATGGAGTGATGTTTCAACTCTTTGGTGAATTATATAATGAAGATTGGAGCTGGCTCATCTATTGGAAAAGATTGGGAATTAGATAATGGAAAGTAAAGTTAGCTCATCTATTGGGCAAAATTGGGAAATTGATAATAAGCAGTGCAATACCGAGAAAAAATTGAGGCATGGAGGCAAAATGTCGTAGTGATGAAAAGTAGAGGTCTATATATGTAATTATGTGCATTTAAGCTCTATTATAGTCCAGTTTAAGGAAATATCATATGTTTCCATCTTATGTTTGATTTTTATTTAGGGAAAAATCTCAAAACAAATGAAACCAAAAGCCCTTCCAAAAATGAAATCCTGAAGAGTACAGAGTGTCTCACTTCTAGCATTTCTATTTAAACTGCCTAATATAATCCCTGGTACACAGTAGTTCTGTATATATATATATATATATATATATATATATATATATATATATATATATATATAATCAATAAGATTAATTGATTCTTCAAGCAGTAGTCTGCCTGTCTTTTATGGGCTTATCTAGGAAAAAAGCTTGACCCACCAGTGGCAAGAAAGTGCTATGAATGTCCAGAGAGGCTAGATATTCATTTTTTTTTTAAATTAGGAAAATATATGGGTTTAACCTTGAAAGATAGTTAAGCTTTAAAGAGAAAGGTTGGTAATATTTCTGTGTATTTACTTAAATTTGCGACATAGATAGGGAACTGTAGTTATAATAATAGTTGTAATAGTAATATTAAGAGTTGTATTATTATTACTATTAGTAGTAAATACTATTAATAAAAATAAAATAAATCACAAAAGAAATAATTAAAATAATTAAATAGTAATAATAAAATCAGAAAAACTTTACAAGTTGTATTTGATTCTAATAATAACTATGAGACAGATGCTATTACTATATCCATTTTATACATGAAGAAATATTTATGTTTTTTATTTATTTTTTTAAAATATCTTTTTATTGATAGAATGCATGCCAGGGTAATTTTTTTACAGCATTATCCCTTGCATTCATTTCTGTTCCGATTTTTCCCCTCCCTCCCTCCCTCCACCCCTTCCCCCAGATGGCAAGCAGTCCTTTACATGTTGAATAGGTTACAGTATATCCTGGATACAATATATGTGTGCAGAACCGAACAGTTTTCTTGTTGCACAGGGAGAATTGAATTCAGAAAGTATAAATAACCCGGGAAGAAAAACAAAAATGCAAGCAGTTTATATTCATTTCCCAGTGTTCTTTCTCTGGGTGTAGCTGCTTCTGTCCATCTTTGATCAATTAAGGCTCTCTTTATCGAAGAGATGCAAGAAATATTTATGTTTAAAATTATGCTTTAAAAAACTATCCAAACTATGGCCAAGGGCTATCAAACTGTGCATTCTCTTTGATACAACAGTGTCTCTTCTGGGCCTGTAACCTAAAGATATGACAAAAAAGTGTGACACCCACATGTGCAAAAATGTTTGTAGTAGCCCTTTTTGTAGTGGCAAGGAATTGGAAAGTGAGTTTATGCCCATTAGTTGGGGAATGGCTAAATAAGTTATGATATATGAATGTTAGGGAATATTATTGTTCTTTAAGAAACCATCAGCAGGATAATTTCATAAATTTTTAAGGGGCAAGTCAATTCTCTGAGAGCCTCCACAGCTGTGAATCATAAAATCTGAAGGAGCTGCAGGGCAGCCTGTGCTGACACTGGTGTTGCAGACTGGGAACGAGATAAATTGCAGGCAGAGGGAAAAGGAGAGAGGTCTGACAATGCAACAGCCTCTCAGTCAGAGAGGTCAGTGAACAGCAACTGCCTCTCAGTCTCCTTGTATCATCCTCTCACAAGAGGAGATCCATTCTGCAGGTCTGGTTGGATCTCCAGCGGCCACTGTCAAGTGGCTTCTGTGTCTCAGCACAAAGATATAATAAATAAAAGTATGCATACCTATGTGTGCAAAAATGTTTGTGGCAGCCCTTTTTGCCATGACAAGGAACTAGAAGCCTATCAGTTGGGGAATGGCTAAATAAGTTATGATATATGAATGTTATGGAATATTATTGTTCTATAAGAAATGACCAGCAGAATGATTTCAGAGAGGCCTGAAGAGACCTACATGAACTGATGCTAAGTGAAGTTAGTAGAACTAAGAGCACATTATATACGGCAACAAAATTATGTTATGATCAACTCTGATGGGACTTGGCTCTTTTTAACAATGAGGTGATTCAGGCCAATTCCAAAAGCTTTGGGATGGAGAGAACCATTTGCATCCAGAGAGAAGGCTGTGGGGAATGAATATAAATCACAACTTCTTATTGTTGTATGGTTGTTTTATGTTTTCTTTATCATGCTTTTGTTTAATCTGATATTTTCTTGAGCACCATGATAATTGTGGAAATATGTATAGAATTGAGCATATTTGACATATATTGGATTATTTGCTGTCTAAGGGAGTGGGGGAAAGGAGAAAAATTTGGAACACAAGATTTTGCAAGGAACAATGCTAAAAACTATCTTTGCATAAGATTTGACCAGGGTCATTGAGCCACTAAGCCGCTGAGACCAGAATTAAACAGGTTTGCCTCCATCAATATACAATCCCCTGCATTATTAGAATACCTTAGAACAAGGAATACCTGAGGTTAATTTTGCCCTCTCATATCTGTTTGACTATGGGTCAGTTATTAAACTGATTAGAGTATTAAGGAAAGGAAAGGTTCCCCTTTACATTGAAAGAAGGTCTCCTTATCATGAAATTTTATACATTAATATATAATAGGTGGAGGGTGCTAGCCCTCAAATTTGGATATATCTGAATTCAAATATGGCTTCAGGTTTTCCTAATTACATGATTTTGGGCAAGTCACTTAAGATCTTTTTGCCTATATTTTCTCATTTATGATACGAAGATAATACTGGCACCTACCTCTCAGGTTATTGGGATGATTAAATAAGATGATAATTGTGAAGTGATTAGCATAATGTCTGGTACACAGTAATGCTAAATTACTATTTGGAAACATAGCCTATTGTCTATCTTTAAACCTACCACACAAAAACATACTCACAATTATGTGTACTGATGTGCTTATTAAATTAAGCCCTTATTTATGAATCTATTCCTCTCCTGTTCTCTACCTTGAGATCCATCCCTATTATATAGAATAATTATTATGTATGTTTTTGATTAACTGAATGTACCCAGATTGAATGGATGATATATTAATGGTTAGTTTGAAAAAGGTACCTGCCAGCATACTGGATGCATGCTCTATAATTTTTAGGATATACCCTCTCCTGGGATTACAGAATAGTCTCTAATTGGTTGTTTTCACTCAGATGTTTTTAAAAAGAAGATTGGCCACTGAAATTGGGGTTAGAGAAAACAAAATGCTATGAGTCAAGATAATGGTCCCTAGGTTACTCATACATCTAATAAAACTCCTCTAATTAACTTTTGGGCCCCTCTTTCATAGATTCTGTTCTGAAATCTTCTTTGCTTCAAAGAATAATTTCCATAAGCAATGAAATCCCTTTTGCAAAGCACATGACAATTGTAATTGGCCTTCATTTTCCTAGGTGATCTAGTAGTATACATGTAGGCTTCCAACTTTTTTGATTACATGTTAAAGCATTGATCCTTAGTCAGCGATCATAAAGAATGGATATTTCCAGTCTAGAAATATTTTGGACCAAGCATTTTTGATTGTTTAAATCTTGTTGGAGCTGCCCAATAAAAGACGACTTCTGCAACATCAGTCTTATTACAGGACAATATGACAACAGTCAAATCATGCTGAAGTTGAAAGAAACCTTCTTGGCCAGGGTTCAGAATTTTTGAGTGGCTCCGAGAATTTAGTTGTGAGGAAAAAGAGAGATATCTGACCCACAGTTCTCAGAAGTGCAATTTACTCTTCTTGAGAAATGAAAAGTATATATTGGGCCACTGAAATGATCCAATGTTAAATAATAATAATAATAATAATAATAATAATAATAATAATAATAATAATAATAATGTGTTTCTATGAAACTTTTTTGTTCTTTAGTTGGATTTTCTATTGGATAAAATAATAAACCATTGCCATACAATATTCACAAAGTATATTTAATTTCTTTCTTTTTCTAGACTGGATTTGATAGACTACATTTTGGGGAGGCCTTAGACATGAGATATACCCAAGTTTGTTTTAGTTACTTTGGGATCAATACCTAATGAAACAGTGAGGGAAAAAAAATGCTGACAACTCTCTTTGGGGTCAGAGCCCCCAATGTGCAATTGCTTCTATATTAACCCAGTACTGAAGCTTCTATCAAGAGGACTGGTTTATTTCTTTTAATGTAGTCAACTTCTTAAGATCTAGCATACTGTCTATCACAGAGTACTTAGTTAATGATTTTTTTTTCTTGATTAAAGAGGTCAGGAAATGTTTGGACAACTTATAACATATTTAAATTTTTAAAAAATTTAAATTAGGTTCATCAAACTAATCAACATGTTAACTGTGTCTGATAATATACATGCTATTCCATACCCATAGATCTTCATATCTACAAAAAAAACAACACTGTACATTTTTTAATTTAATATTTTATTTTTTCAATTACATATAAAACAGTTTTAACATTCTTATTTTAAATGTTGACTTTCAGAATTTCTCCCTTCTCCCCCACTTTGAAAAAACAAGCAATTTGATACAGGTATATGTATATGTATATGTATAATTATGCAAAACATTTCCATGTAAGTAATGAATGAAAATACTGACAAAAAAATTCAAGAAAAGTAAAGAAAAAGTATCTTCAATCTGCCTTCAGGTTTCACCAGGTATTTCTTGGAGATGGGCAACATATTTCATCATGAGTTTTTAAAAAAATTCTCTTAGATCATTGTATTATTGAGAAGAGCTAAGTCATTCACAGTAGATCGTCATGAAATATTATTGTCACTGCATAAAATGTTCTCCTGATTCTTCTCATTTCACTTTGTATCAGTTAGCATCAGTATTTCCAGATTTTTCTGATAGTATTCTGATCATATTTTGTTAAACCACACTAATATTTCATCACATTCACATAAAACAAGAAGTTATTTAGACATCCCTTCAATTTCTAATTCTTTGCAACCAGAAAAAGAACTACTATAAACATTTGTGTATACATATAGTTTCCTTTTTTTTTTTTAATCTCTTGGGTATAAAGATGTAATAGACTAGACCAAAGAGTATATATGGTTATAGCCCTTTGGGCATAGTCCCAAATTATTTTTCATAATGGTTGAATCAGTATATAACTTCACCAGAAGTGCTTTAGTGTTTTAATTTTTCCACAATCCCTCCAACATTTAACATTTTTCTTTTATGTCATATTATCCAATTGATAAGTGTGTGATGGTACTTCAGTGTAGTGCTCTCTTCTTTTTTCAAATATGATGATTCTTTGGGAGCAGATTTCTTGGAGGCTTCTGGAGGCAGCCTTAGATTCAGTTCAGAGTAATAATCACCCCAAATGCAGCCAGGAGTTAAAATCCAGTTCTTTATTGTGTCTTCCAAAGTAGCCCAGTTAGCTTTCCTTGGTTCCCAGAGCTCTTGTTGCTAGTCCTCTGCAAGCTTCAGCCTCCAGCTCTCTCTGAATCCTGGCTCTGAATCTCCCAACTGAATTCTGGCTCTCAGTCTCTTCAACTGACTGACTTCTGGCTTTCAATCTCTTCAACTGACTCCTCACTGATTTGTGGCTCTCAATCTCTCCAAGTGACCCTTGCTGAGACTAAGAGCTTCTTATATATGATCTCTTAAAGGTGGTTGACTTTAGGTTGATTCCTTCTCTGAAAGCGTGGTA
The DNA here is from genome assembly GCF_016432865.1 of Antechinus flavipes. NCBI lineage: Eukaryota > Metazoa > Chordata > Mammalia > Dasyuromorphia > Dasyuridae > Antechinus > Antechinus flavipes. The sequence goes on along the minus strand of NC_067399.1, from coordinate 29,368,024 downwards.
TTGTGGGAGGTGTAAACTCTCATATTGAATCCTGAAATCTCCCAACTTGTGAACGCTAATGTATGAGCTAATGTGTAAACTCTCTTAAAAGTGTGAGGTCTAATGTTTCTAATCAATGGTGATTTAGAGCAGTTTTTTCATGACTATAGAAAGTTTTGATTATATTATTTGAAAACTGCCTATTCATACCCTTTTATCATTTATCAATTGAAGAATGGCTCATTGCTATACATTTGATTCAATTTTCTACATATCTGTGAAATGAAGTCTTTATCAAACTTGCAAATTTATTTTTCACAGTAATAATTACCAAATGTGTATATTCTTTCATTCTATTATTCTTCCTCTCTCACCCTATTCATTCTCAAAAGTATTTTGCTTCTGAATTTTATCTTCCCCAAACTGCCCTCCCTTCTATCAGCTTCCCCTGTTCTCTTAACCCCTTTCTCTTATGTCCTTTCCTTCCTATTTTCCTCTATGATAAGGCTGATTTCTACATCCAACTGTGTGTGTATGTTATTATCTCTTTGAGAAAAGTCCAATAAGAGTAAGGTTCATGTACTTTCCTCTATTTTTATGCATCTTCTTATAAAGGTTCTTTTGTGACTTTCTTATATCAGATAATTTTATGCTATTCTACCTCTCCCATTTCCTTTCTCCCTGTACATGCATCTTTCCTCACCCATTATCTTTATTTATTTATTTATTTTCAGTGATTATCCCCCCACACTCGATACACATCTGCGCTTTCTGTCTATATATACTCTTTCAACTGCTCTAATAATGAGAAAACTTTTAAGAGTTACAAATTTTATTTTCTTATGTAGGAATATAAACATTTTGGCCTTACAGAATCCCTTATGATTTCTCTTTTCTGTTGTCTTTTTCATGCTTCTTTTGAGCTTTGTATCTGAATATCAAATTTTCTGTTCATCTCTGTTCTTGTCATCAAGAAGTCTTCAAAGTCTTCCATTTTACTGAATATTCATCTCTCCTCATCAGGATTATATTCAGTTTTTTTTTTTTTTTCATTCAGTGATTCTTGATTGTAACCCTGTCTTCTTTAGTTTCTAGAATATTTTATTTCAAATCCTCTGATTATTTAGCATGGAAAGCTGCTAAAAATTGTGGTATTATGGCTATGGCTCCACAATATTTTTTTTTTCCTTTTTGACATTTTGCAGTGTTTTCTCCTTTACTTGGGAGCTTTCAAGTTGGCTATAATATTCTTTGAAGTTTTCATTTTAGGATCTTGTAGGTGATGATCTATGACTTCTTTGAGTTTCTATTTTACACTTTAGTTCTAGAATATTAAGGCAATTTTCATTGATAAGTTTTTGAAAGACAATGCTTAGATGTTTTCTTATCATGGCTTTTAGGAAGTCCATTAATTTGTAAATTATCTCTACTGCATCTGTTTTCCAGGTAAGTATTCAATGTGATATTTCACATTTTTTTCTTTTTTTTCTCCCTTTACTTATTTTTTTGATTGATTTTGGGTGTCTCATAAAGTCATTGGCTTAATTTGTTCAATTCTAATTATTGAGTATTTCTTTCAATGAGCTTTTGTGCCTCCTTTTCCTTTTTTCCAATTCTACTTTTTAAGGAGTTCTTTTCTTCAAGATATTTTTGTATCTATTTTTTCCACTTGACCAAATCTGATTTTTTTAAAAAGCATTTTTATCTTTATTGGAATTTTGCAAATTTTTAAACATTTGTCTTGATCTGTTAATTTTTTTTTTAATATATTATTTTCTTCAGTATTTCTTGTGCCTCCTTGCTAAACTGTTGACTCTTCTTTCATGATTTTCTTGCAACATTTTCACATCTTTTTTCATTTTTCCCTCTACCTTTCTTACATTATTTTAAAAAATCATTTTAGAGTTCTTCCATGGCCTGGGGCTAATTCATTTCTTTATATGTTGTTGTAGAAGTTTTGACGTTCCACCTTCTTCTATGTGTATCATTTGATGTTCCTTGTCACTTTAGTAACTTTCTATAGACAGTATTTTTTTTCTGCTGTCTGCTCATTTTCTAATCAATATATTGACTTTTATCATTATGCTAAAGTGGGGCCTTTGTTTCTAAAGTGACAGCAGCACCATTTTAAACATCAGGTTTTTTTTTTTTTTTTTTTAACAGCTGTTTCAAGAGGGTAATTCTGGTGACATGTAAGTATTCAGCTATTTTAAGGGGTATGATCTAAGGAAAGAAAGTTGTACTAGTCTCTTGTACTGTTGACTGGTCTGGAATGCCCACAAGAAGTCTTTTTTCTAACTTGACAAGGGTCCATGCTACACTATGGCTTCAAGTTCTGAGGTTTCAGTGGTCTTCCTCACCCTGATGCTGAGGTTCAGTATTGGAAGCAAAATCCAAACATGACAATATGAAAGAGTTTTGTCCCTGATGCAAGCAAAGTAACTCCAATAATCACTGCATACTTGTCCCTCTTACTGTATATGGACTGAGAAAATGGCTCATTAAGTCAGTACCATCCTGCCCCAAATCAATTTTTAGTTTGTTTTCTTTTTAAGACAACTCTGGGATACCACTACATATCTGTCAGACTGGCTAGAATGACAGGGAAAGATAAAGCAGAATGTTGGAGGGGATTTGGGAAAACAGGGACACTGATACATTGTTGGTAGAATTGTGAATACATCCAGCCAATCTGGAGAGCAATTTGGAATTATGCTCAAAAAGTTATCAAACTGTGTATACCCTTTGATCCAGCAGTGTTACTACTGGGCTTATACCCCAAAGAGATACTAAAGAAGTGAAAGGGACTTGTATGTGCCAAAATGTTTGTGGCAGCCCTATTTGTAGTGGCTAGAAGCTGGATAATGAATGGATGCCCATCAATTGGAGAATGGTTGAGTAAATTGTGGTATATGAATGTTATGGAATATTATTGTTCTGTAAAAATGACCAGCAGGATGAATACAGAGAGGATTGGAGAGACTTACATGAACTGATGCTAAGTGAAATGAGCAGAACCAAGAGATCGTTGTATACATCAACAACGATACTCTATGAGGATGTATTCTGATGGAAGTGGATTTCTTCGACAAAGAAATCTAACTCAGTTTCAATTGATCAAGGACGGACAGAAGCAGCTACACCCAAAGAAAGAACACTGGGTAATGAATGTAAACTGCTTGCATTTTGTCTTTCTTCCCAGGTTATTTTTACCTTCTGAATCCAGTTCTTCCTGTGCAACAAGAGAACTGTTCAGTTCTGCACATATATATTGTATCTAGGGTACACTGTGACATATTTGACTTCTATAGGACTGCTTGCCATCTGGGGGAGGAGGTGAATGGAGGTAGGGGAAAAGTCAAAACAGAAGTAAGTGCAAGGGATAATGTTGTAAAAAAAAAAATACCCAGACATGGGCTCTTTCAATAAAAAGGTATAATAAAGAAAAAAATACAAAAAAACAAAACAAAACAAAACAAAACAAACAAACAAACAAACAAAAAACCTTAAGGACCTGGAATTTGATATTCCAAAAGGCAAAGGAACTTGGATAGCAGTCAAGAATCATTTTTCCAGGAAAACTGAGCATTTTCTTTCAGGGAAAAAATGGATATTCAAATGAAACTGGTAAATTTCATCTATTTCTGATGAAAAGAGTAGAGTTGAAAATACATGTGTATATATATTTAAATGCAGAATGCAAGAAAAGCATAAAAAGGTGAAAAGGAAAGAAAAATAACTTCCTTTGAAAAGTTAAAAAAAAAAAACTTATATCCCTATATGGGAAGAGGTTAAGTTTAATTCTTGAGATCCACTCCTGTTATGGGTATATATAGAGGGTGTAAGTATAATTTGATTTCATAGTGATGATTTAAAAAAGAAATTACAGGAGTGTAAAGAAAAAATGCTAACCTTGGGCAGTCACTTCATTTGTAAATGCCCTAGTCCTACTCTGCATTCCTTTACATTGCCAGTCTCCCCTAATTCCCAGGGTTTTAGAGAATCCTCTATCCCCTGACTTTTGCAGTGTAAACCAACTTTAACCCAGCTTACCTCATTCTGAGGTCTTCAGATGTCTGGCCATAGTTTCACAAACCATAGTTTAAAACCAGTAGCATGCTCAAGAACAGCCATATGCAAACTTAAAGTCTTGTATTATACTTACTCAGATATTGCCCTGATTCTTTGTTGACTCCCATGTGGACACCAGGTCTGCAAGAGACCCAGGTGTTCACTATATGCTTCAGTTACCCATACTGTTGGCTACTCCAGGAAAAAGAGAGGCTGACCTCTTCCTACAGCACTCTTAAGAAGGGTCACAACCAATCAGGGAGGAGGATGTCTCCCATTACAAAGTTATCTCAATATGATCAAGATCCCACCCACTAAGCAGTCTCTGGTCACAGAAATTACTTCTGGGGCCTTAGAGTTCAACCTCCTGTTTGCGCTGGCCTGACCAATTTGTCCTTTGACTCTAACACAGAAGGAGCAGTGATTCTACTGGAAGAAAAGGAGAATGAAGTTAAATTTCATGAGGGGGAAAAATAGCTATTGCAATTTTGGGAAAGAGGGGAGGAGGATGAGCATTGTGCAATCTTACTTTCATTAGATTTGGCTCAAAAAGAGAATATCAGACCCATCTTAACTTCACAAAGAATCTTGTTTCACCCTATAAAAAAAGTGGGAGGGAGGGAGGAAAAATGGAGGAGGCTGATAGAAGGGAGAAAAGTAGAAAGGGAAAGGTATAAAAAGGGGACACTGCAAAAAAAAGCAGAGGGCTGTTTGAGGGAGGGAGTGATCAGTGACAAAATACTGGAGAGGAGGGAAAGGAGAAAAGGAAAGAGAAAAGTATAATTGGGGGTAAACAAGTTGGCAGGAAATACAGAGATAGAAATTTTATCTGTGACTCTGAATGGGATGAACTCTCCCATAAAACAAAAGCAGACTCGATTAAAAGTGGGAATCCTACAATTTGTCGTTTAAAAGAAATGACAGTTTAAAGCAGTGATGCATTTAGGGTAAAAGGCTGAAGCAGAATCTATTATGCTTCAGGTGAAGTTAAAAAAAAAAAAGTAGGGGTAGCCATCATGATCTCAGATCAAGCAAAAACAAACAAACAAACAAACAAAAAAAAAAACGATCTAATTAAAAGAGATAAGGAAGGAACCTATATCTTGCTAAAGGCTACCATAGACAATGAAGCAATATTAATATTAAACATATATGCACCAAGTGGATATACCTAGAGTAGAAGTTAAAAGAGATGTAAGAAGAAATAAATATATAGCAAAACTACAGTTGTTGGGGCTCTCAATCTTGCTCTCTCAGACCTAGATAAATTGAAACATGAAAAAGAAGTTAAGGAGGTAAACAGAATGTCAGAAAAAAATTAGGTAAGATAGATCTTTGAAGAAAACTGAATGGAGACAGAAATGAGTTTACTTTTTATTGTCCGTGGTTCATGGGATCCATACAAAAACTGACCATTTATTAGGGCATAAAAACCTCAAAATCAAATGCATAAAGGCAGAAATAGTAAATGCATTTTCTCAGATCATAATGCAATAAAAAAAAATACATGCAATAAAAAGCTAGGGAAAAATAGACCAAAATTAATTAAAAACTAAATAATCTAATCCTAAAAGAATGAGTGATTACAACTACAAATCATGGACAAAATCAATAATTTTATCCAAAAGGATTACAACAGTGAAACAACATACCAAAACTTGTGGAATGCAAGCAAAGAACTTATCAAAGGAAATTTTGTAAGTAGATTTTTATTTCCATAAAAAGAGAATATACAATTTAAAAAGCTAAGGGGAAAACAAATTCAAAACCTCTAATTGAATCCCAAATTTGAAATTCTAAAAATAAAAGGGGAGTTTAAAAAAAATTGAAAGTTTTTTTAAAAAAAAACTATTGAATTTATAAATAATACTAAGAGTTTTATGAAAAAAACCCAACAAAATAAATAAACATTTAGTTAATATGATTAAGAAAAGGAAAGAAGAAAATAAAATTGTTAGTCTCAAAAATGAAAAGGGAGAACTTTACACCAAAGAAAAGGAATTCAGAACAACAATTATGAATTATTTTGTCCAAATATATGTCAGTAAATATGATAATCTAAGTGAAATGGAGGGATACCTACAAAAATGTAGATTGGCCAGATTAATAAAAGAGGAAATAAATTACTTCATCTCATTTTAGAAAAATAAATAGAATGTTATTAATCAACTCCCTAAGAAAAATGACAATACTACCTAAAATAATCTACGTCCTACCAATCAAACTCCCAAGAAATTATTTTACGGATCTAGAAAAAATAATAACAAAGTTCAACTGGAAAAACAAAAGATCAAGAATTTCAAGGAAATTAATGAAAAAAAATTGCCAATGCATGGACCCACACTTAACACCATATATCAAGATAAGATCAAAATGGGTCCATGACCTAGGCATAAAGAATGAAATTATAAATAAATTAGAGGAACATAGAATACTTTATCTCTCAGACTTGTGGAGGAGAAAGCAATTTGTGACCAAAGATGAACTAGAGACCATTACTGATCACAAAATAGAAAATTTTGATTACATCAAATTAAAAAGCCTTTGTACAAATAAAACTAATGCAAACAAGATTAGAAGGGAAGCAACAAACTGGGAAAACATTTTCACAGTTAAAGGTTCTGATAAAGGCCTCATTTCCAAAATATATAGAGAACTGACTCAAATTTATAAGAAATCAAGCCATTCTCCAATTGATAAATGGTCAAAGGATATGAACAGACAATTTTCAGAGGATGAAATTGAAACTATTACCACTCATATGAAAGAGTGTTCCAAATCACTATTGATCAGAGAAATGCAAATTAAGACAACTCTGAGATACCACTACACACCTGTCAGATTGGCTAAGATGACAGGAAAAAATAATGATGAATGTTGGAGGGGATGCGGGAAAACTGCGACGCTAATCATGGTTGGTGGAGTTGTGAACGAATCCAACCATTCTGGAGAGCAATCTGGAATTATGCCCAAAAAATTATCAAATTGTGCATACCCTTTGATCCAGCAGTGTTTCTATTGGGCTTATATCCCAAAGAAATACTAAAGAAGGGAAAGGGACCTGTATGTGCCAAAATGTTTGTAGCAGCCCTATTTGTAGTGGCTAGAAACTGGAAAATGAATGGATGCCCATCAATTGGAGAATGGCTGGGTAAATTGTGGTATATGAATGTTATGGAATATTATTGTTCTGTAAGGAATGACCAGCAGGATGAATACAGAGAGGACTGGCGAGACTTACATGAACTGATGCTAAGTGAAATGAGCAGAACCAGGAGATCATTATACACTTCAACAACGATATTGTATGAGGACATATTTTGATGGAAGTGGATTTCTTTGACAAAGAGACCTAACTAAGTTTCAATTGATAAATGACGGACAAAAGCAGCTACACCCAAAGAAAGAACACTGGGAAACGAATGTGAACTATCTGCATTTTTGTTTTTCTTCCTGGGTTATTTATACCTTCTGAATCCAATTCTCCCTATGTAACAAGAGAACTGTTATTCTGCAAACATATATTGTATCTAGGATATACTGTAACATATCCAACATATAAAGGACTGCTTGCCATCTAGGGGAGGGGGTGGAGGGAGGGAGAGGAAAAAAAATCGGAAAAGAAACGAGTGCAAGGGATAATGTTGTCAATATAAAGTAATCATTAAATAAAAATTAAAAAAAAAAAGAAAGAAAGAAAAAAATTGCCAATGGAGGTGACCTAACTGTGTCAGATCTAAATCTATATTGCAAAGTAGCAGTTATCAAAGCTATTTGTTACTGGTTAATAAAGTAACTGACAAGTGGAATAGGTTAGGTTCACAGGACAAAATAGTAAATGACTATAGTAATCTAGTGTTTACCAAAAACAAAAACCCTAGCTTTGTAGAACTCAGAATTTGAAAAAAAAAATGCATTTACTATTTCTGCTTTTCTGAATTTGATTTTGAGGTCTTTATGTCCTAATATATGGCCAATTTTTATATAGGTTCCATGAACTGCTGAGAAAAAAGTGTACTCCTTTCTGTCACCATTCAGTTTTGTCCAAAGAGCTATCATACCTAATTGTTCTAATATTCTATTTACTTCTTGATTTCTTTCTTATTTATTTTGTGGTTTGGTTTATCTAATTCTAATACATAGGAACTGGTGCTTATATCCTATAGGTTATATAGTCACCTATGTATATTAGGACAATATTACCCAGATTCTATTGATTCCTTCTTTTTTTGTCATTCTTCCTAGAAATTATTTCATTGTTTCAATATTATACCAGACTGATCATAATACTAATTGTGTTCTTTAAAAGATTACTTTCTCACAGTTTTGAAAATTAATGAACTCAGCCTTCCCTATCCCATTAAGTTTAATCCCCAGAATCTATCTTTGCTGAAAAAGGAATTTTGGAAGCTAGAAATCCTAGATAATTTCAAACTCAGGGATAGTCCCTTTGCTTGACATTCCTTGCATATGAGTATATGAATGGGTTAATTTCCATTTCTTTTCCCAAACAGTTGAAAAACTTCTAATCTTTTGGAGGAAACATCATTCTCTTTTGGCTTTCTTAGTGAATGCCTTTCATTGCTGAGAGAATGCTGTCTCAGTGTCATCTTCTGGGAAATTACTTTAGGCTGGGTACTATGCAAAATGTGTTTTTTTAAGTATTACTATTTTTTTTAACACATACAACTATCTCTTTGCTCTCTCCTCTTGTACAGGAATAAGGCCATCAGATTTCCTCTGTCTTGTAAACATTGCCAGGTGGCTTCATGAGTATGAGGATAACCTTTGGCTCACAGAGGCATGCTATGTTGCGTCCAGACATCATGCTGTTTCAAACTCTCCATTTTCTAAAAAAGCCATATTTACCACATCATCCCACTTTCAACATGCTTCACACTCACGCCTACTCATGTTAAAAAAAAATGCAGGCGGCAAGCTTGCCTGGGAGAAGTAGAATTGTCTCTTTTTTAAAAATTATTTCTGCTAGTCTGTGTATATATGTTGTTATATATTTTTGCATATTTTAGAGTGAGAGGAAAATAGATAAATAGGAAAAAGAAAAGGAAACATGGATATGATACTCCTCCCTTTTTAACCTCTGAATTTCTTGCTTTCACACAAAGCTACCTGAAAAAAAGTTATATACTAATATTGGAATAGTGAACTATATAGTATCTAGATTTTCCACTGTGAATTAAATCGTCCAGAAGTCCTGTTCAAATCAATTAAACAATAACTCACCAACTGTGCTGCCATGTGCCCTGACCTTGGAGAAAAAAATTGAAAATATGCAGAAATCAGAAGAAGGAAAATAATATTTCAACCCATTTGGTCATAGTGATGTTTCCAGAGTTAAATAGATGATTGTTTAATCATGATTCTTTCAAAGGACAATACATTAAGATTTAGAAAGCACTTTACACATATTGATTCACTGGATACACAATGATATTATGTGGAAAATTCTATTATTCTAATAATTTTATGGATAAAAATACTGAGGCTGACAAAGTTTAAGTGACTTTCCCATTACACAGTGTCTGAGACAGAATTCAAATTTGAATTTTCCTGATTTAAATTTCCTGATTTAAAAAAATCCTAATTAAAAAAAACAAACAAACAAACAAACAAACATTGAAATTATTGACTACTGGCTCTACTTGTTATTTGACTCCCTAAGTCATTGACTACTTGCAGAAGAGGTAGCAATTGCTGCCTCTGTCCTTTCCCTCAATAAACTTTTCTTTTTTTCAATCAAGATAGAAACCAAGTACACGGCATATATACAAACAAATACAGATAAAATGGAGAAGCAAAATAGTGGAAGTGGATAGAGGGCTGACTTCAGCATCAATAACATGTTGTTTTAAGCTGCATTTGTATTATATACTGATTATGGGGCCAAGAATGATTCTCTTAAGAACACAATCTTCTAGGAAATTATCCAAGGCTATAGTATGCAAAATAATTGCTAGCCTGCATTAGTTCAAAGAGTTCGTCAGCCAGCATTCCTTAAAAATGAATTATAGCTTCCAGTTGCTAGATTTAAGAAAACATATAAGATAGTAGTTATAGGGTGGAGGGAGCAAACTTCTGGGTATCTGTTATCTCCTATGATATCTTATATAGCTTTTAAATTTTATGCAACATTTGATATACATTATCTCATTTTATCCTCATCATATATGAGTGAGGGATGTATTTCATGTCATTAATGTAGTAGTGTAGCAGGATAGAATGCTAGGACTTGAATCATGAAAAATAGAATTAGAATACTGTCTAAATTTCCCTCTAGCTGAGTAATCCTTGTTCATAAGTGAGATTTTTCTAATCCTCACTTTCCTAAACTTTAAATAGCAATAATTATAGCACATTTTCTAAAAGATTGAGATTATGTGTAACACACTTTGTAAGTCTTTAACTAATTATGATGGTGTTGATAGCTGTTATTTTTAAATGATACCCTCCATCATTAGCTGTATGATGACCCTTTACTTTACCCTTTATTTTGCTTTCTATTTAAATTATACAATTATTGTGATTATTGCCATAATTACAAGTCAACCTAGCCCTTTTTTCTAACCCAAGACCAACATTAGGAAGTCCTAATTAATTCCTAATTAGGAATTTTAAGACTAAGAAAACCACTTGGAGAAAATTGTCATGCAAGGATACATGTCAACTGCCCCTCTCAGAAGACAGTGAAGGAAAAGTAATTGAACTCTTGGGGAAGATAAGACCTCTTGGTCTTAGTTTCATACTGATTCACTCTAAAACTTTAGAATAACAAATTCCACCGTTTTCTATAGAAATACATAAAAGCTATATTCCTTCTTTTTTTTTAATTTTTTAGTAAAGTATGTCTTACCATATAATTTAAAATGGGACCAACGATTTTGAGTTGGAAGAAATTGCAGTGTTTTGTTTTGTTTTGTTTTGTTTTTGTTTTTGTTTTTGTTTTGCTACAGAGAAAAATAGTAACAAAAACCTAAGGCAAAGGCAGAGGTAAGATGATCTCCCAAATTCAAATAACCACTCTGGAGGGAGAACCAAAATTTAAATTTTATTTCTGACTGAAAATCCTATATGTTTCTCATTGTTACATGTTCCTTCCTGATTTCTAATCCAGGTGCAAGGTCTTACCAATTCCTTAACAGATCTCTGCCCTATATTGTTTCTTCAAAACACTGATTCCTATTCAAATAGTCCTATTTTTCTTCAATTTCACTTGCATTCAATTTAGTTGAGTCTGTTTTATTGTATGTGACAGTTGAATCTCCTACACAGTTTTCAACAAACTTATCTAAATATCTAAATTTTTTATTATTCTTTCTACATTAACAAAAACCTAGATCTTATTTGTAAACACTGTATCATTTCTGTGATTTTATTGGAAGATACTATTTCTGTTGTCCCTTTCCTACTACACCACAGTTCATAGATTCAGAATGCAACATGTACTATCAATCTACTCCATATAAATTGTAGTTATTTAATGTGAGCTCCTTGAAGTCAGAAACCAAACTTTGTTTTCTATTGTTTATTGTTCTACTTTTTATATTGTTTATCTTGAGCCTAATGCCTGGCTTTTAAAATATGTGGCTTTTTAAATGCCTGTTTTTTTTTTATAAATTTGAATTTATTAACATAAATTTATGTTTAAAAAATTTACATGTATATGTTTTATATATTTTAAATTTATAAATGTAAATTTGTAAATTTTATAAATTCATCGATAAAATCATATAGAATCTATTTTATAAATATTTGTTAGCTAAATGACATTATCTTTACCCTGCTTATTTCAGACTTTTTTTTACCGACTAAAGGTATTTCTTCCATTTTTAGATCAATTTATAAATCAGTCAGAATTTACTAATAGACTGCTATAGCCTGATCACTTTGTTAAGCTTTAGAGAATCAAAAAAACTAAGACAACAACTAAACAGGCCATGACTTCAAGAAGCTTATCTCCATGTAATTTATCCTCGCAACTTATCTTTTACTCTTTTTTTAGTTATTCTACTGATTTCCAGGCCATCCTTAAACTTTCTTAGTGCAATTAGTGCCTAGACCTTTGTACCTTCTTTGTCTAAAATTTTTCTTTAGGTAATTTCATTATATGTGTTATCTACTATAATCTCTATGCTACCAATCTTATGCTCAGACTCCCAAATATATTTAACATGTTATATGACATTTGTGTTTTGTTTACCTTACAATCAGTATGTCCAAAGGCAAGTTTATCTTCCTTGAAAATATGTTCCTTCATCTGCTTTTACCATTAAAAAATATCTCCATGATTCATTGACTCTTTCATCTTTGAAAACTTGGAATTACTTATGGCTCTACTCTTTATCTCAGTTCTGCTAATCAATCATTTACTTAATCTTATAAACTCTATCTGTTCATCAGTTCTCACACTTATCCTCTACCTGTGTCTCAAAACTAATAGAAACTATCCCTCATTAAACTATTTTGAGGTTTTCTTTATTTCAACTTGTCTCCTCCCAATGATACCAGAATAAACCTTATACATTGATTTGATGATGACTTTCACCTGGCCAAACATCTACAGTACTATGTGAGTACCTGTGTAAAGTTTAAGCTCTTTTTATATTTTTATACTTCAGCACATCATAATCTTCCTCCAAATGTACTTTCTAATCTTATTTTAGATTACTTCCCTTAAAGAGTGCTATAAAGTTGATTCTTTAAGAGCTTACTGCGGTATCCTTGAAGTTCTCTAACAGTGTCTACTAGATTAGCAGTTAATAAACTAAGTCACTAAATAAATTGAGCAACACCAGCAACAAAAACACATCTTCAAAGGCACATCCAGGAAAAATTAGGTGAGGATTATTTAATATGGAGAATTAGATAGAGATGGAATGATTTAACATACCCTCACAATTATCCGAAGTTCTGTTTTTTTTTTTTTTTTTCTTATAGCATAGTTCATACTCTGCAGAAAACTTTCAGTGAGAATACAATAAAATAAGTGTCACTTTATCTGAAGATGTAACACATCATAAAAGTAAAGACATCAAATAAGAAAGATTTAATGAAAGCATGAAACTCCTGAGGATAAAAGATGGCAGTTTTTCACAAAGTAGTGAAGCAGAGAAACAGGGGGGATTACAAATAGAATAAATTTACCTGGTCTGAATCCATCAATAAATTCTTTCCATGCATATTCTTTAAGTGGGTAAAATAGCCAATCACATTACCAACTATTGGGATGTATATTTAGTTAGGGCTAGCAGCAACATTTTCTTATGATTTTCTTGCTGTTGACCTAGTACATATCCTCAACCTAAGTCTCCTAACTAAACATAATCTTTCAGTCTTCTATCTAGAAAAAACTACAATTTCCATCAGTGTTCTTCATTATAAAAGGACTACATCATGGTTATAACACTTACAAAATAAATTTACAGAAAGCTGGGAAATATAACAATGCAAAATAAACTAAATTTAGTGTCAAAATTCTTCAATTTGGAACTTTGCCCTTTCACTTCTTATTGACATGACTTTAGGAAATGACATTTAATTAAGTCTTAGTTTGCTCATTTTAAGACAAACATGAAAATATATGCATGATTAACTCAGCTTTTGGCAAGAGACATCTGTAAATTTTCAAGTCTTTTGTAAGTATGAACTTTGAAAAAAGATTTGAAACATTATGGAGAAAGATGTGAATTGGATGTTTCTAGAGAATGGAAGTGTTTTTATTTGTAGAAAGTAAGCTTGCTCCCTGACCAGAAAATAGCAAAGTAATTACATATATATTGGAATCTTTACAAACTGTTAAGTCATTAGAGTTGATAGAGACAATAATTATCTAATTTAGCATGGTTCAGTATCCTTGATCTAATCCTACAAGATGTTTTGGACCAGAACCTGAAACAAGGTACTAAGTAGAACTAATTGACAGAATGCTTGTGTTCACATAAGTACTCGTTGGAGTTCACAAGTATGGGAGATTCACAAAATAAACTTTGTAACTTTGTGAATTCACACCTCCCTTGAAGCTCTTAGGGCTAGAGAGCACTCTGGGAGAAACCCATAATCCCATTCTCTCAGAAGAAATCATATATAAACCCAGTCAAGAGAGTTCAGCTGAATTAAATTGGAGAGGAGCATGCTGGGACAGACACAGAGCACTCTGGAAGATTGAGAGCCAGAAGCCCTCTCTCAGAGGCAAGAGAGATTCATTCCATTTTCCACTTGGCTGGCTGGAGGCTGGAGAAAGCAGAATCTCCCGGACTGAATCCTGGCTGAGGCTCCTAGCTTGTGTATATTCTCTTATTAAAGGTGTGAATCTTGTAGAACTATAGTAAATACTAAATACATGTACTGAACTAGAGAACTGTTAAGTACCATGCTAAATTAGATAATTATTGTCTCTATCAACTCTAATGACTTAACAATTTGTAAAGATTCCAACATATATACATACAAGCATATATTACACACACACACACACACACACACACACACACACACACACATATATACGCCTATGGATGTGTATATAGTCATACACAAATACACACACACATGTAAATGGTGAGTATTTCTCTTATAAAGTAGAAGAAATAGCAAGTTCCTGCCTAGGGAAATATGCATTTTCTAATCTATCTTTTTTCTCTTGAATCTCTTTAAATATAATTTACTTTTATGACAATATTTTGAGAAATTATTTTATTCTAGGTGGGAAAACATGGTTATATCTGTCCTGTGAACAACAAAAAATGAATCTTCATGTGATTACAAGTCAAAATTACAAAGGGGATGAAGTCTTATGGTAACTTGTGAAAAAATTACCTTTTATTATTTTAAATGCATATATATAGTATAGATCTATAGAATATTAAGAGGACATAACTCCTACCTTCTTAGTTTTCTTTTAAGTATAAGATGGCTTGGGTCATACAGTTTATCAGTTGACAAAACAATCCACACATACACATACACACACAACAAGAAACCTCCTATAGAATTTCTTATTTTTGATGTTTGAGTTTTTGTCTGATCTCATTAAAAAGCTTATTCCCACCAGATTTGAAAATAAAGCCTCTCTACATCTTCTTATCCCATGTAATTTTTGCCCATACAGTCTCTAAAAGGAGGACCATCTGATGTACTTTCAAGACCCAGAGCCCTTGAGATTTTACGGAGACAAATCAGATGTATGGACAAGCTATTGTCTATCCTTCTCCTTTATAATGTAATTATTCATGTATTGTTCCAAATGTGTGATTTTTAAAATTTATTTAAAAATATCTCTGTTGCTCAAGCATTGGTGATATGCTGTTGTCCATTTATCCTTCAAGAGTACCCTTTACTTTCCTTTCAATGATGAGCATTTTGAAATGTGTTGAAACTACTGTCTTTAACTATGCCACTATGTGATGTTTTCATCTTCTCCAATTATCTCATAATCATTTTTATTCTAACAGAGCTAAATACTCAAGGATAAAAACTATTTTTTTTTAAACTATTACATTCCCCATAGTATCCATCTAGTACTGTGGAAATGTTTTCTGATTGCTTGACTTAGATGCACTTCCACTTTCCATCAATATTATAATCCCACAATTTCCAAACCAATTGGAAAATTAGCAGTCAATTAGTCTCACCCATCCCTGAAAAAAAAAAAAGCTCAATATAAAAAAAACAAACTTTTTTTCATCCAGGCTCATTTAAGGAGATCCCAAAACTGACCCTCTTTGCATGTGAAAGAAAGTAGATAAAGGCAATGACACCATATCTGTATCTCAAGCAAAAAATGTAAAATAAAGTGATTATAATGACAAAGAAAAATAATTTACTTATCACAATCACTTTGCTTCATTTGATAGGTTTTATTTTAAGTATTTACCAAACACCTGTTAATGTCAAGTTTATTCTTTGACTATAGGGAAGAAAAAGGAAAAGTGAAAATAAAATGAACCCTAAGAAGCGTACATGTAAAATACAAATAAGAAAATATAAACTATATTCAAGATATTACAAAAAAATTGATGATTAATAATAAGTTTTTATGACAATCCCGTTAGAGGCAAGCTGAAGTACTAATGGAAGAAATTGAACAATCAATGTTATATTGGACTAAAATCATGGAAAGATTTTTTCTTTTTTTATCTTTTTATTAATGTATATTTCGAAAATAAAGATACTTTGTACACTTTAGTCTTTGATAATTATTTATCACATAAGATTAAATCTTTATAATTATACTGTTACTAATAAGATAAACTAATAAAAAGAAAGAAACTAGAATAGGAACTTACAGATGTCAGGGTCCTCAATTTTCTCTGTAGCCCTCCCATAATCTATTTATCCTTTCCTTTTTTGTTTCTCTTTCTTTAACTCACTTGGCATAGGCACAATTTATTATTTTAAATTGACCAAAGCATTTCATTTATTACTCTAAACTTCTAGCCTGGATCTCTTTAGCCTACTAACCCTAACATGTCAACAAAAGCATAAACTCAAGATTGTCATTCCAAAGTTCCTAAGGCTATATATATATATATATATATATATATATATATATATACACATATACATATATATATTCATTCATTCAAGATTCAGTGATATATATATATATATTCATTCATTCAAGATTCAGTGAGCCTCAGGCTTTTTCTTAAATATTGTATTGGATCTTTCAAACCTTTTATACTATGTTATTTTTTTCAAAACACTTCTTGTTTGACCACAGGTAAGCTTCCCAAAAGCAATATGAACATCCATTTTACTCTTTCATAGCAAAACATATTTGTAGGCAAACATCAGTGAAAAATAAGTGTTAGATTACAGGTTTGTCTTTCTTTTTCTTTTCCTATTTCTGTACTTGGAGAATTTTCCCTAGTTATGTTATTCTTGTCTGGTGACTTACTAAATCTGGAGCTTTTACTCCTAAGTAGCCGTAATGGCTGTTACTCAACACTCAATAACACTGAATAAGGTTACTTACCACTGCAAGGAGTAGCAGTCTCACTGAGAAATCTTCTTTCTGTGATGGTACTACACTAAGTCAATCATAGGCTTCTCTATCCTCCAACTACTTCTGTAGTTATTATTATGTTCATTCAATGACATTAAGTTTAGAGAAATGTATTGGTTCTCATTTGTTGAAATCTAAGTGTGTGTGTGTGTGTGTGTGTGTGTGTGTATGTGTGTGTGTATGTGCCATCTGTCACAAAACATACTCTTTATTTCTCTTTCTATTTCCATGAACAAACTAGGAGACAGTGTGATATTTATAAATACATTGATTTAGTTTAGATCCTAAGAAAACAAAAACTGTAAATGACCTCTCCATGTTTAAAGGCAGGTGAAAGCAAAATTAAGCAAGGAATTTGGTGAACCCTTAAAGAAGGCTTATTGGAACTATAATCAGTTCATTGAAATCACCATTATCCTTCAAATCTGTCCAACATTATCTTAGGGATTTAGCTGTGAATGGAAAGATGTGGGTTTTTGAGATTCAATAAAAAACAAAGAAGGCCATGGAGTTTCACAAATCTTTAAATTTATGTCTTAGCATGTCATTGTATTATACTGAAATCCGATATTTGATGTAGAATCTTCTTTCATTGCCTAATGTTGATGATGATGATGATGATGATGATGATGATGATGATGGTGTTATAATTTTAATATACCACATTAAAGTTTTCAAAGAACTTTCCATGTCTGATATCATTTAATTTTTATAAGAAGCCTTTGAATAAAATTATCACCATTTTATAAATGGGTAACTTAGGCTTAATAAGGTTCAAAAAATATGTTCATTATTATTATTAATAGTAATAGAAGTAGTAGTAGTAGTATTTATATAGTGCCTTAAGGTATCCAATGTATTTTAAACAAATCTGTCAGTAAATTATAAAGCATTTATAAATTCCTATTGTGTCTAGGCATTGTGATAAATAATAAGGATATAGAAAATAGAAAAATATAGTCTTTGTCCTCAAAGAGACCATAATCTAATGCGATCTTAATTAAGCCTTAAACTCTAGGGATATGTACTGTTACTATCTCTATTTTACATATGAGGAATCTGGAACAGAGAGATATTAGATGGATTATATGTCTCTGACACTTTACAAATTCTTGTCTTCCTTGTTCAAAATGCAGGATTCCATTAAATTACTAAGGCACATATAAGATGTTGGTGTCTTGGTAGATGATTTTCAAGTGTCACTGTCAGCCTGTCAATGAGTCTCCATGACTTGGGCTTCTCCTCTAAATACTCTTGTTCCATCTTATGAGAGAGGCTATCATCGAAACTTTTCCAACTTGGGAGATGAGATTTTAATCCACCCATTTATTCCAATGATCATCAGCATGATATCAATAGGCTTGAAAGAGGGCTATCCTGGAAGCCTGTAGTGTGTTTATTAAAATTATTTTTTAACTTAATTATATCTTATTAGGAACACATAATGTGTGGTTCAGAAGTCCTGGCTATGACCACTATAGTTAAACAGAGAACATCCTTTCATTACAAATCAGTTTAGGCAGATCAGGTTTCAATTAGCTGAAATTGTTCTCAGTGGTACGGGAATATTGAACTCAGTATTTGCCAAATCACTGAATTCCTTCATTTGCAATTATCACAGGAGTAGCTGGGTTGAATGTTTTTTAAGTAATAACATTGTTCTTTTTAATCCAATAATAATTAGCTACGGCATTGCATAAGTCAGGAATGACATCTCACCAACTGAATGGACAAATCAAGTTTTATCTGAGATATTTGAATTCTCTGAGTTATTTCAGGGATATTTAAGTGGACAACATTTATGTATTAGACAGTTGATTTCCCATGTCCACAGGCAAATTCACATTAGATAAAAATTACTTTGGTTGTTGTTGTTGTTTTTCCTTCATTCTCAAAAAGGATCATGCTATTAGGGATGTGCTGCCATGACCTGCAAGAGAGTCGGATTTAAGCAAGGGAGAACTGCAAGGATTACCTGCCTCATTTTTCCCTCCCAAGCCATCTGGGTCCAATGGTCAGATGTAGATCAGGATAAATGGAGATGGCCCTGCATTCAGTGGGAGACTTTGGCCTTTTTAAGCTAAAGTCTTCAACAGGTCTCAATTTGACAAAGCCCCTTTGGTTAGTAGCCTGAGAAATGGTCCACATATGTAAAGTGGCAATTTTACAGGTACAATTAAAAATATAGATAAACCGAGATAGATATATAAATATAGATGTTTATGTAGGTACTTACATATGTGCATTTTTATTTATGCACATTGTTGTTCATAGTGCAAAGTTGTATGAATAAGTTGTACACACTCATACAGCCATATGCATTATATGTATGCATGCACATGTCTTTTTGTATATTTGTCATTCTAGTCCAATATTCTTGGCATTTGGAAGGAGGAAATGTGCTGACAAACCATCCTGTTCTTTTCAAAAGTAGAAGGCTCAGTTTTCCTTGGAGATATAGAGTGGGGCCTTTTATACTTTAAGATTTTATCTAAATAGGTCTCCATGATATAAGTCTCTCTATCCTTTGGGAGGAGAAAGAAACAGAAAGAAACAGCAACTTAGGAGATTAAGACCTGGTGTCAAAGTCAGTGAGAAAAAATTATTTTATTTCTTACCTCTATCATATCCTGGCTATTTGGTCTTGAACAAGTCATGCAAACTCTTTGTTCTCTTGGTGACAAAGACCAAGTTGAAAAGAGGATGTTGAGCTTGATTGTTTCAGGACAATGCCTCCCTTTGGAGATCCCTATATTAATGAAATCATGTGTTCAAACTCCATTACATTAAAGGGTGTATATTTGGATGTATTCTTGTCCCTCCTATTTTTCACTTCTTTTTCACCTACTCTAATTCTCAATCTATGATTCATATTTTTATTTTAGTGAAAGAATGATCATATCTTCCTTCCCATATACTTCTTTGCATCTGCTATATATTAATATCTCTTGCTCTTAATGCAAAATGAAGAAAAAAAACCTCATTCTCCTTCCTTCTTTCTCATTACAAAATGTCTCTTCTCTACCTCCAATCCTATCAATAGATTTCATGCAAAAAAGAAGTAATCATGTATGCAATGATGTTCTGGCATTGTACCTTGGAAAGACAGTTATGTTTCAGTATTATATAAATAAATAAACTTCTTGAAAGAGGAAGCTTCTTAAGCAAGTTTTTTTTGTTGTTGTTGTTTTTGTTTTTATTTTTATCTTGGTATGCACAACATATGCAGGATATATTTCACAACTGCAGGATTCACAGTGAGTGCTTAAGAAATTTTTCTTAGGTTATATTGAATTTGATCTTTTTTCTTTTTTTTTTTTTTTTTAGCAGTGGATAAGTGGCATCAAAAGCTACAATATCTTCAGCGTAGGAAATTTTTAATGGACAAACTCTTTTTTACAATTACCTATTAGAGCCAGAGAGAGTGGACGAGGGAAACTGAGAAATTAAGTAAAAAGGTTGAGGGACCTCTAGGTATTTTCCTCATATGGAATTTGAATCAAGGCCATTTTAGCTTCCAGGCTCACTAACTATAGCATTAAGTCTATGAACATCTTTCTTTTCAACATTCATTATATGTTACAATGTGTGTTATGGTGAAATGAATATATGAATAAATAAAACATTTAATAAGTGTTTACTATATGCAAAAAATACTAATCAGTGGGAATACAGATAGAAATATAACACAGTTTCTATTCACAAGAACTCTTTTAACTAAAGAATAATTCAACTACATGAAAGCTATGACCAAAAAAAAAAAAGAATCTTGAAACAATAATACAAAAATAATCAAAGGAAATTGTCCTGATGTGATAGAACCAGAGGACAAAGTAGAAAAAGAAAAAAATATGTACTGATCACCACCTCAAAGAGATCCTACAAGCAAAACATATAGAAATATCATTGTTAAATTTTGAAGCTCCCAGATCAAAGAGAAAGTTTTATAAGCTACAACAGCAACAATAAATTCAAATATGCTGGAGCTACAATAAGAATTGCACAGGATTTATCACCAGCTACAATAAAAGACCATACTTCCTGTAATACTGTATTGCCAATACGATCATTGGCAATAAAAAGATGTAGGGTGTGGCCAAAGATATTATATTCAGCAAAATGAAGTATGATATTGAATGAAAAAAAATGGACATTGAATGAAAAAAATATATATCCTGTCTGATTTTTAAGATTTTTTGTCTCAAACAAGTTTGAACTTAATAGACTATTCATCATAGAAGAGCCAACATCAAAGGGTAATTTCAAAGGAACCAATAATGGCAAATAGTTTATGTTCTTTATTTGAAAATGCAAACAATAAGTCTAAGATTGATATTAATAATTAGGTAGTCCAAAGGGAAATTGGGGTAAATCTGAGTATGATGTGACTCTAAAAAGCAAAACTATGTAGGAAAAGGTAAAAATATTAATTATGCTATATATGAGGTGTAAAAGCAAGAACCAACACAGATGACTTGGAGGGGATAAGGAGCAAGTAGTTCTGAAAATCTACTAGCATTGGACATGAGTTAAAGAGGGAATAATCCATACATACATATATCTGTATCTACATATCTATTTAGAGATATATAATATGAAGAAAGATAGTTACATAAGTATATAGGTAGATGATAGATAGATAGAAAGATACAAAGTAGGGTATAGTTCCCTTAAAATCTATAAAGAAATAATGGGGAGGGAATAGGATAAGTGGGTATACACAGGTGTGTCGTAAATCAAAAAAGTAGGATAAGGTATGTAGATTTTTAATAGGAATGAGATAAAGAAGGAGGGAAATGGTGGGGGGGAAGGGTGATTCATGGGGGCCACTGTTTGGAATTATCAAGGCAAGTTAACATGAGAGATAAAGTAGAAAAGTTAGTAGGGATAGAAAACAAGAGATAAAAACAAATATAATAACAATGATCAGAAGTAGATTCATAGGAAGAAATTAGGGGTAATAATTGTTGATCTTAGATAAATTCGCATTTAAAAAATATTGAGAAAAACTTATATTACATATTACATGTCACTCATACTGATATTATTTTAGATGTGTGTGTATGTATGTGTAAATGCATATATAGGTATGGATATGGGTCTGTGTTTGTATACACACACACACACAAAGAGACACAAATATAATTATGCTTAACTGCAGCCTGCTTGTGGTAGGTAAGGGGAAAGGAAAACATAAAGTAGAGCAGAGAACAACAACAACAATAACAACAAAAAAAAAAAACCTAAAAGAAAATAAAGATAGTTATTAATACATTGCCTTCTATTATTATATATATTTTTTTTCTTGAAAAGAAAATTTATAGTTACATATTTTTAATCCTCCCTAATGTTTTGCTGGACAAATGGCAGATTTTTTTTTAATTCTTTTTCTCTTTTTCTATTTTGTTGTTTTATTTTGCATTTATATTTTAAATAATTAAATATATTTTAAAAAATCTTTGAATTCTAATGAAAGAGGTAATATATTTGGGAGATTTCAGCTGCAGTTAAGATAGAAAGATTCTGTGAATGCTGAGGTAAAGCAGATAGTAATGACTCATCTTTGATGCTTTATCTAAGTAAATCCCATACATTTCTTTGGTTGAACTAGTTGCCAGTGGCAAGGACTTTAGTAACAAAAATTTTCTTTTCCAAATCTCCCGTAGAGATGTGGAAGAAGTTACCAGGAGGCATCCCTATCCGGGTAGTTTCTCATGATGGTGACAGCAAACACTAGACAGGAAGCATTACTATTCACAAACATCTTGCTTTCAGGATTCTGGGATTTCTCCATTAGGGTATGACAGAAGATATTGATCAAGCTGTTGGATAGGATTTGAATTACCTGGCACAAAAAGCCTTTTGTTCTTTCTTGAGGTGCTTTACTACTTTAGCTAACTTCTACAATCCAGTCAATATTCTAGTACCTGTACAAATTTCCAAGATTACCCTCTTTCCTTCCTCAAAGTATACTGCAATACTTGGTTTACAGTTGTCTTTCTTCCCTAATCTTGCCTTAATATTAGGGGGTGTCAATATATAGATACTCCTTTAAGCATCCCAAATTTGCAGTATTTCAATCTACTAATTTGCCATGGTGAATCTTTCTGCCTTACCTCAGTAAACAACAAAGACAGAACCTTTCCTTGCTACATACAGCCAATCTCCATGTTTGTGGATTATGAAATTCCCTTATGCAACAATAATCCATTGGATTCCCATTTTCTCTGTTTTCTTATACAAAATCCTGCCCTTTTTTCACACTGTGACTTCTAATCCCTCAATTCCCTAATCTTTTGCCTGTCTACTGATTGTGTCCAAACTGTCTATATACATCACTTACCACAAGTTTTCCAAATTCCCATTCCATCACATCACATCTCCTCCAGCAGAATGCATCACTCTATCATCAACATGCTCTCACTTATATTCAATTTCTCCTTGTCTACTGACCAACTGTCTCCTTACTATCTATAAACATATTCATGTCTTCCTCATCCTCAAAAAAAAAAAAAAAAAAACTTCATTGGATCTACCCATACCTATTAACCATTGGCACATGAATCCCTTGCTTTCCTTTTGGGACTAAACTTCTTGACAAAGGCCATCTATGATACATGTCTTCAGTTCTTTTCCTCTCAACTTTCTTTCGAATCTCTGACAAATGACAAAGGCATTCTGAGCTCATCATTCAAAAGAAACTATTTCTCCAAAGTTACTAATGATATTTAAATTGCCAAATACAATGAGATTTTCTTAAAAATCCACATCCTTCTTGAGTCTTATATTTGTAAACAGACTCTGTGTTTGACCATCCACGCAAGTCGCAACTCATCATTCCTCTTCTAAGACCAAGGATTTGGGTTGTCACTGAAATCCTCCACAGAGCTAATCCATATACAATACATAATGATTTTGACCCTGTTTTTAGCATACAATACTTTCTGTTTTTCCTCTTACCTATATGATTTTTCCTTTTCATTCTCCTTTATTGGTTTGTTATCTAGGACATATCCATATGTACCCCACAGGGCTCTATCTTGGACTTTCTTCTCTATTAACTCCATAGTATTTCACTTTGTTATCGTATCCACTCCCATGAACACAATTATCATCTTTATCTTAATTTTTTTTTAAATTTACTTATTGAGCTCTGACTTGTCAACCTTCATTCTCCCATCTCCCAATGCCTCTTAGAAATTTCAAAAGACATCTTAAACTCAAGATATCACAAAACTGAACTCATACTCTTTTCACCAAAACCTTTATTCATTTTCAACTTCTTTATTATTGTCAATGTTGGTGCATTCCTCCCAAACCTACAGGCTCAGAATTTCAATATCATTCTTGACTCCTCACTATCTCTTATTCAATTCAATATCTTATTCTGATATTCAATCTGTTGTCAAGGTCTATTTCACCTTAAAGGCATCTCTCAAATTCCCTTTAGTGTCCACAACTCTAGTACAAGTCTCAACTCTTCATGCCCAGACTATTGCAATAGTCTGCTATTTAGGTGGACCACCACACGTCTCTTTCTCTCTTCTACTTCATCCTCCACTCAGTCACTAAAGCTCAAATCCAATCATGTCACCTGCTTATTAAATTAATTCCAATGATTCACTATCACTTTCAGGATTAAACAAACAATCATTTATTTAACATTCAAAACCTTTCATAATTTACCCTTCCCCATTCTTTTCAGTATTGATGTCCCTTACACTACCTCTTCCAAACATACACACACACACTTTATTGCAATGACACTGATCTCATTCCTTGACACTCCATCTCTTGGATATTTCTGTTAGCCTATCCCTGGAGTACTCTTAATTCCTTATGGCTCCTAGACCTTGATGGTTTCCTTTAGGTTTGAGATAAAACATGAATTTTACAGGAAGCCTTTTATAATCTTTCTTGATTTTAAAATCTTCCTTATGTTAATTATTGCATTTGTTCTCTATGACTAGCTTGTTTCTACATAGCTATTTGGATGTCATCTCCCTCATTAAATTGTAAGCTCCTTGAAGGAAAGAGCTATCTTTTGTTTTGCCTCATTTTTATCTCTATCATTCAGCACAGTGTCTGGCACATAATTAGTTGGTAATTAATAAATGCTTATTATCTAGTTGACTATGATCTGAAATCAGTTGGCATTTCCTAAACATGATATATCTCTTTTTCATTGGAGGTATTTCCTTGATGATGATCATGGAGACTAGGATGGAAAAAATCCCAGTTGTTTTAATGGAGCTGAAACTCTCAGAGCTCTTGGAGAGTAATTGGGGAGGGGGAATCACTTCATCTGGATTCAGTGGATTTGAGTTTGATTCTCATCTTTATCACTGTATACAGTTGGAGTGAAGTTTGCAAGGATTGAGGACAAGAAGAGGCAGCTCTTTAGTAGAAAGCTAGACCAGAGTCAGGAACACTTTTCTTCAAATCTGGCCTCAGAAATGATCTGTGTAACACTAATTTGCCTCAATTTCCTTGTTGGTGAAAGGGAAATAAATATAGCATCTGCCTCACAAGCTAAATCTGAGGATCAAATGAAATATTTATAAAAAATATTTAGAACAATTTTTCACACACATTAGAGGCTACAAAAATGCTTCTTCCTCACCCAGAAAATGATCAAGAGCAAATAAATAAATAAGCATTTTGTTGTTTTAGTCATGTCTGTTTCTTTTTGTTGGTTTTTTTTTCTTGTTGTTGTTGTTGTTTTTGTTTTGTTTTGTTTTGTTTTTTTTAACAAAGATACTAGAATGGTTTGTCATTTCCTTCTCTAGCTCATGTTATACCTGAGGAAACTAAAGTAAACAGAGTTAAGGAACTTGGTCAGAGCTACATAGAAAGTAAGTGTCTGAGGTTTGGTTTGGATTCATGTTTTGCTGACTGTAGGCCTGATGCTCTATCCACTGCACCACCAAGGGATCCAAATGAGTATTATTAATGGAAAACACTAACAATATGGAAGTTAAATGACATATGTATAGAGTATCAGGACTAGAGCCAGGGATACTAATTTTATTGAATTCAAATCTGATCTCAGATATTTACTGTGACCCTGGGCAAGTCATTTAACTGTCTTTCTCCTTTGTCCCAGTTTCCTCACTTACCCTGGAAGGTTAAGGGTAAACTGGAGAAGGAAATGGCAAACCACTCCAGCATATTTGCCAAGAAAACGCCACACAGGATCACAAAGAGTCAGACACCACTGAATTGACAAAACAAAAATATCATCAACGTAAGTAGGATCAATAAGGGAAGATAGAAACAAACTTGCTGAGGCGAGGGGAGTTGCTTGAATTTGGCCAGCAAAAACAAATAAAGCTTAGTAGGTTTTAAATATGGATCTTATCTAGGTCAAGAAGAACTAGTTATTAGGAGGAAGCAAGATAGTACAGTGGATAGAGCAACAGCCCTGTAGTCAGGAGGACCTGAGTTCAAATGTGACCTCAAACACTTCACATTTAACCTTTACTAGTTATGTAACCCTGGAAAGAACTATTCTTTGCTGGGAGGGAGAGATAATTCTGAAGACTAGATTGAATACCTTTGATGAGAAGGCAGAACACTCTGGAAGTGCTAGCCATAAGACATTCAAATTCATCTTCTGGAAAGAGCATTATGCCTTATCCACTGAACTTTCTGTGTCAGAATGATTTTTTAAATACCTCTTTGGACAGAAAGACTATTTGAACTCTTCACAACTACTTCATATCCTCTGAGTTTGGATGTCACTTTACAATTCCTGGACTTAGGGTTTCCTCATATAAACAATGATGGGAGTAAACATGATTTCTAAGGTCTGTTTCCAGATCAAAGACAGTATTGCAATTATGCATTTGGTCTCATTTTCTTCTGCCCCTAAAAGAGTTATAAATAAATAATTGCTAAATGTTTTCAGCCATCTGTTGATTTTGAAAGTTCTAATTAGAGTCTAGCACCCATTTTTTATTTTAAACATGATGTATGTTATCTTAGAATTCTCAAATTATTTTGGATTTCTTCAGTTAGTTTTGCCCTGTGCCCTATTCTGCCTTCTATTTGCTTTCTTTTAAATGAGGTTCTCAGCACACAAAAGTTGCTCTATAAAATGTGATTAAGCAAATGAATGTGTAAGGTCATTGTAAATTCATCCAATCTCTGGAAACAGGGGATTGAGGGAAATTATTCACCTGAATCTTCAATGAGGTAGACAATCCTAATCTCATGGATCTGAGGTCAGGCCACAGTTCATTCAGACCAATTAGCTTCCTATTATTACAATTGAAAGTCATCCTGCTCTTCTGAGCAAGATAAATGAAACAATTGAGTTTTGTCTCTCTTTCTGTGGTATATTTTCTGATACTTGGAGACACTGGCCATGGTGAGATTTAACAAGAAATATCATATGTATAGCAAAAACGATCATCTTGTATTTTAATCTCCCTCTCTTTCTGGGACCTCATATCTAGAGAGCAATATGAAAGTCTGGAATAGGTCAAAAAGATCATCTGAAAAAAATATACACATGGACTTGTTTTCTGCAATAGGTTTGTTTTCTGTAATTTTTTCTCCCCCTGAGTAATTCACATCTCCCCTTTAGTTCTTCTGATCTCAGCTGTAAGCCACATTTAGAAAGAAATGCAAGACATCACACTCAGCTATTTGGATTTCCTTATCTTTTGCCTTTTCATTGTCAAACCGTACATATATGTGAAAATTATTCCATCAAAAATTAAGATTAAAAGTTTCATATTAAGTCATCCATTGGTCCTTGGTGCCTGATTCATATTTTCTTGCTCTCAGTCCTCCTTCCTTTACCATAACAAGTTCAGCAATGAGATAGGAGAAACATGGATTTATAGTTTAAAAAGTACTCCAGTTTTCCCCGTCCAGACATTATAGAAAATGTTGCATCATACAATAGGATTCCAATTCCAACTTTCCCCATGAATATGGAACTTCATTTTCCTGAGATAATTTTAATAAGATCCTAAATCTGAGCTGGTGGGATGTTGAAGCATCATCTCATTCAATCTCCTGTCATACTTTAATTACAAAGGAGGTAAGTGAATGCCTAGAAGTCACATAAGTAACAAGTAACTTGGCTCAAATTTGGACCTGTGTGCTAATTTCAAATTCATCATTTCTTCTTGTATGTTTTGTTGCCATCCTCCCTTCTCCCATGCCCGTATAATTAGCATGAACTGTTCTTCTAATGTTCCTCTATGAATGGACTACAGACAAAAGGTCAGAATATGCCAGTTCTGTTTCAGATTTTCATCACTGTGAGTTGGAGAAGGAAATGGTAAACCATTCCAGTTTTTTTTTTTTTCCAAGAAAATCTCAAATGAGTTCTTGAAGCGTTGGGCATGACTGAAACAATTCAACCACAACAAATATCATCATCTTAGCTTTACTATATCCTGCCTCTGACTGATCCAAATTCCCGGATGTAGCTTCCTCCATTTATCTGGCAATCAATTTACTGAACATATCTCTGGATTTCTAAATTCCACACAAGCTTATCTTGAATTAGGTCAAAAGAAATGTGGCAAACACATTTTTTTTTTACTTTATCTATATGATAACATTTCTCTGGCCTTTTGGAATATGTTTCTACTTTTCTTAATAACTAAAAAGTCTTATCTCTACTTTTTTTTGCAGTTATATAATTTAATACAGCATTCTTGTAAAAATAATAATGTGAAATAATCTTAAAGAATCACATTGTTCCTAAAATATTAGAACCCTGTTCTTGGGGTAGACAGAAGTACTTATGGTCCCCTCTCCTATTCCTAGAATTTAACCTCTTGGTTTCAATAAAAATTGTAATGTGCTTAATTCTAATGTTGATTTTTATACTACCCTTTCAACCTACAAATATAATTCCTTTATTCTTTGGTCCTTATCTTTTGCATAAGCTATGTTGAGTCCTTTTAATACAGCTTTCTTTACCAAGACCAGTCCAAAAAACTTGCCTCTACTGCCTTTTTTTTCTTCATATTTATCCACACTGGTATGTCATATAAGCTATTTTTCTCTTTGTCTCTCTCCATTTCTCTATTTCATCTTCTGCCCTTTATATTCTGTGTATGTGACTGTCTCTCTGTCTCTCTGTATCTGTTTCTATATCTCTTTGTCCCTCTCTACACATATACATATTTATTTGATATACATAATTCATATTTTATATGAATATTTATATTTATACATATATACATTGTACGTATATGTTTACTAAATTTATCTTGACTTGTCTTATTCTCAAAAGCTTTATTGGTCCTTTTTGTAGGAATTTGAAAGAAAAAAAGTCATGGGAATAAAATAAATGCCATATGCAATTTATTTTATTTTATTTTTTACTAAAAATATATTTTTTTATTTTTTTTTAATTTTTCAAAACATGTGCATGGATAATTCTTCAATATTAATCCTTTCAAGATCCTGTGTTTCAATTTACCCCTTCCTTTCCCCATACCCTCCCTTATATGGAAAGTAGTTCAATATTTGTTAAACACCATATGGAATTTTATTTTTAAAAATGTTTTCATAAAGCTTCAGATTTCGAAGGGACATTTGTCTATATATGTATGTGTATATACATCTGCCCTCAAAGAATTCATAATCTATCATAGGAGATAATATGCAAACAATAAGCAAGTTGTTATTGTTGTTGTTACTGTTGTTGTTGTTGTTGTTGTTGTTGTTGTTTTTAAACCTGGTAAATTGGGAAAAAAATAACAAAGGGAAGGGAGTAGAATTAAGAATTGAAACAATTTTATTGGAGAAAGGAGGATCTAGGAAAGTCAAGAGGTAGAGATGCAGAAGCAGAACATTTCAGATGTGGAGGAGAATCAGTGAAAATGTGAAGAATGGGGGGATGGAGTTTCTTATAACAGTAAGAAGATAGTATGTTACATATTATGTGGGAGAATTTAACTTGTAAGAAGACTAGAAAGTTTGGGAGAGAGGTTTAGATTATGAAATATATTAAATGACAAACAGAAGGTTTTATATTTGATCCTGTGGATGAGAAGGAGCAACTGGAAATTTACTGAGTAGGGATGTAACATGGTCAGAGCTATACTTTAAGAAGATCAAATTGACAATTGAGAAGATGATCTAGAATGAGCAAATCAACTAGTAGGCTATTATAATTCCTTCGGTTTTAGGTAACAAAGGGCTAAAACCAAAGTGGTATCAATGTCAGAGGAGAGAATGAATATATGAAATGTTACAAAAGGAAAATTAACAGCCTTTTTATACTAGGTGGGAATGGGGGTATGGTAGTGAAAGAGAGAGGGAAAAGTACAGGATCAAACCTAGTACAGAGCCTGTATAACTAGGAAGACATGGTACTCTTAGCAGGAATATGAAATATGGGAAGCAGACATCCTTTTCAGAAAAAAATATTAAGTTCAGTTAAAAATGTCTGGGTGATTTCCATTTGAGATACTTAATGAACCATTGGAGATGTGACACTGAACATCAGCACCATGGTTAGGACTAGCTGAATAGATCTGGTAGAGATGATAATATAATCCTTGAATTATGATGAGATAACCATGTGAAATAATATGAAACACTAAGACAAGTCCTAGGACTGAGCTCTGTGGGGCAAGCAGGATTATTGATTGTGATTTGGATGAAGATAAATAAGATGCAGAAGGAATAGTTATATGGAATATGTATACAGTGAACCAGGAGAGTGTTATTCAGAAAACTTATAAAGAAGAGCATATTAAGGAGAAGAGGGTGGTTTACAGAGTCAAAGTCTGCAGAGAGGGCAAGAAGGACAACCACCAAAAAAGATCATTAGATTTGGCAATAAATTGTTAGTAATTTTGGAGAGATGAATTTCTTTAAATAAGATGAGAGGCTAAACTATAATGATTTAATGGAGCAAGAATGGGGTAGAGGTACCTGTTTTATGTATTTTTTTTGGAAGGAAATTAGTCACTGAAGGGAGCAGAGAGATGCTATGATAGTTACCAGGGATGAATGGATCCAAGGATGATTTTGAGGATCCAAATGTTTACAGACATTAAGGAAGCAGCCAGTAGACACAGAGAGATTATAGATAATTGGGAAACTGAGAGTGATAAATGTAATGATCTACAGGAGAAGACAAGGTCAAATGAAATAATTTTGAGGGGTTAGCCTTAGTAAAAAGAAGGGTAACTTCATTATATGAGACAGTGGCTAAGGTGGAGATGGGGCCAATCACCATTATTTAGTATCTTGCCTTTTCTCTCTGTAACCTCTTGTGGGATTTTGTTCTTGCTTTTCCAGCTGCGAGCTCCCCATATTAGAACCCAGATCAATCCCTTTCTTCTCCGTCAAGATTTATCTGTGTATTAAACGATTTCTTTATATTTTCCTTCGTTTTCATCAATAAATATTTTTGTAGCATCCCAGGTTATTCAGGGAAAGATCAGAATATGTACCTTCCATGATCTCTTCCAACAAAAACATGAATTATAATCTTAAAATTATGCAAGACCTTTTATGTTTTCTTTCACCAGTGTTGACCATTATCCTCCCAAATAAAATCTATTCTCTTCCAGGGCAGAAAGTGTGACCTTCAACAAACTGCTAAAGTCCTCTCTTCCACATTTTTCTTATCTTTAAAATGAGTTGTGGGACCTGAGACATGCTGAAGTCTCTTCCAGCTGTACATTTGTGGTTCTATATCACAGTTATTATCAAAGAACTTAGCACACAAACATTTTCCAACTCACTGGAATAAACCTGCATTGACTTATAGATCTTAAGAAATCTATCCATGTTAAATGATGTAGAGCAAAAGAAGACAAAGTTTACATAATAGTGAGCAACTAAAGCTTTGGATGATGACTGGACACAGATAGAAGGCAGAAGACATTTTGTTTCTGTCCATTTAGATAACTCTCACCCACCATGAACTAAGTGAAAATGATAAACTAATAATATTGCTGACTTTGAGAAAGAAAAAAAAAATATCTTTGGAATTTAGAACAATATATCCACGGGATTATCTCTTCTGAGGAGATGAATATACAATGCACACCCCATTAGTATGGAAATGGATAGTCGATTATTTAAAGCTGGGTCAAAAGTCACCCAAAATGACAAAAACCATTAAACCCTTTTAAAATGCAAATTGATGGCTTATGTTGAAATACAATATTCATAAGTGGAGCTAGATTTATTTGCCAATTATTACAAGGTTAATTCGCATATTATAGGATGACAGGGTGGATTATAGGTAGGGTGGGTTCCACCCACATGAAAATCTATAAATACACATAAAACCTTGGGGACTTCATCTAGTTTAAGGAACTCAAAGCCCTCTCTGACCTATTACTTTTCTTGCAGTTTCTTAATGAGCTCTGTGAATGTATTGGCAGGCATTTCTAGATGGGGCATGCCACTGGCTTTCATTATGCTCAAAATAATTTCAGGAAATGCTTCATTTACCCATTTGTTTTCCAACTGAACAGAACAATATCAAAGACACCTTGTGGAGGATGAGACATGGACTCTCATTTATGATTTTTCAAGAACATGAAAGATTTTATTACTTTGCTAAATGAGTGACTGGATAATCTTAACCCAAAAAGGTTTTCATTGTTTCACTTCCCTGAAGTAATATCTCTTCAATCGCTCACCATTTCTTAAATGAAAACTTCTAAATTTCATTCCCTTGAATTCATGATCTTCTAACATCTGGCTATAATCTATTTACCTGGGTAATAATGTAATTGACAGTAATGTAAATTATTCATCCACAAGAACCATCTTTTCTAGCCAAGTTGACCAAATTAGCATCTTCTAAGAGTCATCTTCAAATATAGATCATAGATTTAGAGTTAGAATGAATTCTAGATGACACTATATCTGAATCCCTCATTTTAAAGATAAGCAAATTGGAATCCAGAGGTTGTGAACCTAGTTAGCAAAAATATGAGTCGGGATTCAAATTCAGGTCTGCTTGATTATAATTCTAGTATGATATACACTCTACCAATATTTTTATCTTTGTTAATTTTCTCATATTTTTCTTCCTTCATAGAATGAAATCTCAACCTAATACCTAATACTTTTGCATCAATTGATATCCCAACCATAATTCAAGGCACATTCTAGTTTAGGATGTCAGTTGACCTGTAGGATAATGGAAGGAGATGTCAGTTAAAGTTTTAGGTCTCAGAACTTCCAGTTTCATAGGTGATACATAATTTCACAGAATTTAGATCTGGAAGGCATATTGATGATCTTCTGATCCAAACTCTTCATCTTTCAAGTGAGGAATTTGGTCTATAGGAGTAAAGTCATTTACAGAAACTTATAAAAAGTAACATATTTTATTATTTAAATTTATTATTAAAAAGTAACAAAATTCAGTTTTGTAATATATAATTTCTACAGATAACTATATACTTATCTGAAAAATCCAGGAGATGATAACACTCTACAAAAGATTCATATGAAAGCTTCATAAATCTTCCACAAATTGGATTTGTTTCTGCTCCTGCTATCCTTGTTCTTATTATCATCTTCCCATTGTACCTTAGTCTGAAGGGCTGAAACAGCCTTCTTTAACTTATTAAGGTATTATCTGCTCTAATAATTTGAATTTATTTACAAATTTACATTTAACAAAGTCATTTTCATCTATTCTATAATTAAGAGCAAAATGTAGAGCTTCTGAGTCAGAAAGGCTTCAGTTCAAGTATAAACTCTGTAACATGCTGGGCAGATGACCTCAAGCATCTGACTTAATCTCTCTGATTCTAATGTAACACTCAAACTAAGTTATGAAGTTCCCAATCTACATCTGTACTGGGTATTTCCTTGATTTTCATGTTTCCTATACCATTGAAATTTTAGGTCAGTTTCAGCTCATCCCATTCTATCACATCAGTTACATCTCATTCAGCTTTCACAACAATCTTGTGAAATATGTATTACAGGTATCATTTGCAATTTACTGTTGAGAAAAAAAATGAGGGTGAAAGACTTTAAGGATTTTTAAGTTAGACAACAAGTAATTATGAGAGGCTGGCAGCTAAGTGGTACAGTTATAGATAGAGCACCAGACCTGAAATCAGTAAGTCTGACTTCAGACACTTACTAGTTATCTGACCTTGGAAAGCAACTTAACTTTGTGTGTTTCAATCTCCTCATCTGTAAAATGAGCTGGAAATGGAAATGGCATAAGAAATTATTAGAGACAAATTTTGAACAGTAATTGTTCCTCACTTCAGATGGGCACACTTTTAACTAAAAACACTTTCCACATTGTTGTTGGTGGTGATGATGGTGATGGCTCCCTGCTGTCATTAGTACTAGTTTCATGAAGTATTGTACATTTACAAAGGAAACAGAAAAAATAACAATTCTTGGATAAGCTGAAAATCTTTAAATAAAGAAATACTTTGTCAATATTGGACAACAAAATGCAAAATAAAGATTCTTAAATGTAAAGTCAACATGCAATTGTAAAAGCATGCAATAAATGGATTTGGTGTACTGTTTTCATATTGCATGCAATGAATTCAAAGCAGATTTTGCATAGTGGATTCCATACTGTTTTGTTGGGAGATAGTCCTGTGATAGTAAATAATAACAGAATCTACCTTCCAGACTTTTCTGTATATTTTGTTCATCACAAGATAAACAAAATTTTCTCACCGGAGAAAACAAAGGAAATAGTAAGGCTGGCTCTGAAATTAATCCTAACTAACATCCAGGTCAGATAATCTGATGTGAAAAATATCAGTCACTCTGCAAAGGTAGATTTTTTTACATAAAAGTGGTCAGTAGTACCAGATTCTATTATAAACTCCCAGAACAATTTAGGAGGGGAGGATTATATGGGCTTGTTCCTGGAATAAAAGTAATAAATGAAAAATAACTGGAAAAAAGTCTATTGGTTCATTAGAAAGGTACCAAATCTATTTAGGAATTGTATATATGCATACATATATTATATTCAAGTATTATATTCATACATACATACATATTTGAGTATGCATGTGTATGTATAAATACACAGATACAGAGAGAGACAGGACAAAGATTGCCCTGAAAATTGAAATAAAAATTTAATAAGCATAAAATTATTCATTTATTTGATATCAGTCTATTGCATAGCATTAGATTATATGATTCTCACATAGAAATAGGAGATAATACCTATGTTTGTGGGTGAAAGATATGTAGGTTTTATTTCATCACAAGATCAGTGGACCCAACGATGTGAACCAGAGGCCTTTAAGCTGAGATTGAATCACCATTTGTCAGGATGTCAAATGAAGGATTCATGATTTGGGTGGAAATAGGACAAGATGGCTTCTGGGATTCCTTGAAATTCGGATGTTCTATGATCTGCCAATATCTAATCAAATCACCATAGATCTAAAGACATATGTGATTTTATCATCTTGGTAGATCTAGTTTCTTGGAAACAATAATTCTAAAACTACTACAGGGCTGCCTTTAGCAAGGAAAGCTTCCTTTTGTCTCCAGTGGGAATTTCTTTCTCAACAATTTAAATGTGCATTCAGCAAGGATGAATTCTTGTTGAGAAAAATGCCTATGGCCTTTTGACATTGTCAACCAAGACATTTTAGCACACAATTTAATCTTCCATTCCTTTTTATCTGATGGTCTCTCAGGCTACATTTTTCACTGTCATTGTTTTCTGAAAATTTAGTTCCTACCATGCTCTTTAGCCAAACTAGGCTTTTCTGAAATTATGAAATTGGAAAAGTTTATCTTCAATGCCTCCCTTGTTTATGCTCCTTTCTCTCTTTCCTGGAACTTCCCCCATTTTCTGTGCACTTAGAATGCTAATACAATCTGTCAGCAAACCACAGTCTACTTCACTGCTAAGAGTGAATCTCAACTAAGCATTCATAACTGGTAAAGGATACTATTATGGAAAATAACTATTTCCTATCCAACCATCCAAGTCCTGAGATTTTATATAAGAGAAGAAATAGTGCAACTGATTTGGACTAATATGTGAATAACTGACAGCTGATTCTGCAATAGCTTCTATAGATGTATGCATTTTTAAATCAGAAGTAGAAAATCCAAATGAAAGTTTCTCTAATTAATATTGTTAAATGTTAATACTTCTAAATAGTCAACCAACAATGAATGAATATACCCATTATATTACAGCATGAAAGATAACATAGCATACTGGATAAAGAGCTATACCTCCTTC
This sequence comes from Antechinus flavipes, assembly GCF_016432865.1. NCBI lineage: Eukaryota > Metazoa > Chordata > Mammalia > Dasyuromorphia > Dasyuridae > Antechinus > Antechinus flavipes. The sequence goes on along the minus strand of NC_067399.1, from coordinate 29,331,740 downwards.
AATAAACTTTCCTACCACGGATGCTTTTGCTGGACTTATCACTCAGTCATCAGCACATTCCTTTATATTAACTCCATCCCAGTGATTCTGAACTCCTCAGGTTCACTTTTTTGTGGCATTTGGGGTAATGACTTGCACAAGGTCACACAAGCTAATAAAGATTCACTGCTACACAAAACCTGTTCTCTTTTTTCTTGATTTCCTACTTCCTTATCCATATCCCTTTTAATCCTACCCTACATTATTATCTACCTACTCCCCTTTCCTGTTTTATAGTTCATATATATCTTATCATCTTAAGCATCATTCTATTTCTTATTTTCCCTCTTCTAGATCTCATGAAGCATAGTCCTATTGCATTATAGTACTTGTCTTGACTTGTGTATGAAATGTATTTCTGTGAAATAAAGTTACAACTTTCTTGCTTTCTCTTCCAGAGTCATAGACATTCAGTAGCAAGGTAAAAATGAAGACTATTCGCCATTGGTCCTTGAATCAGTGGATGGCTTTACCATTTTCAGTGTCTGATCAAGCTCTAAGCAGACCTTAAGTACCTGCTTCAGCCACTGTCATGGCCCTTGGAACAAATTTTTATGTCAATCCATTTAACCTGGGGAAGTCTTCATATTCATAGGGCAGATTTTTCCATAATTAGTTTATTTGAGGATTCTATTCAATAGGATTTGAGGCCTGTTACTTGTCCTCAATCTCGTTTAGTTTTTTTTTTTTGTTTGTTTGTTTGCTTGTTTGTTTGTTTATTTTTAGCCAATGTGGTTATCTATGTTATAGCTTTTTGTACAGACAGATGAGTATTGGCTGATAGGTAGACATCAAAACTGACTGTATAGCCCTGAAAAAGGCTCAGTAAACCTTTATATTAGAAGTGCTAGTCCTGCTGAATAACCCACATGCTCCTCTCATACTTTGATAACATTTGTGTCCTAATATCTTTGTTACTTAAAGCTCTTGCTGCACCTTAAGACCTTTAACTTTTTGTGCTGTGGTCCATAGCATTCCTTTATTGCCAGAGAGTCATATACTCCCTGGGACATGCAGACTTAAAAAAAAAAAAAATGCAGAGACAAGCAGTCAACCAGACTTTACAAAACTGCTTTACTCTCTGCCAAATGCTTCCATTCTTCTTTCTTGGGAAAACAATCATCTTTACAGCATAGGAATCTTATTTTTGGAAATGCTGGCCAAGAAACATGATGTGGCTCAATGTAATTATAGATATCCCAGAGTAGCTATTTGTAGTAAACGCTGTTTTTTCTCCTCCATGGATCAATTACTCTACATTTCTGTTCATGGTAATCAGGAATTGGGATCACAACCGAGATCATAAAATTATTAGTTTGTTTCTCTTTCCCTTCTTCAGGAATCTACATGAAATAAGATTAGCTTAGTCGTATTCTTCAATGATCTTAGGTGATCTATTTTATTTTGATTTCATGTTTTTTTTCCTTTGCTAATGTCCTTCCCATTCACAAGATTTTACAGATGTCTTGCTAAATTCAGTCAGATTTATTCCTTATTTATATTCAATTGGATCAAGGCTCATCTCAATGATGCAGAAATGTCTTCTTGTCTCTCAGATTTGATTGCCTTGTTCCAAGTGAAAAGTCAAAGGAAGAAGAATGATAAATGACTGAGCTCTGCTTTCCTCTTGACATTAATTTTTTGTTTGTTGGTTGGTTTTTTGGTTGTTGTTTCGGATATTACTCAACTTTTCAAACCTTTTCCCTAAGTTTGCTCAGAGCGAGCATCCTGTGACATTTACTCTTTGATTCTATAAGAAAATGATCATTTAAATTTAATTGTCAATTGTTTAGTTCTTATTTCCCCAAAAATCACTTCCTTTTCAGAGTACCTTAGAATAAAAGTGGATCTCAGAAATAATTGTGTGTTCTCTCACAGATGAAGACTTTCAACTTTATTTCATAGTTAGGTTAGATAAAAAAAAAAAAAAATGATGTGTTACATGGCAAAAAGTTAGTTTGTAAACAAGAATATGCAAGGTCACTTTCTACTTCTTAATCTGAGGCTCAATATACTAATGTCCCTTAGATTAATTAAGCACCTGTTATTCCATCTCTTCCTAAACCTTACCCTACCTCCTCCAAACACCTTGCCAACTTTTATAATTAAAGCTTGAATTATGCACTGATGACAAAGGTTATACAAATGCAAAGAAGTCTTAAAACATATGTATAATTAATGAAAGAAGTCAGGGCATAAATGGGAGTATATGAAGCAAACCTTGAGAGGGGAAAAGAAACCTAGGACTGAGATCATATCATATATTACTATCTGTTTTAAATCTGGAGCCAGATTTAGAATACATAGAAGTCAAAATGGTCTTGTATTAAAGAGGAACATGAAAATTAGATAAAAATGCTTATGTGTGATTATTTATTAAGAAGAAACCATAGAAGTTTTTGGATCTGAGGAAAAAACACAATTTTAGGATATTTAGCACTGGTATATAAGAAGCACTGCTATATATGGGGAATGTCCTAGGAAGGGAGGCCAGCTTGAAAGTTACATTAATCCAGATATAGATTATTGAAGAATGAGTCATATAGTGTACTGACTTAAGGGAATGGATTCAAAAAGACTCATATGATACCTTTTGAAAAAAGAAGTAACTTTTTGATTATTTGGTTACAGAAGACAAGAAAAATGTTTAATTATTACTAAAAGTAGAAAATATTTTGTCATTGAGAGAAATATAAAAATAGGAAGAATGATAGATAAAGTACTCAGTACAATTGTTATAGCTACCATTTACAAATATTCAAGAACATTGACTAAACTTCTTAACCTTTAATTCATATAATTCACTAAAAGTCAGAAGGAAAATCTTCTACATGTCAGATTCTTTATTGGACTCCTTTTTTATAAATAAAGTATTGAAAAAAAAATCAACTGCCTGTCAATTGGGAAATGTCTGAAGAAGAAATTGTGATATTAAAATTCTATTAATATCACTGTTTCTTAATCTCTGTGAAAGCAACAACTTTAAAAGCACTTTTAAAAGCGCAAGCAACTTTAAAAGGTTGAACTTGGTAGTTTCTAATATCCCTCCTAGCCTGAGATCTACAATTATAATTTTATACATATATGTATATATATATATATATATATATATATTTGGTGAGGGAATTGGTGTTAAGTGACTTGCCCAGGGTCACACAGCCAGTAAGTGTTAAGTATCTGAGGCCAAATTTGAACTCAGGACCTCCTGTCTTAAGGGCTGGTGCTCTATTCACTACACCAACTAGCTGCTCCAAGATCTATAATTCTTAATAAAAAATGACCAAAAGGAAGAATTCAAAAAAAACACAGAAATAGTAGTATGAATTGATGCAGAGTAACAAAAGCAGAAACATACAAAAATAAACAAAATGACTACAGGAAAGTAGATGAAAATTTCATTGAAATATCCTCGGGTCTCCCAGAGAAGAGATAAAGCCATATGTTGACCTTTGCATCACTGAGGCATTCAGACTTAATGTGGCACATATTGTATACTGCAAACCTTACAGTCATGTATGAATTAAAACTATCCTATTTTCATTCCTATTTATTTTATTTATCTTAAATATTTTTATATGGAAGGTTTTATTCTGTGGTGGGGATGGAATGGTATTTCCAGAAATGATTTTCAAATGAAAAAGAATCATACCAATAAAATTAATTTGAAAGAGAGAGAAAGAAGGAGTGGGTGGGGTGTAGGAAAGTAGAGAAGGAAAGAGACGGGAGGGAGAGAGAGAGACTCCCGACAGAATAATTTCTTGGGTTGAATTGCTATGGAGGGAATTTAAATGCATGATTCAAAAATTCTACAATTAATTTTTTTTTTAACTCAAACTACAAAAACAGTATGGGGAAAGGATGACTTCAATTAAAAACCCTATATAAAGGGATAAAAAGGAATCAGAGAACAATTTTATCATGAGTTAATAGGGTAACATGACAGTTAAAAAAGAATATGTTAAATATATCCATATGCTAATTAAAAACAGATAACATGGTTTCCAGTACTAATGAGTTGGTAGTCTTTGTTGTTGTTTGTTTATTTGTTTGGCTGCTTCTTAAATTTTGCATTGATGAGAATGGGAATTGGATTAAATATTATCAGTTATATTTATTATTTAACCTATATCATTGATTGAATGTAGCTTCCTTCCCCTTCTCCCCCCCCCCACCTCCAGGCAATTGGGGTTAAGTGACTTGCCCAGGATTATACAGCTGGGGAGTGTTAAGTGTCTGAGGTCACATTTGAATTCAGATCCTCCTGACTTCAGGGCTGGTGCTCTATCTACTGCTCCAATTAGCTGCCCCATATCACCATTGACTCAATGATTATTATTCCAATGCCCTTAAACCAATTAACATCAACTGACTTTTACAAAGGATATCTCCTGAAATATTATGGTAAGAAAAGAAGTATAAACACATCGTTCTGAAACAAAGGTGTAGAGTCTCTTAACGGGGAAAGGGGAGGTCCTCCAGGAACCGGGATGGGCAGGTCATAACGGGATTGGCCCAAGAAGGAGGGAGGCATGCTAGGCTTTGAGAGTGCTAAGGAGGAGGGAGACATGGTACCTGGGGTCAGACATCACCTCTTGGGGCTAAGCCCCACCTCCACGTAGGACTCGCCTGCACCTCAGTCCCTCTCATCCCTCAGGTCCTCCCACATGCCTTGAACTGAATTCCTTGCTTTTAGAGGCTTTTTAACCCTTAAATAAAGGCTCACATTTTCCTAAACAACCTTTCTCCCTGAGGAGAGTAGTATCAATGCAATTACCATGAAACTTTTGCTTCAGTCATTCATTTCTGAATTGGAATAATGCACAACCTTGATCTAGAAAGCAACTTCCCAGCTGTGAGATTTACTCACTGCTCTATGGTATCTCACAGGTTATTTCTTCAGACTGTGCTTACAGCAAACTCTAGAATGGACACTTCCTGGATTTCTTTTGAAGTCTCAATGACATATCATGATCTGTTCCATAATTAACACTGCCTAAAAACAACAAGGATCCGGTGTAAAGAAGCAAAGGAATGAAGTGTGAGGAGGGGGTCATTGAGTTCTGTTCTCATGGCCAAATATTCTTTCAGGTGGTTAAATAAGAAGCTGGTAGCATTCTGTCACTGCTATTCCCTCTCTCTTCATGGAGAAACTTATAAAACTTTTTATTTTAAATTAAATAAAATAAAAGAATAAAATAAATAAAAATAAAATAAAAAAGAAAGAGAGAACCTTTCTCAGGTTAGTTCTCTGAGGAACTTTGTTCAAACTCAGCAGCCAGAGGAAAGTCTATTGTTTTGCCACATGGTTGGTAGAATTAGAATAGTATTACAATCCACTGATATACTCTAAAGTGTACAGGGCACTATCAATCAATGAAAACAAGTACTTTTGATACTGGTTCATCAAACTTACAATCTTCCAGGAGAGTTCTTTTATGAAGCAATCCCCAATTCATTTCATTTTAAAGTCTTTCCTTCCTCCTTCCTTTCCTTCTTTTATTTCTTCCTCTTTTTCTTTCCTTCCTTCCTTTTTTTTTTTTTTTTTTTTTTTTTTTGCTTTTTCTTTAGAAATACTTGTTGCCTAGTCTTATGATAGTAAGGAAATCTGTGTCTCAGTTATCATATTTGCAAAATAAGTTCCTTTCCATCTTGAAAAGTCTTTTATTCTTTGATTTTATAATTTATAAAAAAGATTTTATTTTAGGTATAGTCTGTGGTATTAGAAGAACAACTTGAAGCAGAAATTTTAGAAGGAAAGTATTTTTTAAATCTATAACTTATAATTAGCTTAAATGATGTTATTACCTTAACAAAGTCTTCCTAGTATAGTAGCTTGCAAATCATTTCCTCCTTAGAATTCATGCAAAAAAAATGAGAGGAAAAAAAGACATGATTAGTTTTGTAGATGTTATGAATATTCTCACTCAGTGAGGAGACAAAGGTTAAAACAGCATCTGCTCACTGTAGGGGACATGAAGTAATTTTTGTAATAATGGTAAACTCATCCTTTTATTTCTTGTTCCTGCTAGCATTTATATTAGCTTCAATCAATATCAGCTGTGTTTGTGATTTTAGTTAAAATGGGAAATTCAATACAAGAAATTGTGCTTCCAATTATCAAGTTTTTTTCACTTAATTGCAAAATGAAGAAGCTTATTAACTTAATGTAATTTGTTTAGAATTTTTTTTATTTTATTTTTTTTTTTTGTAATTGCTTTCACTATTCTGGAATCATTTATTAAGACCAAATCAACAGCATGAAAACAGGCATATTTCAAAATTATTCAATTAATATATTCATTACTGATGTTTGGAATGAAACAGGAAACACAAAAGTTTGGTATTTTGACTTGCTGTTAGTTTTCATTGTAATGACTATTCAGTCAGAGTTTACAATATTTTTATTTTTTCAATTCTTACCACCCTCACTGCGCCATTTTATCATGACTATAATAACCCAGTCAAATGCTTGCCATTTTGCTAGTCAAGAACTGCATTGCATTCTGAACTACATATCAGTGTTTTGTCTCTCTTTGGAAAGTTCCTAAAATGCTAGAGTCTTTCATTTAGCTTATTCTGACTCTGCATATAGACATCTCTGAATATCTAGTTAACAAATAATAACAGTAAACTTTTTTATTGTTCACCCTCTGTTTTGAAAGAGGACTAATGACAATATAGAGAAAGGTCTTGACTTGCATGTGAATTATTCAAATAAGGCAGAATTACATAAAGTCATTAGTCTCAGTCTTCCTTCCAGAGTTATCAAAGTCTAGTGGGAACACAAAATTCACTACAATGGATTATAGCCAAGGATTCAGTGCATAACTTTCGCAACTTTGACATTTAACCAAGCTACAAAGTCCCATTCATGGTTGTTGTAATAAACTGTTCTCATCCACACATTCTGCCATGGGAAGTCTTCACACCCCTATAATTCACCAACAAGTCTGAAGATTGTATGTTACTGGTTTAATTCATCTGCAAATATGATTTTAACAGGATGTGGTTGCTACAGATATCACAGCTTTTTGGAGTTATAGATGAGACTTGGGTTTCAGGCAGATCCTAAGAATGGATAAGCAGCCAAGAAAAAGGCCCAGCAATCCCTCACACTGGAGTTACTTATTATACTGAATACCCCACATACCATATGCCATTCACATTTTTACACTACAACATAAGAATATAAAATATTTTCCACACATTTTTATTATGGCTTAATAACAGGCATATGTGATAAGTGATAAAATGGACTGATTTTTCTTGGGAAGCTAAGACTCAGCAAAGGTTCTATAATGTGTTGATCCTTATTGTTCTACCAATTCCAGGTCTCATCCTCATCCTCATTTTGAAGTATTGTGCAGAATAACTTGTCAGCAAAGTAGTTCCTTGCCATATAATGTATCTCTGACTACTTTGCTTCACAACATTAATATCCCAGCTACCGTCAATGCATAGAATGGTAGAGTTGAAAGGGATTTTGCAAAATGTAGTCTGATCCCCTTGTTTTCTATTATGTGTAATCAATTTAAAGTATGAATGAATATTCCAAGAACATTCAGATCTTACATGGCACTGTGAAAAATATCTCAAGTAAATCATTCTATTTTTTAGGGAGTTAAAATAATGTATGCAAAAAAAAAAAAAAACACTTCTGTCTTCAGGTGCTATCAAATCAATTTTATCCTCATTTATTTATTTATTTATTTTTGTGAGAAATGGAGGTTATATGACTTGCCCAGGGTCACACAGTTAAGAAGGGTTAAATGTCCATGTGTTGGACTACTTGCCATGTAGGGAAGGGCATGGGGGTGGCAAGGAGGAATTGGAATCCAAGGTTTTACAAGGGCTACTGTTTAAAAATTGCCCTTGTATACATTTTGAAAAATAAAAAAGCTTAAATAAATTTTAAAAAAAGAAGTGTTAAATATCTTAGACTGGAGTTGAACTGTTATCCTGTTTGATTCTAGGCAGTTCTCTAGCTACTGTTTCATCAAGCTGCTCCTTATGTCAATTTTAAAGGCCTTCAAAGATGGTGTAAATAGTGATATCATAGTTCCTGTGATAGTCAGACTTGTATGAGGCAGATTTCAATTGATTATATGATCCCAGACTTTTCTCATCCAAATGTGAAATCAGAGCCCATGAAAATTTAATTTTGCTTCTTTAACTAAGTTATGTACTTTAATTAATCAATTATAGATTTAAAATTAAAAGAGCCAAATCCTTAGAATTGTAGTGATTTTATACAAACTTTGTGTTCTAGCCCAATGTAAATATTCAATGAACGTTCAAGTGATGTGATCACATTTACATTCCTTTAAGAAATAGTGGAGGAGAAACATTGAATTTGGCCATTTGGCAGGTTCTTTCCTCTCTAAACCTGCACATTCTGACTCAGCATTTGGCCAATAGAGCACCTTGAAAAACTATAGAGAATGCTAGATTTCTCATCTTGTCAAAGGTGTCCTAGACACAGCCTTGGGAAATCTGAAGGCCAAATTAGCATTAAAATTTGATGAGATTTATCATAGGTAATAGTAACTTCTTGAGTTCTCTAATAAGGGGAGAAATAGTGTTTCAGAAATCAAGAGCTGTGTTAAGCCTTTGCCTCCAATGCATTTTGAGTCTGAGATTACTTGCTAATTGAATTCATATGCAACTAGTTAAAGAATATGACATACATTGGGTTGAATTTTTCTCCAACTCTTTTTATTGTATTTTCTGAGTAGCTACCCCTTCCTAAATGCTACTTTAGTCTAGTTGACTGAGAAAATATTGAAACATGCTACTATTGACTTGAACTGATATTACTAGAAAAAAGTATAATATGGCTCGAGTCGTCATAATGTTAAATCTCTGTGCCCTATTATATACCTGAAGCATTATTTATTCTATTCTACTTATTCTTTTAACTATATAGAGAGAGGTTTGCGTATAGTGTTGTTAAGAAATTACATAAACATTAAATGTTTACTTTCTATAGTAAGAGCTCAGAATACAAATATTAATAAAAATGGAAAAAAATATTCTTCAACCTCAAGGAATATATGGGGGAAATATTTGGATATGATATGGGGAAACATGAAAAACTGAGGAAAGGTACAAATGATCAGTGGTTGTATTTTCCTGGGATTAAAAAAAAAAAAAAAAAAAAACACTGATAGAAGTCATTTCTCATCCTGAGCCTGATGGAGTGGTAGAGTAAGTTCAAGATGAATATCCTAAAACTTAAAATTCTGAGAAGCATTCATATTAGAGAAAAGGGCCTCATCAGCAGGGATGGGTTGGTGAGAGAACTTTCATAATAGAAGAACCTCACTGCTCATCTAACTAATGTCAAGTAAAGAGATTATTATGATCATACTATGTGTCATACACATACTAAGTGATAGGGATAAAAAGAAATAAAACCCAAACAAAAATAAATAAATAAAACAGTATTTTGTTTAAGCTAAAGAAGCTCAAAATTCAAGAGAGACAACCTACAACCTATATATCTTTTTTTTTCTTTCCTTCTTTCTGTCTCTTCACACTTTCTTTTCACATGCACATATGTATATAGTTTTTTTGTAATGTAAATGTATAATTTATAAATAATATGTATTATATACATATGTCTGTTTGTATATGGGTTGATGAGAACAATTTGTTCCAATAATGGTCATGAAGGCATGTGAAATAGGTGTTATGGAATGCTGAGAGCTTGGTTGGGCATCGAAGATACTAAAGTTATCTTCTGCAACTTGGGCAATTGCTTGACATCTTGACTTTTGTCATTATAGAGTTTCACTGGCTAGATGATAGAGACTTATGGTATTTTGTAACTCTGCCTCACTTTACATGGAAGGCAAGATATCACCCCATAATGTCATTTGAAAACGAAGAACAAACAATAACTCTAGCTCTCTAGCTCACTCTCTCTCTTTCTTCTCTCTCTCTCTCATTCTCATTCTCCTTTTCTGTCTGTGTGTATGGGTATATGTGCATGTGTATGTATGTATGTGTGTATATGTGACATGTCATATATGTGATTGTATTATATCAGGTAGGTAGCACAGTGGACAAAGTACTGGGTCTCTGGTAAGGAAGACTCATATTCATGAATTCAAATCTTACCTCCTCTATTTACCAATTGTGTAATCTTGATCAAATCATTTAATTCTAGTTGTCTGTTTCCTAATCTATACATTAAACTGGAAAAGGAAACACCAAAATTACACCAATACCTTTACAAAGAAAATCCAAATGGTAAAGAATCAGACACAAATGAAACATGATTAAACAACCACATTTTATATGTATATTTGAAAAATCATGTTTATTTGTACATAGTCTATTTACCATATTATAATTTATGTTATACCTCTTTACCTATAGATAAATTAATTTATAAGGTGAATTGGAACTAATAAAAGAGAAAGGGCTCTAGAATTATGTTAGATCTGTAAATGCTTCTTACAGAAATTAGAATTTAACTGATTCCTCATGGGACCCAAGGAAGCTAGTAAATAGAGATGAGGAAGGAGATTATTCTACAACTGCCACACATATAATGAAAACATGAAACAAAGAGAGAGATAGAGAACAGAAGGCCAGTATCACTGTTTTAGAAAGTATATATGTAGAACAATATAATGTATAAAACAATGGGATAGTGGGGAGGAAACACTTTATCAAAAACTTTAATAAAGAAACAGAGCATTTTATATTTGATCCTGGAAACAATGGTGAGAGCTTGAAGAGGCATGGTTGGCACCTGAGACTTATATCTGAGTGAAAAATAGAGTAGGGAGAAATGGCTATTATAGAAGGTGATATGGGTGGCAGCACCAGGGTAGTGACTGTGTAGAAAGGGAATTTCTATATTTCTTATAAAGAAACATAGCCTGGTTGAGTCCCTTCAGAAAAGTATTTTTTCCTTAAACTCACTAATGAATCTAGCCAATTACCTTTCACTTATCTGATAGTCATTATTCTAAGAATACACTAGTTTTTCTGTGTTCATACACACATGTACAGATGAGTATATGAGTGTATATGCGTGTGTTTGTGTGTGCAAGTTCTTTCCATGGATGTAGATGGCAAACTCTCCTTGCCTTAATAGATAGTTTCATGAATTTCTATAGGAATCAATATTTTTAAAAAGATAAAAACACACAAATGTGTATATTTATGTATTTGCGGAAATGGTAACTCATGGAGATCTAAATGCACTTCCTGATGTCAATGTTTATACTTATGAATGTATACATATAGCCATCCACGTAGATCTAAATGCACTTATAGATATCAATGTCACTGCCGCTAAAAGTATGAATGAATACACACAAACATACATACATGCATACTTATATACATATACACATGTATATCAGAATTGTTATTCAGTCAATTCAGTCATGGTTGACTCTTCCTCCATTTGCAATTTTTTTTTTTTTTTTGGCACATAAACTAGAGTGGTTTGCCATTTCCTCCTCCAATTCATTTTACAAATGAGGAAACTGAGGAAAACAGGGTGAAATGACTTGTATACAGTCACATGGCTAGTAACTGTCTGAGGCTATATTTGAACTCAAGGAAGATTTGAGCTCTTTACTTCAGGACTATTCATTCTGTTATTTAGCTCCCATATATTAGAGAAGAAACTGAATCATATTAAGACAGCTAGAGATGTATATGAATGTGTAGATAAAGATATAGACATTTTCTATGAAGACAGTTTTTCTTTTGTTTATTTGTTTTGGTAATGAGGATCCTGGAAATTAGTTATATGATCTTTGGATGGTAGACAAAAATTCACTTATTAGCCAGAATTTGCAATCCATTAGCATAGTCTTAATCAGTCAATAAACACTTATCAAGTATCCAGCGTGTGTCAGGCACTGCCCTAAATACTGGTGATAAAAAAAGAGGCAGTCTTTATGTAAACAAAAATCACCTTCCCACTAGGAAGAAGCACACTACTAAGATTTTAACTCATCAAAAGTTTTAATGGACATCAAAGCCACATCATGAGAACCAACACCAGTAGGAGAACTGACAGTAAAGCAGACATCTATAGGAAAAGAGAAAACATAAGGATAATCTTCACTCATCATAATGTTTGCAAAATAGAATCTGCCTCGCCCTATGATTAAATAGAAAAAAAAAAAAATCCACTATTATTGAAGTAAAAATAGGTTAAATATTTGACTCTACCATTTACTTTTAGTATTATGATATAAAAATTACCTACCCAAAAGTTGTAATTATGGTGGGAAATTCAGAGATATTTTCCAAAGATCTGAATTTAGACATCAATGAAAGCACTTCTACTTCTCTATCAAGTTAATAAGATATCAGGATACTTCCTTCTTCTGTTGGTCACTGGCCTAGAAATAGAGTTAGAGGTGGTGGGAATCAAGGTGTCTCTAGAAAAATTAATGGTGTTGGGACCCATGCTGTGTACGAATTGGCAAGACCATGGATATCAAGGCAAAATGGAGAAAAATTATCATTACTTTCAACTTTTTGTCTCACTTTTTAAAAATGATTTATTTTCAAAATATATGCAAAATAGTGTTCAACATTCACCCTTGAAAAACCTTGTGTCCAGTTTTTTCTCCTTTCCTTTTCCCTTCCTTCTCCCCTAGACAATAAGTAATTCAATATTTGTTAAACATGTACAACTCTTCAATGCATATTTCCACAATCATCATACTGTGCAAGAAAAATAAGACCAAAAAGTAAAAAAAAAAAAAAAAAAAAAAAAAAGTGAGAAAGAATGCAAAATGCAAGCAAACAGCAACAAAAAGGTGAAAACACTATGTTGTGATCCACATCAGTCCCTATAGTCCTCTTTCTGGACACAGATGGTTCTCTCTACCACAAGTCTATTGAAATTTTGCCTCACATTTTATCCCTTAGTTTCCATATGTGCACTCACACCTTATTCCCATTTAATCTCTGCTCCCACTATGGAGCTAGAACCAATCCCAGAAATAAGTGGATAAAGTGCTGAAACGAAACATTTGGAAAAGTTAAGTCCATGGACTTGGTCTGAGTAGATGCCTTCCATCATTGGCACAGATACCCATATATGGACATACTCATTTTTCCCACTACAAAAGGGAAAACAAAGAACCAGATCTCTGTCCTTTTTTTAACTTGAACAACACGTGCTCTAAGAGAAACTGAGAGCAGATACAAAAGAGAAGGTTTTTTTTGTTTTGTTTTGTTTTGTTTTGTTTTGTCCTCCTCCCCATCCAAGCTTATTCCTCTTCTGAAATGTCTTATTACTACTATTACTATCCTTTGAAGATATTCAGTTTGACAATCTGAATATCGCCTGTCTCTCTTCATTCTTATTGACCTCACATGTCTAATCATTGGAAATATATTTTCACTTCAACTTTCACAAGATCTATCTCCTCTCAATTTATATAGTCACCACCATAGTTCAGATTGTCATCATCTTTCACCCACATTGTTTCAATAACTTCCTAACTCTTGTCCCTGACTCAGGACTCTTCCAATTCTTATGCTTCCTAAACCCAAAATGTTTTATTCTACATTTTAAGTCTCAGCTTGCTAACCCATATCTCAACAAATTCTAGAGAGTATCTACATTAACTAGCTTATATACTAATTGCTTTTAGATTTCTTTAGAATTAAAAAAAAAATGAACCTTTCTGTTTCTCCATCAAAACTCTTTTTTTTATCACTTTCTTTCTTATATTTCCAGTTTTTTAAACCTACATTAATTCCTTCCATATGCTCTATGACTGAACTACTGTTTGTTGCTAATATATGATCTTCCATCCTTCATTTCTGTATTTTTGCACTCTTCATTCCTATTACCTTAAATGGTCTCTTTCCCTACTTCTGTCTTGAAATCTCTCATGTCCTTCAGTTATCCGCTATGCGTAAGGCTTTTTCTGTTCCCTTCAGGAGCTATTGCCTTCTTCTCTTAGGTAACCTTGTGGCTACTTTGCCTAGTATTTCTATATTCTTATATATATGTACTTGTTGCCTCACCTGATCTAATGCAGCCCCTTGATAATGAGTTGTTTTTCTTTTATCTATTTATGATTAATGACACATCTATGGCAGAACAGAGTAGGCACTTTACAAATATTTGTTTCTTTTCTTAACTGAGGACACCCACTCAGTTAGATTATTGATATTTCTGTAATCAAAAACTTAGGCTTTTCTTCCATAAAAATTATGATTTAAGAATCAACTTGTGCTGTGACATGTACTACAGTTCTATGTAAGGTTCTACCCTAACTGCCTGAATTTCAGGTAAATCATCAATTTACAAAAAAAAAAAAAAAAAAAGAAAAGAAAAAAAGAAATCCTTTGGTAAGCATGATCAACTGTATAAGTTATCATATGGATAAAGTAATATCCGGTAGACAAAGAGATGTATAATAACCAATGTAATCAGCTTGCACAGATCTTTAGGCAAAGTCAGTGCAATTCATGGTTGAAATAACTTAATAAAAGGTTAGCTCTCAAGAAGGAGGCTTGTAGCCATTATCCCCTAGTCACGTCCCAACTTTTAGCAGGAAAACAAGACAGTCAATTTGAATGTGATCATTGAAAAGTACTAACTAGCAAGAGTGCTTTAATCAAGTGCCTTTATAAGTGAAAGTTCCACTGTTGACTGGATCAATGAACAAGATTTATTTTCTTTTAAGTGAAGGTCAAGGTGAATTGAGCTCCTATTGCTCTATAGAGCTTCATTGTACCCCACAAAGACTCGAAACTTCTAAACTAGCAACTAGATTTGTAGCATAAAATTCCAAAATGATTATTTTCATAATGGGAATTTTTGGCTAGTCACAAACATTAACTTTAGTTCAAATGCCTTAAATTGTCATAAGAGTTATTGAAAACAATAATTGTTGTAAGTCAAATTTTTCTGTATATTTGAATTTCTTATTGTGGCTATGCCAATATTTGATTTGACCAATTTATTATCCTTATTATGGAATCATTTCCCAGATCTATCAAATGATGGAACTGAACTAAGGAATAACTGATGATTCTCCCAGTTCTAAAATTCCATGCTTCTAACTCATATTTCCATTGAAGGAGTCATGTAATAGACTTGCTTAACTAAGCTCATTTAAATTAAAAGATCATGCTTCTAGCTACTATCTGGAGATATGGATTCTATGTCCTACACTCAGTCTCCACAGAATTATTCTTTTTGCGTCTTTTCTGATGTTCAGAGAGCTCTGAGTAGTAATGTCTAAGCTTATCTCAGCTGGACTTCAGGGAGCAGTGAGTAGTAATATGTAGACTTATCTCAGCTGGAGCTAGGCCTACTTGAAGAAATGATTGATTTCTCCAATAGGCAGGGACCCAGCCATTTAGAGGTTTAGAAATTTTAGATAACTTCTATTCTCTGAAGAAATGGCCCTTCTCTTACTGTTGGTAGAAATTGCCTGTTTTCCCTCTATGTTTAAAGTATTTTTGACATTATAAAATTGTAAGCTGGGGCTTTAGAAAGATCTTCCCTGGGGAGTAGGGCACTAGAGAATGAATCACTAAGAAAGACTAGGAAGGAAGAGCTATTTAGTTGATCTTCTCTATTTGTACCTCAGATCGTATTTTTTTTCAAATGAAATGGTGTCATAGTACTTAGGGAGAGTTCAGCAACAATCTTCAGCTTTGAAAATAATGTATGATACTTAGTATTAAGGCTGTGAAGGGAATGTAAGAACATATGTATAGATCTGGAAAGAACCTTATAGCTCATCCAGTCAACAAATGAAACTCACACTTATTAAGCAACTGTTGTATACCAGAAACTGTGCTAAGAGCTTGAACTACAAACATAAAAGTGAATTTTTTAAAAAATCTCTGCTGAAAGAACTTATTGTTTTACTATTCTATTTATAATTAATTATTAAATTAGCATCTAGGTTTTTCTTCTCAATTTTCTCAAAAGACCCAAATCAGTCTCTGAAGGACATGACTGATTAGGAGGATTAACTTTAATTCTCAAAGAGTATGGTCTTCAGTCTTGGATAAAATCCCATCTAACTGAGTGATCTATCCTCTGTTTAAAGTACAAACATAATCCAGTTTTGTTAAATTCTTACTTTGGAGAAAAGAGCTTCTGTTCTTGTGACTCTCCCTTAGAGTTAAATGTGACCCAGCTCAAAAAAGAGAAAACCAACCAGAGTTGTTGGATGGAGTTGGATTCTCCTATCCTAACAGCTGGAAATGCAAAGTTTCATGATGAAGCTGTATTCTCAGCAAGAGAAATTGAAGATTCCTCACCTACCATTTCATTAAATGAATACCAATCAGGGTTCATTTTCATCTGTCAGGAAAATTCATTTTCTCTCTTTTTTTTTTTTCAGTCAAGTGCATTGAAGTTTAGTTGTTTAGTTGTTTTGTTTTGTTTGTGTATAAACATATTTATACAATTCTCTTGTTACACAAGAAAAATCAGATCAGAAAGGAAAAAAAAAAATTGAGTAAGAAAACAAAATGCATGTGAGCAACATCAGAAAATGTAAGAATGTTATGTTGTAATCCACATTCAGTTCCCACAATTCTCTCTCTGGGTGTAGATGGCTCTCTTCATCACAAGATCATTGGAATTGGCATCAATCATCTCTTTGTTGAAAAGAGTCACATTCATCATAAGTGATTGTCATATAATATTGATGTTTCTGTGTACAATGTTCTCCTGGTTCTGCTCATTTCACTTCACATCAGTTCAGGTAAGTTTCTCCAGGCCTCTCTAAAATCATCCTACTGATCATATCTTGTAGTTCCATATTCCATAGCATTCATACAACATAACTTATTCAGCCACTCTGCAACTGATGTGCATGCACTCAGTAGGAACATCCCCTTTCAAAAAATATTTTAAATTTTTAGATTCTCTTCGTGTAGTCTTTAGTTACCCAGAGAAATCACTAATGATCAATTTATTGATTGCCAACCAGATTAATTAATTTATTTTAGTATTAATTATCCAGAAACTCTATATCTTTGGGTTTGTAATTCATTGTACTGTCCTGAAGGAACTTTTATTCTACTGAGAAGAAAAGATGTACATTCATAGAGTGTAACATAAACTTTGTCCTCATTCTATCAACAAGAATTTTGCATTGAGATTAGGTGCTAATTTTGTTCTATTTTTTTTTTCTGTTAAAAACCTTGCTTAAGAGATACATTGAGAAAGCTTTTTTGCATGATTTTTAATGCAATTATTTATTATCACTGATTTTTTTTTTCCTTTGATCCTTTCATTGTCCAAAATGCCATTTTTGTGTCTTCACCTAGGTCTCATTAGTGAATAAAATTCCTAGTTGGGGGTGGGGGTGGGCTGCACTCATAGAGTTTAAGAGAAATATTCAAATTGGGCAAGAATTGGGAGAACTAATCTGCCATCCTTTTTAAAGTGATGAATTCTAAATATTAAGATAATTTCCAGAACAATATAAAAATTTAGCATAACTAGATAGAATGTTGTGCTGAAAGGTAATGTAATTTACAGTAAACTTAAAAATAAAAATTAGTGAATTTCATCTTAAAAATGAATACCACATTTCCAGAAAATCATTGATAAGCTAAAGAATAATCAGTGAAGAACAATCAGGCAATGCAAGGAAATCCCAACCAGATTATGCAGAAATGTGAGCACTTGAAAAGTTTATGGATAATTATCCTGGAAAAAGATGTGATTTGGGAAGAGGTTATCATGAAAATCATATCCAAATATTTGATGCACTGTCTTGAAGAAGGTAGATTAATCTTACTCAATGTGGCCCCAAAAGACAGTCCTAGAGGAAATAGGTAGAAATTATTAGAGCTATCTAAAAATGCAATATAAGCAATAAAGCAATCACTCATACCAAATATCTTTAAGGACATCCTCTACAAATCTTCTTAATGTGTACTTATAGAGAAGACACTGTATGAAATATAAATTCAATTATAATCTGAGGTCTATCTAACTCTGAGATTCTGTGTGTTTGAATTATACTAGGCAATTATGCATAAACAATTATTTACTAAATTGTTATAATTGTTATATCTAAATAATCAAAACAATAATTTTTGGCTCCAGCTTTGAGAATAAATACTCTAAGAAAGGAAATTATCTGATTCTTTTCCTAGCTAAAAAAATCTTTGATGACCATCATACTGCTTTTTTAGTGAGGCAATTGGAATTAAGTGACTTGCCCAGGTAAAAATAGGTCTTAAGTGTCTGAGGTCTGATTTGAGTTCAGGTCTTCCCCAGTCCAGGGCTAGTGATCTATTTATTGTACCATCTAGCAGCACCAATCTCTACTCCTAACCCTTCTCTTCCCCTAACCTTTCTTTCCCCCCAACCCTTCCCTTCCCTTCCCCTAACCTTTCCCTAACCTTTCCCTTCTCCTATTTTTCTCTTCCTTTCCCTTTCCCTTTCTTTCCATTCCCTTCCCTTCCCATTCCTTCTCTTCCTTTCCCTTCCCTTTACTTCCTTTTCCATCCTCTAGCCCTTCCTTTAACCCTTTCCCTAATCCTTTCCTTCCCTTCCAATGAATCTGAATCTCATCTATTTCAATTCACATTTTTAAAAATTAATTAATTAATATTATTATTTTGTTGAGGCAATTGGGGTTAAGTGACTTGCCCAGAGTCACACAGCTAGGAAATGTCTGAGACCAGATTTGAATTCAAGTCCTCCTGGCTTCAGGGCTGGTCTTCTATCCACTGCGCCACCTAGCGGCCCCCACATTTAATTTTCACATATTATTAAACTTGGGAAACTAATGTCTAAAATATTCAAGAGAACTTTCTAAGGTCACATAAAGAATAGATATAGCTATGAAAATAGCTAACTCCAGAACCAGCAATTGCTTTGCAAATAAAAACAAGTGAAATGTAGACTGCTAAATATGAAAACAAGGACTATTTTGGATCGAAGAAAATTCGGTAAGTCAATCAATCAACTGACAAGCATTTCTTTATTAAGTAACTACTACTACTATGTGCCAGACAAAACATGAAGCACTTAAGATATATGTATGGGGTAAAAAATACTTTCTTCCTTTTCTCAAGAAATTTAATTTTATGTATTTTTAATATTATTATAGCTTTTTATTTACAAAATTTATGCATGGGAAATTTTTCAACATTGACTTTTACAAAACCTTTTATTCCAAAATGTCCCCTGCTTTTCCCCATACCTTCCCCTAAATGGCAGATAGTCAAATACATATTAAATATGTTAAAATATATTTTAAATCTAATATGTGTATACTTATTTATACAGTTATCTTGCTGTACAAGAAAAAATAGGATTTAGAAAGAAAGAAAAAAAAAAACCTGAGAAGGAAAACAAAAATGAAAGCGAATAATAACAGAAAGAGTGAAAATTCTATGTGTGGTTCACGCTCATTTCCTATAAGTATTTCTTTGGATGTAGATGACTCTTTATTTCTAAACAATTGGAACTGGTTTGAATCATCTCATGGTTGAAGAGTGTTACGTCCATCAGAATTGATCTTTGTATAGTCTGGTTGTTGCCATGTATAATGATGTCCTGATTCTGCTCATTTCACTTAGCATCAATTCATGTAAGTCTCTCCAGGCCTCTCTGAAATCATCCTATTAGTCATTTCTTACAGAACAATAATATTCCATAACATTCATATATATTTATTCAGCCATTCTCTAATTGATGGGCAACCAATCAGTTTCCAATTTCTTGCCACCACAAAAAGGGCTGCCACAAACATTTTTGCACATATGGGTCCCCTTCCCTCATTTAAGATCTCTTTATGATATAAGCACAGTGATACTGCTGGGTCAAAGGGTATGTACAGTTTGATAACATTTTGAGTATAGTTCCAAATTGTCGGATTCCATAGAATCCAGATGGTTGGATTCTTTTCCAGTTCCATCAACAATGTATCAATATCCCAGTTTTCCCACATCTCCTCCAACATTCATCATCTTTTCCTGTCATCTTAGCCAAACTCAGAGGTTTATACTTGTATCTCAGAGTTATCTTAATTTTCATTTCTCTGATTAATAGTGATTTGGAGCACCTTTTCATATGACTAGAAATAGTTTCAATTTCTTCATCTGAACATGGTCTGTTCATATTCTTTGACCATTTATCAACTAAAGAATAGCTTGATTTCTTATAAATTTGTGTCAATTCTCTATATATTTTAAAAATGACACCTTTATCAGAACCTTTGAATATGAAATATTTTACCAGTCTATCGCTTCCATTCTAATCTTGTCTGCAATAGTTTTATTTGTACAAAATATTTTTAACTTAATTTGACCAAAATTATCTGTTTTGTTATTAGTAATGATCTCTAGTTCTTCCTTGGTCATAAATTCCTTTCCCCTCCACAGATCTGTCTGAAAGGTAAACTATTCTATGTTCTTCTAATTTGTTTATCATATATTCTTTATGTCTAGATCATGAACCTCTTTTGACCTTATTTTAGTATAAGTGTAGGTCAATATATAGATTCTGCCATACTAGTTTCCAATTTTCCCAGAAGTTTTTGTCAAATAGTGAATTCTTATCCCAAAAGCTGAAGTGTTTGGGTTTGTCAAACACTAGATTGCTATAATTATTGACTATTTTTTACCATGAACCTAACTTAATCTACTGATCAACTAGTCAATTTCTTAACCAGTACCAAATGGCTTTGATGACTGTTGCTTTATAATATTTTTAGATCTGATACAGTGATCCTTGAGTGGCCTTGAGATTCTTGACCTTTTGTTCTTCTAAATGAATTTTGTTGTTATTTTTTTCTGGCTCAGTGAAATAGTTTCTTGGGAATTTGATTGGTATAGCACTAAATAAATAGATTAGTTTAGTTAGTATTGACATCTTTATTATATTCACTAGATAATCCAAGAGCACTTGATATTTTTCCAATTGTTTGGAACAGCAAAAGCAAATGATTTATATGGACTTATTTTGTATCCTGCAACTTTGCTAAAGTTGTGAATTATTTCTAATAGCTTTTTAGTTGATTCTCTGGTATTCCATCATATCATACCCAAAGAGTGACAATTTGATTTCATCATTACCTAGTCAAATTCCTTTCATCTCTTTTATTCTCTTATTGGCAAAGCTAGAAATTCTAATACAATATTGAATAGTAATGGTGATAGTGGGCAGACTTGTTTCACCCCTGATCTTATTGTCAATGGTTTCAGTTTTTCCCATTGTATGCTTACTTATGGTTTTAAATAGATGCTATTATTTTAAGAAAAAGTCCATTTATTCCTGTACTCTCTAGTGCTTTTTTAATAGGAATGGATATTGGATTTTAACAAATGTTTTTCTTGTATCTATTGAGATAATCATATGTTTCTTGTTAATTTGATTATTGATATAATCAATTATGCTAATAGTTTCCCTAATATTGAACGAGCCTTGCATTTCTGATAGAAATCCTACTTGGTCATGGTGTATTATCCTGGGGATGATTTTATGTAATCTCTTTGCTAATATTTTATTTAAGAGTTTTGTATCAACATTCACCAGGGAGATTGGTCTATAATTTTCTTTCTCTGGTTTCATCCTACCTGGTTTAGATATCAGTACCATGTCTGTGTCATAGAAGTGATTTGGTGGGAGTCCTTCATTCACTATTTTTCAAATAGTTTATGTAGTATTGGATTTAATTGTTCTTTAAATGTTTGTTAGAATTCATATGTAAATATATCTGGTCCTGGGGATTTTTTCTTAGGGTGATGATTAATAGCTTGATCTACTTCTTTTTCTAAAATGGGACTATTTAAGCATTTTTTCCCTCTTCTGTTAATCTGGGCAAACTATATTTTTGCAATTATTCTTTCATTTCACTTAGGTTATCAAATTTATTGGCATGAAGTTGGGCAAAGTTAAGTATTGCTCTAATTTCCTCTTCATTAGTGGAAATTTTCCCTTTTCATTTTTCAGACTAACAATTTGATTTTCCTCTTTCCTTTTTCTAATCAAATTTATTAAAGTTTATTTTGTTGTCTTTTTCATAAAACCAACTCTTAGTTTTATTTATTAATTCAATAGTTTTTTAGTTTCAATTTTATGAATCTCTCCTTTCGTTTTTAGAATTTAAGGTGCACAGTGTGTGCTGGCCTTTGTGCTCTGCCTCCCTGCCTGTGCCTTTCCACCTCCTGTGTCTAACTTAAAAATACCCTTTCTGGCGATCTTCAAAATTATCTTCCGCTGGTAATTTTCTGAACTCCCAATATTCGTGTATTCTGCCAGTCCAGCACCAATTCAGAGGCTGAATTTCATAATTATTGTAATAATAGTAAGAGAGGTCAGAAAGAAAAGTGTATCCTCTCCACCACCTTGAATCCACCCCCCCCCAGAAATGCTTTTTACTATAAAGAAAATTGTATTTTAATTGGCAATGAAAATCTATGAACTTGTAAAGACTAAATATAAAATAATAAATAAAATTTAATAAACCATAATTGAGAAGGATTAGTGTTTGAGGGATCCAGAAAGCATTTATATAGAAAATAATACTTAAACTGAGTCTTGAATGAAGAAAAGATTACAAGAAACCAAGGTAAGGAGGAAATGTTTTGCAGATTTGGGGGCCAGGGCACAAAAGTACAGAAATAGGAGATGGAGTAATCACAGGAAGTGGACCAGTGAACACAGTGTTAAACTTGGAGTTCTGAAAACCTGCAATCAAATTGAGATACAGTTAACTTTGTAATTTGGGGCAAACCTCTTAAATTTGCATTGTTTCACATTTATTTCTGTACAACAATAATACTTAATTTCCCGTGTTATAAGGATCAAATTATAGAATATACGAATGACACTTTGCAAACCCTAAATCAATATTATTATTGTTGTTGTTGTTGTTGATGTTGTTAAGAGACCAAATCATTAAGGTCCTTATTAACTAGTAATCTGCAGAAAACTTGAGTTTCTCTTTATGTGCATTTTTCAAATACTCTTTAAGATCCCACTTTCTACTCCTCAAATTCTATGAATTCTTATTTCTTTCTGAGAGGTGTTTGAAGCAAGTGGTACTCTTAACCTCTCTTTCCACATTTTGCACCTTCTGATTGTGTCCAATCAAGAAGGCTGTCCCTCTTCTCCTCCTCTCCCAGGTATCCAAAATGGAATCATATAATCTATCTAAAATCTCCCCCTGCCTTCTGGTAGTTTGATGTTGATGAAATGGAGTCTGGTACTGAACTTTCTAAGCAATTAGAGCATTTAGCCCTCTGCAGTTTTTGAGATATAAACATGTTAAGGGATGGATGCCAAGTGAGCACTCGTACCTGAGCAAACAGATGGACTTCAGTCCAAATTCTAATCATTTCAAAGACAAATTTGTCTTTTACACCCTGTCCATGTTTCAGTTTTAATTTAAAAACCCGGTTAAATAGATAAGCTTCTTTTATATTCTGCCAAATCCAAGGATCACTCTTGAAACTGAAAGCAGGAGAATGTTTGTATGTGTATGGTAGGGAGTGGAGCATCTAAAAATAAATTTTCTGGATTCAGAAGTAGAAGAACAAGGCTTAAACCCCTGCTCTGATTTTCTGCTAATTATGATATTGGACCTGTCTCTTGATTTCTCTGAGGTTAAATTTTCAAATCTAGAAAATGTTTATAATAATCTATGTAGCCCATCAAATTTTTCATTCAATATAAACTCATTAAAACTATTACACATCCCGAACTGTACTTGTCTCAGGTAATACAAAGGCCAACAAAAGTAATCATTTTTTTTTGATATCAAAGAGATTACAACTTATTTGGGGACAACTCCTGTAAATATAATATAAAATAAAATAAAACAAATTATAATTGTTAAATATAAAGCAATTTTGATGGAGACAGCTAGCAATTGTGCTGTTGGCATCTTATAAAACCTCCTGTAGGAACTGGCACTGGAGCTGACACTATTAAAAAACCTGATTTGAAGAGCTGAGTGGTAGGATGAGATGAAT
The DNA here is from genome assembly GCF_016432865.1 of Antechinus flavipes. Lineage (NCBI taxonomy): Eukaryota > Metazoa > Chordata > Mammalia > Dasyuromorphia > Dasyuridae > Antechinus > Antechinus flavipes. The sequence continues at coordinate 29,307,734 of NC_067399.1, read as the reverse complement.
GGATCATGATGGAAATTCACACGCATTAAACAACAGGTGAGTCAATTTGTCTGGAAACTGCAGGGCAATTTATGGAGGGTGAGGATCAATAAGATGGATTAAATGAGGGAGGATGGTAGAAAGACTGTAGAATAAAGAGAGTCTCTGAAAGATGGTGGTCTCTGAATGTCAAGTGTTTCTTATTTATTATATATTCAACTTTTCATATACTTGTTAATACATTACCTTTTCTATAAACTGCAAGTTCCTCAAGCATACAAATACATTTTTCCCATTTAAATCTCACCAATATTTGATGCTAATATTCCAGTTTTCTATGGATTACAGTTATTTTTCCATGATCAAATCACTAATATTTGTCAGAGATTGGATCTAAAGGTAAGGCTACTTTAAGCTAGAACCAATATCTTGTCCATTTGGATACTGTATCTCTAGGATAATCCTGGCAACAGGTCTTCCAGATCTCCTTTTTCCCCCCTTTTATTTCTCCATAATACATGCGCCTCTAATTCTCCAAAGAAAATACTGCCTCCTTACTTACTGAGAAAACTGAGTCATTTCACTATTTCTATTTCACTATTCTATTCATTATTTCACTGATTTCCTTTTCCCATACTTTGAGTGGTTTGTCTATCACTTTTCCCTTTCCCCTTGCCATTTTTGTCTCCCTAATTTGGCATAACAAATGGAGCTTTAACTCTCTCTTTGCAAGACCAATAGCTCCTTTTGATCCCTTAAACCTATCCCTTCCTCCCCCTCAATCAATATGCATCAATAAAATATCAGCATCATTAGGTGATAACATACTTTTTTTTTCTCTTTGTGCCTTAGTCTCAAGGAAATGTTTTCAATAAAATAGGGGTTTAGTAAATTAAAAAAAGAGAGACTAATTTACTTTAATTCATTTTCTTTCCGTATTGCATTGACTTTTTCATTTCATTTCATTCAATTCAATTGACTTTCAGTATTTATTTCTTTATTTTCTATTCCTGTAGTGTATTACCATGTTAATCATATCTATTATAATATTCACATTTTCATGTAATCTACATGTGTATTAGTGAGAGTTATCATATTATCATACAGGGAAATCTGACCTTATCACAAGAAAGATATATATTCATATAGTGGCTGGGTCACCCTGAATAAGTCACTTAACTTTATAAATGCCCTGGGTAACTAAGAGTCTAAGTGGACCAAAACAATGAGGTTTTGCACTGAAAAAGGGAATTTACTTATCCAAAAGTTCTTTTTATTTATGAATTACATAAACAGTTTTTTGTCCTATCTCTCTCCTTAACATGATTCCATCTCTTCTGCAGATCCTTTAAATTCCATCTTAAATGCCACATCTTCCAAGTTGCTTTATTTTTGAGAGATGTAACATAATATATAAAAGTGAATAATAATCCTAATGAGGATGATAATGACAAAGACAAGATGCAATGATTTATATTCAAGCACACTGCTCCTATAGTGATCCTCTCCTATTGCAGACACCTCTCCAAATTCCATTCATCAGTAAAGTTTGCAACCCTTCTTCTCTCAAGTTTTCCACTTAGGTTCCAGTTTTTTTTAGAATCCAGATAAGGAAGCATGATTTTACAATCCCACAAAGACATTGCATTTCTCATTGAACTCATATAAAGTTTATAACATTATTCTTGTTTTTAATTTCAAAAACATTTATGTTTTCCAATTATATGTATAGATAGTTTTCAACATTCATTTTTGAAAGATTTTGAGTTTCAATTTTTTTCTCCCTTTCTCCCTTACCTCCTCCCTCCCCAAGAAAGCAAACAATCTGATAGAGGTTATGTATATACAGTCATATTAAACATATAACCCAACTCTACTGAACAACAAAGAATCCTTTTGTAGTTTCCTCCTTGACTATGTAATGGAATATGCTTCTCAATGTAGAGCTGTTCAGTCACAGAAAAGACATCATGAGTTTTAGAAATCTGCAGGTCTTGGCTCTGATCACAGAAATCTCTGTAGTAACAGCAGAAGGTAAAAACAGAATTGGCTGGAGTCTAGCTCTTTTCCCAGCAGACTTGTATTTGAAGTGGTTAAGGTAGCATAAGGCTAAATAGCATTGATTGGGTGAAGTTTTCTCAGTTTGAGACTAAGTCACATGATCCTTATTTCCAGAGCCTGGTTAGACCCTCAGGAAGTTACAGGAAGTGACATGACCCACAGGGAGCAGACACCATTGGTGACCATTGGTCAAGGATGATTATGTCCATTTAGTCTATCCAATGAAAAGGCTTGGGTCTTTTGCTTTTTAAACCCTGACAAGCTGGAAGCTGGTCAGGTTTCAGAACATGATGGGAGCTGGGATAGCTCCCAGGTGTGTGTCTGGCCTCTCCCTGCAGAGACTAAATAAATGCTTTCTCTTTGTACCTGAAGATGTTTCTGATTAGTTAATTTGGGAAAGGGGTACCCTCCCATACAAGGCCAAGGAGAAAGTTAAACAAAGAAACAAGAAATGATAAGGAATCCTGCATATTGGCGAGTTTAAATGAAGTACATAGTGGAGAATGCTGAATTTGGAGTCAGAACAATATTTGAACTTGAAACTAGGCCCTGCTATTTAATTACTCTTGGCATGATTTAAACAAGTCTTTGAAACTCTGGGTCACAGTTATTTATAATTTTTAATTTGTCCAAAAAAGGGGAGGAGGGATGATAGGCAAGATGACTTGTAACACTAGTTATGTTGCTGGAACTTGTTTATTTTACAATTTGAATACTTGTGTGTGTTCAATGTTTAGCATTTCTTTTTTTGTATAGGCACTAATTTAATGTCCTAGGAATGAATCATATTATAAATTGAATCCCTTTTTTTCTCCTATTATCCTCTACTGTTGAGTATTCCCCCAGAATTAACCAATAATTAAAAATTTCCCCAATAATCCAAGTTGGCTTAGAGAACCCAAGAGTATGAGGACAAGTTGCATCTCATCAATAGCTTCACTTACTAGGAAAGAACTAATCCAAAACAATGTCTGGGAACATAACAAGAAGTTGTGCTGGACCTCATCCCCTGTGATCCCAGCAATCTGTTTTCCCAAAGATAGATTTGGTCTTCAGCCTTCTATTAACTATTCTCATTCTCATAATGTGAATGACTTTTCAGCCACTCTGTCTTCATTCTTTTGTAGTGTTTCTTATCTTTCTTGGATTTATTTCACTTCCAAAATTATAGTTTCCATGACTTTTTCAATTTCATTTTCCTAAATTTAAGCAGTCTGGTCTTGCTTTTTTAATAACAGTTTGGAACATGAAGAGATCAAATTGCCCTCAATGTACTACTGATTTTTACTTTGGCAACTAGTTCTTCCTTGTTAATGACACACAGTAGTAAAGGTTCTTTTTGTTGCATCCACTAACCTATTAAAGAATGAAATTATTATCATCAAGAAATAATATATTAGTTATTTTGCTTTTGGCAGACAGAAAGTGCCAACAGATGTCTGGATAATTGAAATCTCCCATCAGTACCATATCATGCTTCCATGTCAGATTTGTAATCTGTTTCCCTATCTCCTCATCAGTTGTTTTTTTTCTCCTATTCCCAAATTGGTCCACATTCTATTTCCTTGACGATATTACTGATTTTTCTTTCCATAGATCTTCACTCACATGACCTCACCTTATTTACATCCTGTTGTGCCTGGATGTTTCTCACATAACTATACATCCTTAATAGCTAGTGTTATTTTACCCCAAACACCTGTTTAATTATTGTGTTTGTATTTTAAAAATTATATATACTTCTTGAGGAATGTTCAAATTAACAGGTGCATCCTACCAAGAATCAAGGGTATTATTTATGTAAACATTTCTTCTTTGCAAGTTGATATAGCAAAGAGAGCTCTAAAAATAATCTAAGTTCCAGTTTTGTCCTAAATACTTTCTAGCTTTATTATCTTAGCCAACCCCCCTTTCTTCTCTTAGCCACTTTCCTCATCTTTAATGTAGAGAAAATAATCTCTATCTTACAGGATTCTTGTGAAGATGAAATGAGAGCATATATGAAGTGCTTCATGAATATTAAATTCCCATGTAATTATTAGCCATAATCATATGTGTTATTAATTATCATTGCACTTTATTTATTACACTTTGTGGTGTGTGTGTGTGTGTGTGTGTGTGTGTGTGTGTGTGTGCTGTCATATGAGGGAATGAATTTTGTTGTTGACTCCTTTCTTGAAATCTTCCTGGTGATATCTATTGGCATTCTCTACTACTACTCTTCTTAGAACGCTGCAATTATGTCCTGATCTCTATGAAATCTAGCCTGGCAATGAAACCATGTTTTCTGCATCCTTCTTTCTCATTTTAAAGCCCACTTTATCTGATTTGTATGACTCCAGGCAAACATTCATTTTGAAACCCTCTTGCAAGCCCTTCAACTATGGCCATAAAACTGCCAGTCTTATTTTTTAAGCCTTGTTCCAATCATTCCAATCATTTCCTAAAAAAAAAAAATCTCCTTAACCATATGGTCATGTACCAGATGCACATCTCCCTTCTGAAATTTCAAACTTCCATCAGCTCTAGTGATGAAATTATCACTTTTGCCTCAAGAGTCTTCAATTGCTTGCTTGTACTTAAATATCCCTAGTGATCCATTCAAGGATTCTTCTGGTAGTAAAATGTATACTACAGTGAATTACTAGCAGTTAGTATTTCTAATCATTTAATTAAAGAAATTATGGGGGATCCCCCATAGTATCTTATCACAATCCTAGAAAGATCATGGATTTCTTTATTGTTAAACGAGATCAATCAGATCACAAATGATACCTCTCAATTCTTATTTGATGATCTCTCTTTAATGATATCTGTGGATCCTCAAATCATTCTTTAAAGTTAGTTATTCATTTCTCCTCTGAATGTCTAGCTTCTCTGTAGTGTTACAGCAATTCATGCTTATTATTTATTTCATTTTACTAATGTCTTCTGTTTTTCCATAATCTTTTTCTTTTATGAATTCCCTTTTTCATATAAACTACCCAAAAGTTCATTCACTCACAAAAAATCATTATAAAAAATAAAACAAATAAAATCTATATGGATTGACACTGTTATCTTGTTTCTACAAATTTCCATCTCTCCACTGAAGGGAAGAAAGTATGCATTTTCAACTCTTCTGAGACTTTTATCTTCATTAAGAGGAGGAGAAAGGGAACACGTATTTATTAATAACCTATCATGTGTCAGGAACTATGTGCTTTACACATATCTTGTAACAAGCCTGTGAGGTATATTATAATATAATCATTATTTTTATATATATATTTGATATATATTTGATGTATATTTGATATATATATTATATATATCATATATACATCAAATATATATATATATATATCAGGAAAACAGAGGCAGAAGGAAAATATCTGACTTTACTAAACTTATACTGTTAGTATCTTATATCAAATTTGAACTCAGATATTTCTGAGTCTATATCCAGGACTATTTGCTATGTAACACCAGTTGACTCTAAGCTATACAATATTCTTTGTCAATCTGTTGAATTAGGCAACACTAAATTTTATATTATCATTACTTATTGTATTAATTTTGCATGTTCATATAAATATCCTATTATATATGTGCACGCATACATGCACATGCACATAAACATGCACACACATGTAAATATAGACATATATAATCTTAATATTCATTGTTTCTTATATTTCAGTGCCATTCCATCACATTCATTGAAAACAATTCATTCAGGCATCTCACCATTGATGGATACCTATAATTATCTATCTATCTATGTATCTATACATCTATCTGCCATCTATTTTAATATCTACCTATAAATTAATTAATTTAGTTTAATATTTATTTACATGTTTATCAATTTCTTTGTGTTGCCATCTAAAAAAATACAGCAATTAGGAACCTTTTGATTTATTCATGATGTTTATGCTTAATAGTGGGATGCTTAAATCAAAGCATATGGATTTTTTTTTTTGTACAACAGAACAACTTTTAAAGTGGTTGGACTAATTCATCATGCATTAATTATTATGTGGGTGTGTCTGTTTCCAGTTCTTTCAATGATGACTATTTCCATCTTTCATCATCTACAATATGATGGATAGGATGTGATATTTCAGTTTTACTTTTAATTTACCTTAATATTAATGATATACAGTCATATGTTTTAGAATTTTTTCACATTTTTGACATCTTATGAGTTTTAGTGTAGACTTTAATATTAGGTATTTGTTAATATTAAAAAAAAAAATCTTGGGTACCATATCCTTATGTAAAGTTAGTCTATGTTAGAAATTTATATTCAATAGACACGGACTTAATGATGATGAGAATAAGTTTATTACTCCTCAAAACATTGATTCAAATAAGACATAAGTGAAGAGGAAACTTGTAATAGGGAGAAAATACTCAACAACAGATGCCATTATCACAGCAATAACAAAGAATGACAGAAAGACAAACATGTAAGATAGAGCATCACGAATTTGGCAAAGTCAATTCCTGACTGTTCAGCCAGAGGGAACTCCCAAATCAAAAAGTTGGTTTGAAGTGAACCCCAAAGAGGGAAAATCCCAGGCAAAATCATTCACTTCTTGGAAGAAGTCCAAAGTGTCTACCACACTGTGGGGTTTATATAGTCTGAGAACAAAGACTGTACTATGCCAAGTTTTTTATTTGATAAATGACCCCCTGGACAGAATAGCTTCCCAGATATGGGGGCTTCCACCAGGGGGAGTAGCTAATTCATTCCTTTAAGTCAGCTGGTTTCACTCAGGGAACTGTTCAGGTTTCCAGGTGAAAAATACACATGCCAAGGCTCAAAGGAAAGTTTTAAATCAAGCACAAGGAAAAGTGGCCAGCTTTGCCTGTGCCTCCCCGTGTATCAAAAAAATTGCTAGCACACCCTTCTGTTCTCAATACAAAGTTATGCAAAGGGGTCTTGCTGACATTCATGGGGATTCCTTACAATCACAGAAAATACTCTAAGGACATGGCTGAAACCTACTAATATTTCTTACACCTTACAAAAGATAGTTGACACATTATTCCCAATAGAGTATTTCTCTTTTTACCAAGGCTATATTCAGTTAATTCAAGATAAAAATAAAAGAAAATTTTTAAAAAAGAAAACAAAATAAGTTACTTTACAATTTCATGAACAGAACTTATACATTTTATCTTTTATGCTACATTCTGGTCATTGTTTGGATAAGAATTTTTATGTAAGTTACAGTTATGAAAGATGTGTTCATCCATCTTCCTTAATTTTTTTCTACTAAAAATTTGACCTGTATTTGTCAAGTATTCATTTGAAACATACTGTGGCATATGTTATAATCATGTAACTTATGCTAAATCATTTCCCAATTTTCCCTATGGAACATATGAAATTGGAGTTTCTTTCTCAAGCATTAATTCATAGTTTTTTTGACAAATTTTATGAATATTGGATTATTGAATCTGATTATTTTATATTGAATGAATGAAAAAAGAACCAGATGAATAAATGAAAAAAATACTTATTATTAGCCAAAAATAATTCTATGTTTTGTTGATACAACCAAATCAATGAAGAGGTGATAGAATAATTTGGTTCCTGGCAAGTGAAGGTACAAGCTCTCTTATGAGACTTTCCTGTGTTGGCGTTAGAAGTTCACATTTCATGTTTAGGAAGAAATGGAAGGACAGTATTCAGTTGATTGGGTTTAGAAAAATCATAATGGACTTATTCTAGAAAGGTGAAAGATGATTTATCAGAATCCATAGACCCAAGGAAGAGAGACTGAGTTCCTTTGCAGGGGAAGAGAGGATGGCTAAAGGCAAGAAGAATTTTTTTTTTTAAATGACCACTTTCTTATCTAGGCTTTGATGATTTGAAAGATAATAATAACACAAAATAATTTTGACAATAACAACTTTGTAACCTAATTTGAAATTCAGAAGAGCTCATCTCTTTATTCCTATTTGGTTCACTATTTCACTGCTATTTAGTACTTCTAATTGGAGATGTGTGTGTATAAGAATATATATATATATATATACATACATACACACATGTATGTGACATATGCATATGCAAATATATATTCTATACATTTCTAACATATACACAATTAAAATGGATGAGAAATTCTATTGTATGCATAGATATTTATATATATTTATATATGCATATGTATCAATATAAAATAATATATCAATGTGTATATACAAAAACACATAAATACACATAATTAGAAACGTATGGTAATTGATCTTCCTGAATCTGTCTAATATTTTGTTCATTCCGCCTATATGTATATATGCATGATGATTACTATTACTATTATTAAATATTTTTCTATGAAGTGCCCATTTATGGGACAGTATTAGACTTTGTCTAACCTACTACTTTTTCTATTTCATGATTTCATCCAAGCTATTGCAATACCTGCAATGATTTTCCCTCTGTCTCTTTATTCCTCTGAAGTGTTTCCTTTTACTTAAAAGACAAGTTCAAATAGCATCAATTCTATGACACTCAAACTCATGCAACATTTCCTAATTAAATTATGGGGAACTATCTCAACTATTATCCAGGCTAACATGGCCTATCCACCTGAAATCATTTAATCTCAGTATTTCATCACTCTACCTCTTTTGGTTCACAGACAATTCTTTGTTCACATCCTGTGTTCTTGTTCTTCACTCTTTATCACTGGAAATACATTACACCCTGTTCACACCTGACATATTACTTCCCTGCTCACAAACAGTAGATAGTGAATAAAATTGAATTAATTAATTGTTTGTTTGCTTATTTCCTTATGTATTCATTCATTTATGTATGTCTGTCTGTATGTATGTTTGCATATATCTTCGAATTGCCTCCATGGAGATGCTACTCTTTAGTTCTATAGAGAAAACAATGTTTCAGGTCTTGTCTGTTGGAATTCTTGTTCTCAAAACACAGCCAGGTGATAAAAGTTCAGATCTTTTATTATCTCCAATATAGCCCGGTTAGATTAGAGCCCATCTCTCTGCTTGGTTCCAAGAGCTCTTGCCGCTTTGTCCTTTGCTTCTGCCTCTGCTTTCTTCAGCCTCCAGAGCCAGAACCAAGTTGAATCTGTCTTGCCTCGGAGAGAGCTTCTGGTGTAACTCTGCTGAAATCTCTCAAAGTGCTCTGTGTCTGCACCAGAGTGCTCCTCTCTAATCCAGCTGAACTCTCTTCTGCGACCAGCCAGCCAAGTGGAATTTATTCTGGAATAGCTCTCTTTTCACTGGCCTTATATCTGACTCTTCTGAGAGAATGGGATTATGGGTTTTCTCCCATAGTGCTCTCTGGCCCTAAGAGCTTTAAGGGAGGTGTGAATTCACAAAGTTACAAAGTTTACTTTGTGAATCTCCCATACTTGTGAACTCTGATGAGTAAAGGTGTAAACACAAGCATTGTACTAATTAGTTCTACTTAGTACCTTGTTTCAGGTTCTGGCCCAAAACATCTTCTTGTAAGATCAGATCAACTCTAATTAGTTAGCAGTTTGTAAAGATTCCAACACTTGTCATACAATAACCTTGGTTGAATGTACTTGCTACCAAGAAAGATCTTTCCTGGTGTAACAAGCTTGGGATCATTAATTGTTCTTTATAATTTCTATAAAGTATTCTTGCTTACATTATTCCTCATTTGTAACACTGGGAACAAATCATTAACAATCTCTGTCCCTGTCATATACACAATATATTCACATATGTGTTTATACACATATATTCATATATGCATACACATATTTATATAGTATGTATAGTACATGTGCATGTGTATATATGTATGCCCGTGCATACATATGCATACATAGTACGTAGGTAGCTAGCTAGATTGAAAAGATAAAGAGACAGAGACAGAGACAGAGATAGAGACAGAGAGACAGAGAGACACACAGAAAGAGAAACTCTCTAAAGGATATCCATTCTGATAGATATTGAAATTGGGGAAGTGGGCTACCATCAAGTAGCTAGTTATTGGGACTAGTTGTGGTCTTTACTATTTTTAAACTATATTACTTCCATCCATTAAGTTTACATGCTGACCAAACTGGAATATTACTTGTAAATTGAAATTAATCTTTCATTTACTTACTCCATAAATTTGTCTAAATAATTCTCTATTCCTAGAATAAAAAAAAACAAACAAACAAACAAAAAAAGAAAACTATAACTTCAGCTATTAGAAAATTAATCTTCCTTTTTTTTTTGGATGTCATTGACTCTTTTCCCCCAATATTTTATTTTTACTCATTTCTTTTCATATTCATTTATATAATTGCCTGAATTAGTATAATACCAGCTTCCTGAGGGCAGATACTTAATTTAATGTCTTTGGATCACCATCATACACAAATAAACTGCACAGAGACAGAGATATCTTGCTTTCTCTGAGAATCACTTTGCTGGCACAAAATAGACACTTATGAATGTTTAATGTTGTTAAAACTTAATTGCCTTTTAAACAAAAACACATGCTATCAAATCAATTTTCATCAATTCAAATATTTAGTAAAAACCTACTGTGCACTAGGAAGTTTGTGAGCCACTGGAAATGCAAAACCACAAATGAAATAGAAATTTTATCTTAAAAAAATAATTATAACTTTTTATTGACAGAACCCATGCCAGGGTAATTTTTTACAGCATTATCCCTTGCACTCACTTCTGTTCCGACTTTTCCCTTCCCTCCCTTCACCCCCTCCCCCAGATGGCAAGCAGTCCTATACATGTTAATATGCCACAGTATATGCTAGATACAACATATGTGTGCAGAACCGAACAGTTCTCTGTTTGCACAGGGAGAATTGGATTCAGAAGGTAAAAATAAGCCGGGAAGAAAAACAAAAATGCAAACAGTTTACATTCATTTCCCAGTGTTCTTTTTTTGAGTGTAGCTGCTTTTGTCCATCATTGATCAGTTGTAACTGAGTTAGATCTCTTTGTCAAAGAAATCCACTTCTATCAGAATACATCTTCATACAGTATGGTTATTGTGGTATATAATGATCTCCTGGTTCTGATCATTTCACTTAGCATCAGTTCATGTAAGTCTCTCCAATCCTTTTTGTATTCATCCCTGCTGGTCATTTCTTACAGAACAATAATATTCCATAACATTCATATACCGCAATTTACTCAACCATTCTCCAATTGATGGGCATCCATTTTTCTGTTTCTAGAACAAGGTATGCTTGAATTCTTTATACATCTTTATAGCAGAAATATAGTTCCCAAGATTTCTTTTTACATTTTTAGATTTCACTGCCACTGCTTACCCTCAGCCTGCACCTAATCTAAACCTGTCCCCACCCTCGAGCAAAAACAGACCTTTCCTGGCAAATTTCAAGGAATGTCTTCTCTTTTGGTCTTTATTTGTGAAGTTTTTTTTTTTTTTTCAGTCAAGCCTTAATTCAGAGGCTTGTAATGAAATGGATTCTGAGAGATTCTGCCTCTGAGAGAGGCAGCTATGTGCCTCCTCTCCACCATCTTGGCCGGAAATCCCAGCTGTTAACTCTCAAAATTTTATATCAAGGATCTTACATGCTACTGTGATTGTCATTTGTTAGCATAAAAAGAATCATATTCCAGTGGTGTGTAGAAGGAGTAGAAAGAGGGAACAACAGTCAAAAAATTGTCTCCATTGTATTTTCCCAAAAAATGTTATATAGAATAAAATATATAAAATAAAATTCAGATAATAGTCTTGATGACCTGCAAATATACATGATTCTAGGCATGTATTATGACTGTACCTCATGTTGTAATTCTCTCCTTTCTCATCTTCATCTCCTAGTTTCCCTGAGTAACTTCTAATTTTAACTAAGGCTTTACTTTCTACAAGAAGCTTTCCCAATTCTTTATGTTAATGTTTTGACTCTGAGATATTCTTTTCAATTTATTCTGTATAAATCTTGTGCATACAAAATCATGTTAGGCTACCTCTCCTGATAGAATCCTTATGAACAATATTTTTTTTTGCTTTTTTTTCTTTCATTAGGACCTTTACAATTTTCAGAATATAGCAGTGAATTCTTTAAATTAAATATTTGTCTATTTGAGTTGAGTATTTTGATTGAGGGAGATTTAGATGACTAGTTGAAATATAATTCTCATGGAAAGAGCTCACCATCTCAGCTTTATGCTTTGGATATTCAGTTTATTTACGTCTCTTGGTTTCTATGTCCCTATAAGCAACTGGTCTCTTGCTGTTTGGGGGAAGTGGCAAGCAACATGGCTGGTGAATATGCTTCTCAGATTATAAATTTGTTTAGTATAGTTGCATTATTTGGAACCATCAAGGAATTTGAATAGAAAACCTAGGCCTGAAAGAGATGCCTTTCCTTCTCTGGAAATCACATCTTGACCAAAGGAAAATTGATATATATTCAGAGCATGTACATATACATGTATAGCATATAGCATGTACATAGCTAATTACCCATTCTGCTATTACGTTCTATTCATTTTCCTATGAAATATTTCCTATAAATATTAACCATTTAAGTTTTGGGGTGATATAAATTGAGCAAGAATAATGAAAAGAATAACTAGCCTAGTGAACAAGAAAAATCACATAGAATTGATCAGGGTAGAAACCTTTCTAATCTTTCTACCCAATGAATTCATTTTCCTTTTAGCATCATACTACCCAACTTAAAAATCTTTAATCACCTATTGGATTTTTTTTTTTTTGGATAACTCTAGCTCTTTCATAGTCCATCTTCCAAACCATATTTTTTCTTAACTCCATAGTATTCTACTCATATGGTAACAGTATTTATTTCCTCATGGAGCCTCAACCTTCTACTTTTATAGTATGTAAAACTAATTTAGCAATAACCTTGCTGTTAAGCACTGTATTTTACCTAACCGATTCATATGATATTCTCCTACTTTCCCAAAATAATACATAAGAATTTTTAAAAGTGGATATCATTTTTCAAAGTTTTTTAGACTCAAGAAAGATTTTGAATTGTCCTTTTTTGGTTATTTAAAATAAAATGCAATTGTTTATTATTTACCTGGTAGTAATGAATCATTTCTATTAGGATTGGTTTGTTAGAATCAAAAAAAAAAAAAAAAAGCAAAGGGGTAGTCTATATGTCTTCATCACAGGATTATAATATTCTACATCATTATTATATAAAATTATTCAAGTTAACATTAAATTTAGGCACAGTTTAAAAATCTTATAAAAATGAACTTGAGTTTACAGTATTTTATCATTATACTTCAAATATTTCACCCTTTTCTAAAAGTTAAGTTTTCTAATAGAAAATAGAAAAATCCTGAAGTTGCTTGGCAGAAAAACAAATTGATGGAGAGGAAGAAAAGAAAAGATCTGGAAACTGCAGATAAACCTGGTTTGGTCAGTATAATCAGTGAATGAGTGAAGAATGTCATGATGAATGTCCAAGGAACTAGCTGAGATTGAAAATGCATAGGGAAGTAATGGTTTTGAAAGAGCTAGAATGTTAATAAAGACAAGCTTCTTTTTTTTTCTCAATTCATATTTATATAGATTTTTAAAGAATTATAGAATACTTTTTACATAGTAGCCTTTTGAGGCATATCGTGCAAATATAATTGACCTTGCCCTATACAAATGTGGAAAGAGAGAGAAATTGATTTACCTAAGAAATCAAAACTAATATATCCTTGTATCATAGCATTTCAAGCTAGAATTGATCATAGAAACAATTTATTCTAAATCAGTTCTTTGCAGATGAAGAAACTAAGGCACAGTAAATTTAAATTAGTTACCTAAAATCTCAGAGATAGTTAGAACCACTACAAAGATTTGATTCTATCCCATCTTACTCTATAGTCATTGTTCTGTCCATGAGAACACAATGCCTTTAAGCAGGACATGTATATTAATTATTAGTTATTTGGTTTATTTTCCCTACTGTTATTTTCTTATACATGTTACTTTATTGCTGAAGAGAATTACTATTATAGAAATTTTTTCTTACAATCCAGATCCCTTCCTTCTCCTCCACTTAAATTCATAGAAATTTAACTGGATCACTGAGAGTTTGTGAATTGCCCAGATTCATAAATCATATAGTTATAACTCTCAATGGTTCATGTACATATATGCAAAAGCATGTGCACATATGCAAACACACACCTATTACTGTACTTTTCCTGGTCTTTCTTAATATTATTGTCAATTTTAAAAAAGATAAGACCTCTTTGATGATCTTTTTAACTCATTACTTTCTTGTCTCTTTGATTGTCTTCCATTTATACTCTATAATGCTGTCTGTACATAGTTGATTAAATGTTATCTGACTTGTTCAATTTTGAACTTGTAAGGGGCAGGACTTTTTTTGGGTCTTTTTAGTCCCTAAGTTACTCCATTGCCTTTAATACATTGATGCTTAATAAATGATTTTCACTTTATATATGTATTTATTATACATATACACATATAGAAATATAAATATATATTTCTCTATATAAACATTATACATGTATAACATCATGCATGTATAATGTGTTCATAATATTATGATCATGATCACTATCATTGTTTCCAGCCCTAGCAAAGAACATTAATGAACATTTTATTGTAACTAAAAATGAGTAAGAAACATAATGTTTTTTTCTTCTAAGCCAGAGTAAAGAGGTAAATGAATCTTTTTGCCTCATTTTTAAAGCTTTTCCCCAAATCCTCATATATATCATTATGTAGCCACATTCTAGCTGATAAGTAGTAAACATTTACTGAAGATCTTTGAGCCAGAGTTTGAAGACCAAGGAAGTACATTTGTCTGCCAAATAATGTTCCATACAACCAGCCTAGCTCCTAGGGAACTAAAACTAAAAAATAACCAATTTTATATCTTGCACATTTTACTAAAGCAATAAAGCCATGGAATATAGCCTGTTAGAAAACATATTTAATTCCATTTATTCAAAAATCTTTCTTATTTGTTGTCAAGGAAATCTTTCAGGGCATTTTCATAAATATCTTTCTGTGAAGTCGAAGTTTGAATAGAAAATAGCAGGCCTAAGGGTAAATTAACTTTTCATACAAATTTATAAAACTCTATCAGTTGAATCCAACATTGATAGCAATTAATGGAACCATGGATTTAAAAGTAGAAATCATCATAGGAATAATTTAACAACTCCATTTTTACCAATAAGTACATGAGATCTAGAAATATGTAGGGATTTATCTTAGAATGAAAATTCTTTCATTCCAGATGCAACATTCTTCCATTCTTCCTACATTTTCTAATTCAATACAACCCAATAAATTAACAATTCAGAATTTATTAATCACTTTTTATATGCTAATGACAATCCTTATTTTAAATGATATCAAATTCTGATAGTGGACAAAACAAGAATATGTGTGCATATGTGAATGCATATCTATGTAAGTGTATATATATATATATATATATACATACATTCAAAAATAAATATGAAAAGAATTAATAAAAATAAGGAAATTTTGAAGGAAGTTATCAGACATACTGACAACATCTTTATATGGAGAATAAATTCCAATTTACCAACCATTTATTTTAAAAATAGTAAGTTTAAGATAATATAGCAAGAACAAAGATACTAATATCAAAAAGAAGCTAGTTATACTTTTTGAACATAAAATTTAAATATATTTGGCAATTTAAAGATCAATGCCACTGTGCAGAGGTTCAGTTTAGTTACTGTTGGTTTTAGGATCCAGATTATCAGATTCTAATAAGAAGAAAGAAAGTATTGAGTCCAGATTATCAGATTCTAATAAGAGACAAAGTATTGATACCTGTTGTTGTATGTGGCAATAAAGTGTGTACTTGGCAGGAAAATGGCCAATAGGACAGAATGTTTTAAAAGATTGATAACTAGCTTGGAGTAGCCTGCAATGTGGCAGGGCAAAGGATAAAGGAAATCTGGGCTGGACAGGATATGAAAGGGATCAATAAAAGCATTGTAACTGCACCAGGGGATGCGTTTTTGGAGGAGTTACGGAGGGGAATCACGGAGGAAAAAATGTAGAGCAGATAATAAACATTTGCTATGTAAAACAAACTGGTGTGTCCCAGGTGTTCTGTGAGGAAGATCACAGCTGGAGGAGAGCTGTGCCGGAGATGTCTGAAGACCTAGAATGGTAAGAATCCAGTGTAGTCCCTCTTGGTGAATAGAAGGATCTTTACAGGTACCAAGCATGCAACTTTCTAAAGAAGTTTATTCAATAATAGGAGGAGAGATATATCATAATATATTAGCAAAGATGATTAGATTTGGGTTTTTTTTTTAAGATAAAGGATATGTGTGAGAAGGTAGAAGTCAGTATATGGGAAATCTTTCAAAATCTGAGAGAGACTGAAGATGATAGGAACAGACTTCTGGTGAAGAAAGTGTGATGGAGTGGGATCACATACTTGTTGAGAAGTTTGCTTTGGGAATTATGGTAAGAAAATAGTGGGAGAAGGTAGCTAAGGGATATGAGTTGGGAAGGGAAGAAATAGAATCTCTGGTAATTATCTCATCTTATTGGGGGGGTGAAATATGAGGCATATTCTTTAGTTGGTGGAGGAGTACAGTAGCAAGGAGGAGTTAAAGAAAAAAGAAATATTTTAAAATATTTGCTAAAGTGAGAGAAAAAAATGAAATGACAGAAAAATGGGAAATGATTACCTTAGTCCTATAAGTGATTGGTGGAGATCATGTAACATAATTGTGGTGGATCTACTCAATATGTTTTTGTTGACATGATGAATATTCATTCAGCAACATTCAAATTGGAATGAAGAAAGTGAGTGACGGGAGTAATCTAAGAATGGGGTTTGATATTGTAAAATCCGAAATGGAACAGGAGGAGAAAGGGTTGATGCATAGAGAATAATATGTGGTTGAACTGATTCTATAAGGTATTCAATTAAGAAAGAAAAGAGATTATTATCTCATCTGATATCATCCCATTCAATCTTCCAAAAAACTCAGGTAGGCTCCAGGGTCAATGTTACGTTTTTCCTTTAGAGAATTTCTGGATGCAGTTTCTCTCTCTGACCCATGCTCTAGAATTTATATTTCAGAATTTTCTGGGGGAATTGAGGGATTAAGTGAATTCTCTAAAATCACATAGCAAATGAATACTTGAGTCAGGACTCAAACTCAAAGCAGAGTTTGAACTTCTGCTGCCTCATTTATTCATCAAGGAAGACTCAAAAAAAAAAATCTCAGGGATGAATTCCAAGGCATAGGGTATTAGTGAGAGGTTGGGAAATAAGCTATGATGACCAGAGCATTAGCAGCAATATTGTGGATATAAACCACAAAGTATAGCAACAGGTAAAGACAATTGGGTAGAGTATTCCAGTCAAGGCTATTACTGTAAAGAAAGTTTTAAAGGGAGGAAGGTTATATGAAAAGAACAGAGAACAGACATATCTGTTCAATTCTTTCTATTCCTCCATTCTCAGAATAATTCTAGGCAATGAATAAGCATGTCATTCCAATTCAATTAAATTATATTTCATTCAGATCAAAATAATGATTGAGTATTGATTATTTGCAGGGTGATACATTTATTTTGGGGATACAAAGGCAAAGGAAAAAGGAGAAAAGGATTTCTATGCTCAGTTATTTAAATGTCTATTGGAGGAATATGGCGTTTCCTTTAATAGAAAGTTATCTCAGTAGAGAAAGACCATTAGCCACTAAATGAGAAAAGAAAATCAGGAAAGGTTTCTTGAAGAACATGATAGAACTCTAATTCCTATCTTTGCCACTTACTATGCTGATGGAGCAAAAGATCCTAGAGATTGGGGACTGATTTGATTTATTTTTTGTTTTTTACACTATGGCCCTGAAAAA
The DNA here is from genome assembly GCF_016432865.1 of Antechinus flavipes. Lineage (NCBI taxonomy): Eukaryota > Metazoa > Chordata > Mammalia > Dasyuromorphia > Dasyuridae > Antechinus > Antechinus flavipes. The sequence goes on along the minus strand of NC_067399.1, from coordinate 29,289,836 downwards.
CTCCTCTAACACATAGCAAATTCTTTTTTAAGTTTGTTTAATTGAATACTTAAGAAAGAAAAATATTCTCAAAGGTAGAGGGAAGGAAGAAGGTAAGCCTGAAAATGTATACAGCTAATTCTTTGATTTCCAACTTCATCACCTAAATGAAGCTCATTTTCTTCTCTTCGGACAAAGGCATATGAGGGACTCGTAAAAGCAATGTGGCCAGATATCAGGCCTCTTGTAAAATGTAAAAGCTCACATTTTAGAATGATTCTGCTATCCATGCAGGATACAATGTGTTAAATGTTCAAGCATTGTTTAGTTTTTTCTCTTTAATGGCTTCTTATCATCTTTCCATAGAGATTATTTTTCTCTGTCTTCAAGCTAAAGATGCCCTTTCCATCTGCCTCGATAAGGTGATGTGGTTCTCTTAGTTAACCCAGTAGGCAGTGACCTTCTGTCATTTTCAAACTATCTGAAACCAATCAAACTCAAACAAAAGTTAACTGCAGAGTGCTGAGGCAGGATGGGAAGGGGGTCATTGTCAAAGTAATTTAATTTTATTTTTTCAAAAGTTTTAACTCTTATCTGAATAGTTTTCTGGTAGTTCAAAAATATTTCCAATTGGTTATTTTAGTACATCATGCAGCACACATGTAAAAATGACTTGTATTCATCCTAGCATAGAATGCTGGAAAATAATGGGTAGGCAAGTGAACTAGAATAAATTAATGTCATTAAAAACTTAAGAGAATGAGAAATATCAGGAAGAAAGAATATTTCAAATTTTGATCTCTTTTCACACATCTCTCTCAAATCAATAAGAACCTTGTATCATAATGCATTGAAAAAATCCCCGCAAAATTAAGACCATTTACTTAGAGCTCCATCTTCTCTTTCTCTTACCTTGTATTACTCATATACCTCTCTTCCTCTGCCTATGTCTCCCATGAATAAGTGGCCCTTCTCTTGGGAAAGTCTTACATATATGAGTGATTCCATTCATCTCTTTTCCTTTCCACATTATTGAACCATTTATCTTGTATGTTTTCATATCAATCTCTACTTGTCTACTTCCTACATCCCCATTGGCTACAAATATCCAGTTATCTCTCATTCTCAAATATTATTATTGAGCCATTTCCTCATAACTCTTTTCCCTTTTGTTGAAAGTTACTTTTCATTAACTGGCAAATTGATTGGCTTTTCCCTCTCAATTCTTAATTTTTTAAGCTTCATGCAGCCTTTGATACTATTAGTCCACTTGTCAGTACTAATTCTACCATAAGGAATTAAATCAAGAAAAAATATATTATTTCTCTTCCATTACAATCCTTCAACTATTAATGATAATCATCATGTTTATACTGAGATACCACTTATCTGTGCTAAGCATCTTCTGTTAATACTCATGATGATAAGAACATTCAAATGGAACTTTGGGGTTTGTATAGCAATCTTAAAATATTTCATTTTATCCTTCCAAACACAAAAGCAGGTAGTTGCTATTATTATTCCCATTATAGAAAAGGAAACTAAAAGCCTCTAATGTTACATGATTTCCTCAGTATGACAAAGATAGTGAATGTCATACTAGATTTGAATTCAGAACAACCTTAGTCCAAGTCCAGTGCTCTATCCACTATACCACAGTTACTTTCAAATATTTTAAGAAAATTATCTCTCTATCTAGGCTATACGGTGACATATTCAACATGTATAGGAACTGCTTGCCCTCTGGGGGAGGGGATGAAGAGAGGGAGGGGAAAAGTCAGAACAGAAGTGAGTGCAAGGGATAATGTTGTAAAAAAATTACCCAGGCATGGATTCTGTCAATAAAAAAGTTATAATTAAAAAAAGAAACTTATCTCTGTATCCTTTTGTAACTTTATGTCTGTCATTTTGAAAGTCTTCAAATTATTCATAATATTCTTCTTAAAACAGGGCACATATTACTGAACACAATACTCTAGATCTGGGCTTCTTAAACTTTTTCCACTGGAAAACGATTTTTGTCTGTGAAATTTTTATGTGATTCAGGCATATAAATATATAAAACAGGTATACAAGTCAAACATTTACTGATAATAAATTGTAATTTCATAACCCCAATATTATTATGTGACTCCATATGGAATTGCAATTTAGATGAAATCTCTCTGCAATTAAACACAAAGAAACTTTGTCCTCCATAATCCCAGAAACAATTGCTGTTTTAATGAAATTGAAGTTTAAATGAGCATTTTTTCTGGTTTAAGATACTTCTTATTCACATTATGTCCAGGGAGTGATATGGTCTATTGAGTTAAATAATAGAGAATAATAAGAGATAAGAATTATATACACTGAAGACTGCTTTCTTGGGTATACTTTCTCTTTTCTACAAACATTTTCTTTATGCTTTTATATTTCCTTTGAATCCCACTAATGAAAAATACAAATTTAAATAAGAGCTAACTAATATATTTGTTGTATTTAATAATATATGTCATACTACTCACTTCACCATCTTTTAATTGACAGGAGAGATGTATGTGTCTTTCTCTTTTCTCTAGGACCAAGACTAGTCATTGCAATTAATCTAAATACTTTTGTGTTTCAATGTGTTTTTTGTTCTCATTACAATGTATACTTTTCTTTTGGTATTATTCCTTTTACTCTTTGTGACAGTTTTAAAATCTTCATTTTTAAAACTGAAATCCTCATATACAATATTCTTTCTAACAAATAACATCCCTTTCTAATCAAGATTAATGAAAGGATCAGAACTATCCATACTAGAATAGTAATTTAAAAAAAAAAAACTGAAAGCAATGGATGGTGTTCAATTGACCTTCAAAAAGGCTCCTTAAGATATGTTAGAGGAGCAGCTAGGTGGCTCAGTGGATAGAGCACCAGCCCTGAAGTTAGGAGAACTTGAGTTCAAATCTGAACTCAGACACTTAATACTTCTTAGATGTGTGACCCTGAACAAGCCATTTAACCCAATTGTCTCAGCAAAAAACAAAACAAAACAAAATGTTAGAGATACCAGAAATATGGTTCAGGTGGAGCAAAAGATACTGAAAATTGTTAAAGAATTATATTATAAAATTGAAATTATATAAATTAACTATAATGATATTTCAGGAAATCCTCACATATAAACATCATCACTTCTTCTTCAGTCAACTCCTCCATAGCTTTTATATGAACTACCTCACTACTCGTACAAGAAAGAAAGACCTTACTGGAAAAATTAACAAACAAAACAAAACAGAAAACAAAATAAAACCAAAAACTTTTTTTCCTCACTTTCTTCTTTTATTTATTTTTTTTTGCTTCTTTTATTTTAATTCATGAACCATAATTTTATTTATATATATATATATATATATATATATATATATGTATATATATATATGTAGTATAATTATGTACTGTAATAATTGTACGATGTATTTTACACAATGACTAACCAGATGATAGGAGCTGCAGAGTGTAAAAAAAAAAATGTTGACCCTTAACATAGAGAGCCAGAACTCTGGAAAGAACACTTGAAAGAAGTATACTTGAAACAAGGTGTTAACTCGGGAGTTGATGATACAATGGTTATCTAGTTTACATCTAGTTTACATATATACTTAGTACTTAGCATAATGAAGTAATGGTTCTCTAAGTTCACATATGCATAGTGTGCTGTAATGATGTAATTGTAATAGAGTATATAAGGGGCAACAAGGATTGGAAGAGAGACATTTCATCTCCCACCATTCTGGTGGCTCTCCTGCCTCCTGCATTCCTCCACTAAGACCAAGGCCCATCTGAAGGTCCCCCAGAAAGCTAGCCTGGCCCCAGGCAAAGGACACAGACTGTGAAGGAGATAATAAAGACTTTGGACTTTATTCCTGACTATTGTTGTGGTGATTATTCTTCTGAAACCAAGGCTCATTCGGAGGACCTCTGGAGAGTTAGCCAAAACATTACACCTTAAAAGCAAATGAGTTAGATTTTACCTATGCTCATTATATTCATTATAACTTCTGTAGACCAAGAAAAATTGGGAAACTTTATGTGTTCATCACATTTCCATTTTTTCTTCTTTTTTTTGTTATAGTTTTTTATTCACAAGATATATGCATGGGTAATTTTTCAGCACTGTCAACTGCGAAACCTTTTGTTCCAATTTTTCTTCTCCTTCTCCCCACCTCCTCCCCCGGATGGCAGGGAGACCAATACATGTTAAATATGTTAAGGTATATATTAAATACAACATATGTATACATATCCATACAGTTATTTTGTTGCACAAGAAGAATCAGACTTTGAAATAAGGTACAATTAACCTGTGAAGGAAATCAAAATGCAAGTGGACAAAAACAGAGAGATTGGAAATGCTATATTGTGGTTCACACTCAATTCCCAGAGTTCTTTCACTGGGTGTAGCTGGTTCTATTTATTATTGATCAAATGGAACTGATTTGGTTCATCTCATTGTTGAAGAGAGCCATGTCCATCAGAATTGATCATCATATAGTATTGTTGTTTAAGTATATAATGATCTCTTGTTCCTGCTCATTTCACTCAGCATCAGTTCATGTATGTCTCTCCAGGTCTTTATGAAAGCATCCTGCTGATCATTTCTTACAGAACAATAATATTCCATAACATTTATGTACCACAATTTATTCAGCCATTCTCCAATTGATGGGCATCCACTCAGTTTCTAGTTTCTAGCCACTACAAAGAGGGCTGTCACAACCATTTTGGCACATACAGGTCCCTTTCCCTTCTTTAAGATCTCTTTGGGATATAAGCCCAGTAGTGATACTGCTGGGTCAAAGGGTATGCATTGTTTGATAACTTTTTGAGCATAGTTCCAAATTGCTCTCCAGAATGGCTGGCTATATTCACAATTCCACCAACAATGTATCAGTGTGCCAATTTTCCCACATCCCTTTCAACATTCAGCATTATCTTTTCCCATCATCCTAGCAAATCTGAGAGATGTGTAGTGATATCTCAGAATTCATATTTCCTAATTGTTGTGTGTCCCACTAAGGAATATGTGTCAGCACATATCACAAATTCACTCTCTGGATATTTTAGAATGTCTCCCATAAAGATACATACTCTAAAGTTCCTTATCCCCTTTGTTTGCCTGAGTTACTTCCTTGACTTTAACAATCATTCCCTCTGCCTTGATTTCTTGAAGTCAAATTACGCTGCAAAGATACAGTAAAATGCTATCATTGATAGGACAGTAGACTCAGATGCAAGATGATTTAAGTTCAAATTTGGCTTCAAACATTTACTATTTGTGTGATCTTTAATAAGTCACTTAACTTCTTTCTTCCTCAATTCTTTCATCTATAAGATTGGAATAATAATGGCCCTTATTTTCCAAAGTTGTTTTGACGATAAAATGATATAAAATTATAAATTGCTTCATAAACTGTAAAGTGCTAAGTAATTGATCATCATCACTATTATTAATTATTATTATTTATAACTAGCTATTAGGGACATGCCTTATATGTATAATGTGCTATGTTCTTGGCTTTAGGTTCAGTAACTTTCATGTCAATTTTCATGCTAAAATGAGAACCTTAGGAAATTAATATATACCACTCATCCAAAGCTTTGTTTGATTATCACTACCATTAAAATCTCCTTGTACCTAATTGTTGGAATACACAGAAGGGCTGTTGGAATACATGGGAGCCATCTGACACTGGCTGCTGGAGGTCCAACCCAGAATGGATCTCCTCTTGTGAGAGGATAATACAAGGAAACTGACAGGCAGTTGCTAGTCTCTGATTCTCTCCTCTTCCCTCTGCCTCCAATTTATCTCATTCCCAGTCTGCAACACCTGTATCAGCAAAGGCTGTCTTGCAACTCCTTCAGATGTTATGATTCACAGCTTTGGAGGCTCTCAGAGAATTATGACCTGCCCCATAACACCTAATCTCCTTTCTCCATAATCAGTCTTACTAATGCTAAGAAAATATATTTCCACCATCATGACTCCCATTTCCATGATGGAATGAAGTATTGAGATATCCTGCATGAGTATGTTAAGAAACAAGTGTTTTTCTCCTAGCCCTACTAGCACTTTGTTCTAGACACCAGTCTCGTTGTTTCACTTCTCAGTTTTATTTAAACAAAATGATAGGGTAGAGGAGTGGAATATTAATGTTAATTTCAAATCTATGATTGTATAATATTGTAGTATGTATTCTGAAGGAACTCTCCCATTGATACATTGGATCTTCCAGAATGTGAATAATAGATCTCAGTAAGGTTATATGGAGTCTCTCTGAGGAGGATTCTGTTTTTTTGTTTTTTTTTTGTTGTTGTTGTTTTTTAATTTCATATTTTCTGACCTACCACCTCACCTCCCCAGTTGCTATGATTATCTTTTGAGGATTAGATATTGAGGTAGGCTTGAATATCTTTTTGAGAGAGATAATTGCTCAAACAATATAGTTGTTTGAAAATTACTCTCACACACATATATAAATCTTGTTCCATTTCCTAAAAAATATTACTAGTGAAAGATGGTATGATGCAGTGGACATTTATAGTTTTGAACTCAGACCTGGGATCTTTGGACAAATCATTTTATCTTTCAAGGATTCAAGTTACTAATTTTTATAATGAAGAAGGTTATCCTAGAAGATATCAAATACTCTTCCATGTCTTATAATGGCAAAGGTATGTTCTCACAAGGTATTCTTTCTATTTGAGATCAACTCTCAATGCAAGCAATCCTTCTTCACTTTAAAAGCCTGACTCTGAAAGTTCCATTGCTTTTGGAACCACACAAGATATCTAATCCATTGCTTCATTAAAATCCTTAAAATGTTTAATGAGAGTTATGTTAATGCTTGTTTCTTTTGGTTAACATTTCCATTCCTTAGATAATCAATGTTTAATCTAGATATAAATCCTTTAGTCTTCTGTTTTTCTTTTCTGAACTGGTTCTAGCTTACCATGGCAGAGCTGAAATTAGAATACCTAGAAAATAATATAATATTTTATAGGGGAACAGTGAAATGATCATCTCCCTTATTTTGCAAAAAAAGAAAATGTTTCTAATAATGTAGGTTAAGACTGAATCAAAACTTTAGGCTGACTTGTATCACTGTGTTTTGACTAGGGAAGCGGTCAATTCAAGCATGTCTTTGTTTTTCAAATGATTTATAAAAATAAATAATTCCACTTAATATTTCTGGAATATATATACATATGCAATATTTTATTTAGGCTAAGAGCAGAAATCTCTCAGTCTTTTCATTTTCTCCTTCCTTCTTTCTTTGCTTTCTTCCCTTCCTTCTTTCCCTCCTCTCCATCTGTTCTTTCGTTATTTATTTCTCTTTCTCTATTCTTTTAAATTTATTTCTCCCCCTTTACTTTATCCTTCCTTTCTTTTTCCAGTGAATTCACAAATGTTTTTGGTTGTAGTATTATGTATCCTCTACAAAAGCAAGTGAACATATTCTTTGTAGCTAATAGTTTTGGAGACACATTTGGTACTGAGATATATTGACTTAACTAAGATCATGTAAACAGTATGCATAAGACAAAGGTATATCTCTCAGGCTATTTTTTCATCCATTATCTCATACTGACTCTCTTTACACCTATTCCTCCTCCATATCATTTATATACATTTAATTTGCTGTTTTAGCCTATTGATAGTTCTTTGGATCCTGACTGTCTTTCAGCATAATATTTTTCTCTCCAAGCCTTCTATAATTCTTCAATTTGAAAAGCATATATTCTATGCCTTCATTCAGGTCAATAACAAAATTTCTGTGGATGGACATACCCATAGGGATGCCCTTAATCCCTTCATCATTATTTGTTGGGTCAGGTTATTTGACCAGTTCAAAATATACTGCTTTTGTAAACAGAGTGAGAAGACAACATCAATACTTAAATGAATGTTTTTCTCAACCAAATAACATCTTCAATTCCTCTTCCTAGGGCAGGAAACAGTAGCTACTTGTATCTAGACCTGGACATGCAGACAGGAATAAAAGACAAATAGGCCTATCTGCTTGGTGCAAAGTGATCCAGACAGATAATGATAGTTCCATAGAAACCTTACAAAAACTGATTTTACTTGGCTTTTGCTTAAAATTCAATATCTATATGGATGGATGGCTGCTTCTTTTATATGAAGAGCTTCAATTACCCTCTTCTGAACAATCTCAAAGGAAAAGCTATAGATGGACCTGAAAACAGGGATATAGGAGAGTATTGATTTGAATGATCCTTTGATGGACATGGACTGGGTCTTGCAAGGCCAGTCATGGAGATATGTAACTAAATCAAATAACAATCTTCAAAGATTCTTTTTGCAATTCTATTTCTTTACTTTTCTCTTTTTTTGAGGGTGTGAGCATTTTTATTTCCTTCATTCGTTTGATTATTTATTAATTTTTAATTAAAACTTTTTATTTTCAAAACAAATGGGTAGATGATTTTCATTATTCACCTTTGAAAAACCTTGTGTTCCAAATTTTTACTTTCCCTTCCCCCCACCTTCTCCCCATCTGCAATTCTTCTATACACATTTCAACAATTATCATGGTGCACCAAGAAAATCAGATCAAAAAGAAAAGAAATGAGAAAGAAAACAAAATGCAAACAAATAATAATAACAAAAAGAAAATACTATATTTTGATCCATACTCAGTCTCCATAGTATTCTCTCTGGGGGCAGAGGGCTCTCTTCATCACCATTGAAATTGGCCCAAATCACCTTGCTGTTGAAAAGAGCCTCCTTCATCAGAATTGATTATCCTATAATCTTCTGGTTGTAAGTATTGGTGTGTACAATGTTCTCCTGGATCTATTCATTTCACTTAGCCTCAGTTCATATAAGTCCCTCCAGGTCTGTCTGAAATCAACCTGCTGGCCATTTTTTATATAACAATAATATTCCATAATATTTATACATCATAACATATCCAGCCATTCTCTGACTGATGGGCAGCCATTCAGTTTCCAGTTTCTTGCCACTACAGAAAGGGCTGCTATAAATATTTTGCACACATCGGTCATTTTATATGATCTCTTTGGGTTACAGACTTAAAAGAGATATTGGTGTACCAAAGAGTATACAGTTTGATAGCTCTTGAGCTTAGTTCCAAATTGCTCTCTAGAATGGTTGGAACAGTGCCCAATTCCACCAAAAATGCATTAGTGTACCAGTTTTCCCACATCTCTTCCAACATTCATTATTACCTCTATCTGTCATCTTACCTAATCTGAGAGGTGAGTCCTGGTATCTCAGAGTTCTCTTAATTTGCATTTCTCTGAACAGTACTGATTTAGAGAACCTTTTCATATGAGTAAAGATGGTTTCAATTTCTTCATCTGAAAATTGTTCATATCCTTTGACCATTTTTCAATTGGAGCATGGCTTGAATTCTTATAAATTTCAGTCAATTCTCTATAAATTTTAGAAATGAGACCTTTATTAGAACTCTTGGGTATATATATATATATATATATATATATATATATATATATTTCTCCTTGTTTATTGCTTCCCTTCTAATCTTTTTTGTATTAGTTCTGTTTACACAAATACTATTTAAACAAGATAATCAAAATTATCAATTTTGCATTTTATAATGTACTCTAATTTCTCTTTGGCCACAAATCTCTTCCTTCTCCATCTATCTGAGAGGTACACTATTCTTTGTTCCTCTGATTTGTTTTATAACATCTTTCTTTATATCTAAATCATGAACCTATTTAGACAGAATCTTGGTATACAGTGTTAGGTCAATACATAGTTCTGCCATACTAGTTTCCAATTTTCCCACAAGTTTTTGGCAAATAGTGAAATCTTAGCCCAAAAGTTAGAGTCTTTGGGTTTGTCAAACATTAGATTACTATGTCATTAATTATTTTGTCATGTGAACCTAACCTATTCCACTGATCAAATATTCTATTTCTTAGTCAGTACCAAATGTTTTTATGACTACTCCTTTATTGATCCACTGACTTCTCAACAGGGTAGCCAGTGCTACTGTATTTTGTCTAAGCCTCCCAGAAGAATTTTCCAGTTTGTGGAGGCCACAGTGCCCTGCATCCTTTCACTGCACCTGCATTCGGGCCAACAACCTCCTTTCTCCCCGTCCCATGTGCATGACTGAAACAGCAATTTTGTGAAGTTTTTCCAAAATAAGTTCTGGAAATTTGTTACACTCTAAATATTTGTGTATTCTTTAACTCCAAAAGTAGTTCAGTAGCTTGATCTCTTGTTGATCTGAGGGAAAGAGCTCAGAAAAAAACAAACAAACTAAAAAAAAAAAAAAAAAAAAAAGCTGCCTTTTTTCTGTAATCTTCTATGCACACGCTTTCTCTTTAAATCTTTTTTTTTTTTTTTTTGCCAAGACTAATTGAATCTGAAATTAACAATCATGCTTATCAACAATTGCTTCTTTTCCAATACTAAGGGGGAAAAAAATAAATGCTATGATTTATAATTGGACGAGACTTTTAGAGGCCATAAAATTCAACATCTTCATTGTACAGATAAATAAACTGAGACCCTAAAAGGTTGAGTGATTTGTCCAATGTCACAGAACTATTAAATGGCAGAATTAGAATTTAATTTCTCATATCACTTCCTATGACTTCAGGAGCATTTTAAGTCTAATAGTCTTCTTGACTTCTTTACATCACAACCATTGATTCCCACTGCATTCAAATAAACTATTTCACTTTCAATTTCTACCTCCCTGCGATTATTCAAGAGAAGACCCAACTTATGATACCTGTAAGCCCCAAACACATTTTTTGTTTATATAACAGTGAAGAGGTCCATTTAGCAACAGTTAATTATTTCCCATTCTTCCTATATATAATTTGTTTTGTATATATTTCTTTTTATGTTATCTCCTCCATTAGATGGTATGATTCTTGAGGTCAGGGACTATCTTGCTTTTTTGTATTCTCTGTTGTTAGTATAATAATTGACATAAAATTGTTGTTTAATGAATATTTATACAATTAAATACACATTTATTGTTTTGTTCAAATAGTTATGGGAGATATAAAAGTTTAGAGAGAAGATAGAATTTGTTCTCATGGTGTCTAGAGATTAATAAGTCCTTGAAGACAGTAACACACAATCATAAGTTTGGAACAGCTGTAAAAAAATACGTAGAAAGATGTAGATGTAGATGTAGAAAGATGTAGAAAAAACGTGACATGAATTCAAAGGAAAATAAAAAGGCCTTACTAATAAGGGATGAGGATTAAATCTTAATGAGACCTGTCTTATTTGAACTGGGTGCAAAATGATGGGTAATAGCTTGTTAAATGAAAAAAAAAAGAGGATAATGTTTATTAAAGAATAGCTTTGTAATCAATGTATCATCAGTTCAGACTTAGAAAGAACATTAGAGGTTATCTATTTCAATTAAAAAAAAATGTTTGGAAATACTAAGTGCCTTGTCCAAAAGTTAGAGTCTTTGGGTTTGTCAAACATTAGATTACTATGTCATTAATTATTTTGTCATGTGAACCTAACCTATTCCACTGATCAAATATTCTATTTCTTAGTCAGTACCAAATGTTTTTATGACTACTCCTTTATTGATCCACTGACTTCTCAACAGGGTAGCCAGTGCTACTGTATTTTGTCTAAGCCTCCCAGAAGAATTTTCCAGTTTGTGGAGGCCACAGTGCCCTGCATCCTTTCACTGCACCTGCATTTGGGCCAACAACCTCCTTTCTCCCTGTCCCATGTGCATGACTGAAACAGCAATTTTGTGAAGTTTTTCCAAAATAAGTTCTGGAAATTTGTTACACTCTAAATATTTGTGTATTCTTTAACTCCAAAAGTAGTTCAGTAGCTTGATCTCTTGTTGATCTGAGGGAAAGAGCTCAGAAAAAAACAAACAAAAAAAAAAAAAATCTGCCTTTTTTCTGTAATCTTCTATGCACACGCTTTCTCTTTAAATCTTTTTTTTTTTTTTTTTGCCAAGACTAATTGAATCTGAAATTAACAATCATGCTTATCAACAATTGCTTCTTTTCCAATACTAAGGGGGAAAAAAAAAAGAAATGCTATGATTTATAATTGGACGAGACATTTAGAGGCCATAAAATTCAACATCTTCATGTTGATAAATAAACTGAGACCCTAAAAGGTTGAGTGATTTGTCCAATGTCACAGAACTATTAAATGGCAGAGTTAGAATTTAATTTCTCATATCACTTCCTATGACTTCAGGAGCATTTTAAGTCTTCTTGACTTCTTTACATCACAACCATTGATTCCCACTGCATTCAAATAAACTGTTTCACTTTCAATTTCTACCTCCCTGCGATTATTCAAGAGAAGACCCAACTTATGATACCTGTAAACCCCAAACATTTTTTTTTGTTTATATAACAGTGAAGAGGTCCATTTAGCAACAGTTAATTATTTCCCATTCTTCCTATATATAATTTGTTTTGTATATATTTCTTTTTATGTTATTTTCTCCATTAGATGGTATGATTCTTGAGGTCAGGGACTGTCTTGCTTTTTTGTATTCTCTGTTGTTAGTATAATAATTGACATAAAATTGTTGTTTAATGAATATTTATACAATTAAATACACATTTATTGTTTTGTTCAAATAGTTATGGGATATATAAAAGTTTAGAGAGAAGATAGAATTTGTTCTCATGGTGTCTAGAGATTAATAAGTCCTTGAAGACAGTAACACACAATCATAAGTTTGTAATAGTTGTAAAAAAAATACGTAGAAAGATGTAGATGTAGATGTAGAAAGACGTAGAAAAAACAACGTCACATGAATTCAAAGGAAAATAAAAAGGCCTTGCTAATAAGGGATGAGGATTAAATCTTAATGAGACCTGTCTTATTTGAACTGGGTACAAAATGATGGGTAGTAGCTTGTTAAATGAAAAAAAAAAGAGGATAATGTTTATTAAAGAATAGCTTTGTAATCAATGTATCATCAGTTCAGACTTAGAAAGAACATTAGAGGTTATCTATTTCAATTAAAAAAAAGTTTGGAAATACTAAGTGCCTTGTCCAAAATCACACAGATGATAAGGGCTAAAATTTGAAACCAAATTCATTGACTCTAAATCAGTAATACTCCCCACCATCACAAATGAGAGATTTTGGAAAATTAAAATGGAAAAGTGGATAGAATACTGAGTCTGGAATCAAATAAACTCAAATTTCAATCTAACTTCACACCCTTAATAGCTGCCTTACTATAGAGAAATCATTTAACTTCTTCCTGACTCTATTTACTTAACTATTAAATGAACATCATCATCATCATCATCAATTATCTATCTTTCAAGGTAGTTGTGAGGTTCAAGAAATAATATATTTCAATTACTTAGTATATTATCAAACACATAGTAGGTGTTTAATAAATGATTTATTTCTCTTCCTCCTTGATTAGGGGGACATAAAATATGTCAGTTGGTGGGGATGTTGACTCCTTGTTAGGCAACAATATGCTATAGATGGAATTTCTATGAATTCTTTTTTTCAAATGTTAAGTGTCTATCAGATGTTATCTGGCCATTTACCATTTGGTGAATAGCTAGGTGGCCCAGAAATAGATAGAGAGCTGTACCTGGAGCATCAAGAATACCTGAATTCAAATTTAGCCTTAGCCATTTACTAGTTGTATCACTCTGCCCTAGATATATGACATTAATTTCCCTGAGTTTCATCAATTTTAAAATTTACCTCCTAGGACTCTTTTGAGAATCAAATTCATAAAGTGCTTAGGACTGTACCCAATACAGTGGTCAGTATATAAATGTTAGTTTTTGTTTATTATTATTATTTCCTATTTGTGCTCTTCTGACTCTTGCTAACCTTGCTGGTTGCATAGTATGTGTTTTGTTTTTTTTTTTTTGTTTGTTTGTTTGTTTGTTTTTTGTTATTGTTGTTGTTTTTTTTAATTTGCCATGCTTATGGGAAACCCAACTCTGAATTGATTGCCTAAGTTAACATTACCAGCTCCTTTTTGATCATATATCTCTATTTCAGATGAAAGCTTTTACTTCTGTGTTCATATTCTAAGTGACACTTCCATCCTTCCTCACAACTTGCAGACCTGTCATCTCCTATGTAGAACCAATAGCAGTTCATAAATTTATGACTAATGCATTAGATTGCTCTTTATCTCAGTTTACCCTCAGTGAAATTGGTATTAATACAGTCCTGGTTGGGGTGAGGGGAGACACAGCCTTTAGAAGATAGATGATTTAGAAAACAGACTTGAACAACAGTTCTGTCACATTGTAACTGAAAATCAGTGACAAGTGATAATCTCTTTGAGCATATTTCTTCATCCATAAAATGGTTAAGATAAGGCATTATCTACAGTAGTTCATAAGTTTGTTGCAAGGAGAATACTTTATAGATTTTAAACATTCTAAAATATGTCCCTGAGCAGGTTCCATAAAACAAATTCTCTGATATACCTAAAACCTAAACTTGGCCACTTATATTTCCCTCACCTATCATCATCAATTATCATCATCATCATCATCATCATCATCACCCCCACCATAATCCTCATCATTGTTTTCATCATCATTTCATCATCATCTCGAGTGAGTCTTTTTTCTCCTTAGGGCAAAAAGCAATCCCCTCCTACTTATTATTTGTTCCACAATGTATTTCCTATTCCCTTTTCTAGAATCGCTATCATATATGATTTTTTACTTATTTTCTCCAAAACACTCAGCATATTCTAATACCTCTTCCTTTTTTGTTTCATTTCCTCTCCCCCCATTTCTTTTGTTAAGTGATCCCATGGCTTACTGGAATCCACATCACATTAAATCATATAGCCCTGAGCTTTGTTTAAATGTCTTCAGAGTTCTTCTTCTAAACACAGTCTTTCTGAAAAATCTTCTTCCTCTTCACTGTTTCCTTCTAGAATTTTTTTTCATTAATTTGTATACATTTTATGCTTACTTGATTACAAATCAATTTCTCTCCTATAAAATATCTTGAGGGAAAGTCTCTCTCAGTTTTGGTTCTGCCCTCCGTTGCTATTCAGGTAAAATGGGGAATATGGGCTTTGGCTTCTAATTCCTTTTTGTAGGAACATGGTATGGGGAATCTCTCTCTACCAAAGTACATTCACTGATTTTTTTTTTAATTCCTAGAAAGATAATTAGATCACTGAGAAATTAAGCAACTTGTTCACACTTGCAATGAGATTATATGACAGAGATAGCTTTTGAACTTTTCTCTTTCTGAGTTCAATACTAGCTCTTTCCATTTCAATACATTAAGCGCATAGGAGATGCTTAATAAATATGTATTGTATCAAATTAAATTAAAAACTCTTGGATCTAACACATTTTTTGTATTTTCACTATGAAAGTATCAGATAACTGAAATCACTTAAATTATACCTCAGCACAGGCAGGCAATCATTAAGATGCATAAATCTTGGCTATTGCACAGAGTTTGCACAGAGAGAGAAGCCCACAGGGAAAAGAAGGGGATTAGAGAATGGTTGCCTCTTTGTGTCCATTTTGAAAGAAACCTCTCTGCCTCTCCATAACAGAAGGTATTTTAAACAGGACTTAGCCATGGGCACACATATAATTTGTCCAGTGTTTCTGAAACATGTATTTTCTCTGCTCAAATGCAGAGACTTGGTTGCTACCCAAGATTTTGGTGCCAATCCCCTCAAGCAGAGGAGAATATTGCTGGGGTGTGTTTATTTCCAAGTTGATCCTGGTAACATTGTACAAAAATCATGGGTTACCTAGCAACCCAGATCCTGTGGGAAAGAAGCAGTTTGCTATCTCAGGTGCATTTTCTTACCAAATTCCGTCCATCTAAATACCACCTAGAGTTCTTATGCTGCTCTTCTGAGGAAATAAGATTCGTTTCTATTATTCCTTTTCTTAAAAAGATGTATATAGGATTTTGCAAGAAACTCTTCATTCGAGATGGGTGGGCCACCTGTTGTCAACCTGCCTAAATCACAGGGCTTGGGTAGAAAGTCTGTGTGTCTTTTTGCTTCAGAAAAGACTGAAAAATAGAATCATTCCTCAAACATTCAGCAGATTACAGAATTTGAAAGACTGGACCATATATATGTAAGCAGAGACTGAAGAGGCTAGATGTAAAAGTGTGAAACCAGTTTATTTTAAAGGAACTGATTAAAAACAGCATTATAGAGGATTTCAATAAAATGCAAATTTTAGCGATCGATGTGCAGACTGAAAGATAACTTTGCCATGGAAAACAGACTCAAATTAACTAGCTTCAATGAAATAGGGATGCAGGAAATACCTCAATTTTCAATTCAATTTACAGGAGATAACAAGAATAACAATCATGATGACAATCATAACAACAAATATCTTTTAGATAGCAGCTTCAGTTTTGCAACACAATTTCTGGGACTCCTCATTATTTCATTTGATCTTCATCACAACCCTGTGAGACAACTACTGTTTTATCCCCATTTTATGGATGAGGAAAATAAAATGGAGATAGGTTAAGTGACTTGTGTAGTGTCACAGAACCAGGAAGTATGTGAAGCAAAATGGAAAGTCAGATCCTCTTTCTGTAATAAGCAGTCAATCCAGCATTTAGCGCTTTTGTTTTCTGTATCTTTCTATGCTATTTAATATGTTGTATCAAATTATATTGTGTCATATTTTGTAATTTGTAACAATATTGTATACATGGAATAATCTGTTATTCTTTGAATTGTATGTTGTTAGTTTTGCTAATAAGAAGAAATGATACTTTTAAATGTTTTTTGCTTATAAGATTAAAGGCAGGAAACTATGGGGTAATAAATATTTTGAATCAAGAAGATGTAGATCCATGTCTGACAACTGATTTTATATGTATGTGTGCATGAATGTGTATACATACACACATGCGTTCATATACATATATACCATATATACATATATGTGTGAAGCTTCAATCAATAGATTTAGAACAGTATATGTCACAGATTAGAGAAGGGAGAGAATGCTAGCATTCATCAAGCACCTACTGTGTGTCAGAAACTGTGATGAGTACTCTTTTTTTTAAAATCGATTTTATTCATTAAATCCTTACATCTTTCTTGTATTTATTATGATCCCTATTTTATAGATGAGGAAACTGATAAAAATATCTATGTGTGGCTTGCCCAGGTTCAGTCAGCTAGTAAGTGTCTGAGACTGGATATAAAGTCAGACTTTCCTGACTCTAAACACAGTACTATATCCCCTGTCTCTTTTCTAATTATACAACTAGTAAATTTGTCTTGGTTGATAGATTGGCTTGATTTAACCTCTCAGTACCTTAAGCAAAAATCTCTATGGTCTAAAACATTAATTTGCAGATTGGATACAGACCTGCAGTGACAGTTTATTCATTTTGCCATTGAAATCCTATCAATAAAAGTAGAGATTCAGTTCAAGCAAAAGGGAATCAAGCTGCCTCTCACACACATTCATCTTCACAAGATATGAAGATGGTGAATAATGTGAAATACAAAGATAGTGGAGCTTTCTTTGACCTGTAAAATCTACCTAAGAATAGCCAATTGTGCCTGGGAATAGCCTTATTTATTTATTTATTTTAGTTTTAATAGTCTTTTATTTACAGGTTATATGTATGGATAACTTTATAGCATTGACAATTGCCAAATCTCTTGTTCCAATTTTCCCCTCCTTCCTCCTACCCTCTCCCGCAGATGGCAGGGTGATCAGTAGAAGTTAAATATATTAAAATATAAATTAGATATACAATAAGAATACATTACCAAACTGTTATTTTGCTGTACAAAAAGAATCAGACTCTGAAATAGTGTACAATTAGCCTGTGAAGGAACTCAAAAATACATGTGTGCAAAAATATAGGGATTGGGAATTCAATGTAAGGGTTCCTAGTCATCTCCTAAAGTTCTTTCGCTGGGCATAACTGGTTCAGTTAATCACTGCTCCATTGGAAGTGATTTGGTTTATCTCATTGTTGAGGATGGCCAGGTCCATCAGAATTGGTCTTCATATAGTATTTTGTTGAAGTATATAATGATCTCCTGGCCCTGCTCATTTCACTTAGCATCAGTTCGTGTAAGTCTCTTCAGGCCTTTCTAAAATCATCCTGTTGGTCATTTCTTACTGAACAATAATATTCCATAATATTCATATACCACAATTTATTCACCCATTCTCCAATTGATGGGCATCTATTCAGTTTCCAGTTTCTGGCCACTACTAAGAGGGCTGCCATAAACATTCTTGGACATACAGGTCCCTTTCCCTTCTTTATGATCTCTTTGGGATATAAGCCCAGTAGTAACACTGCTAGATCAAAGGGTATGCACACTTTGATAACTTTTTGAGCATAGTTCCAAATTGCTCTCCAGAATAGTTGGATGTATTCACAATTCTACCAATAATGTATTAGTGTCCCTGTTTTCCCACATCCCCTCCAACATTCCTCATTATCTTTCCCTGGCATTCTAGCCAGTCTGACAGGTGTGTAGTGGTATCTCAGAGTTGTCTTAATTTGCATTTCTCTGATTAATAATGACTTGGAGCATCTTTTCATATGGCTAGAAATAGTTTCAATTGCTTCATCTGAGAATTGTCTGTTCATATCCTTTGACCATTTATCAATTGGAGAATGGCTTGATTTTTTATAAATTAGAGTCAATTCTTTATATATTTTGGAAATGAGGCCTTTATCAGAACCTTTGACTGTAAAAATATTTTCCCAGTTTATTGCTTCCCTTCTGATCTTGTCTGCATTAGTTTTGTTTGTACAAAAACTTTTCAGTTTGGTATAATCAAAATTTTCTATTTTGTTATCAGTAATGATCTCTAGTTCTTCTTTGGTCATAAATTCCTTCCTCTTCCACAGGTCTGAGAGGTAAACTATCCTGTGTTCCTCTAATTTATTTATAATCTCATTCTTTATGCCTAAGTCATGAACCCATTTTGACCTTATCTTGTTGTATGTTGTTAAGTGTGGGTCGATGCCTAGTTTCTGCCATACTAGTTTCCAATTTTTCCAGCAATTTTTGCCAAACAGTAAGTTCTTATCCCAAAGCTGGGGTCTTTGGGTTTGTCAAACACTAGGGTTACTATAGTTATTGACTGTTTTGTCCTTTGAACCTAACCTATTCCACTGGTCAACTAATCTGGAATAGCCTGCCTGTGAGGGTTGGGATCATTTCACCTTTGGTAGTTCAAAACTATCCTCAGGGACTAGTGATTAATCTTCTCAAATCATAGATTTAGAGCTGAGAGAGTGGAATGTTCCATTTTACACATAAGGAAAACAACAACCAGGCAATGAAGTTATTACCAGAAGTTGAACCCAGATCTTCTACTTCAAAATCTAGTGCTCTTTACCTAATACCAATACCAATGTCCTATGACATTGCTAAAGATTTCCAGAGATGTATGATATAAAATTGGGGGATTCCTACTTTTTTTTCATCTTCAGTGATGCAAGAGTTCATAACCCATCTATGCCTTGTCATCCTATGGGATTTTTGTCATTTTATGGCTAATTCTTTATATGTTTTTATATGGATACACACACATGCTATATATGTTTGTATATGTATGTGTATATATTATGTGTGTATATATCATACATGCGTGCGTGCATTTATGTGTGTGCATATATGCATTGTATATGTGTAAGTTGCATGTAGAGGTCATACATGTATGTATTTGTATATGCGCGTGCTTGTGTGAATGTATGGGTGAATGAATATGTATGTATGCATATATGTATTTGTGTACATAAAGTAGATAAAGTACCTGCTGGAATCAGGAAAATCTGAGTTCAAATATGGCTTCAGGCACTTACAAGCCTGCATTAGTCACAACTTCTTTTTCCCTTAATCTACTGGAGAAAGAAATGTCAAAAAAAAATTAATATCTATACCATGAAAATCCCATGAATCTATGGGGTCAAAAAGACTCACATACAAATGACATGAATTTTCACCTATTATATAAATACACATTTGTGTTTATTTATACACACATAGGCATGCATCTCTATAGACAGTTGGATAGATAGATCATATTAATATTTTCTATATATGTGGTTGCTTGTTCTTTGCTTTAAAAGGGACTGATGGCATCATGGGCTGATATCTTGACTTCAGTGTGAATTGGATTAGGGAACAGCAGAGTTTCTCAAGGTCAGCAGCTTCACTCTTTTTCCCGAATTCTTGAATGCAGTGACAAAACATGAATGTAGGTAGTAGGATAAAATTATGTAATATTGTAATGCTGTTGAGTCATTAAATTTGTGTTTGACTCTTCATGATCCTATTCTGGGTATTTTCATGGCACTTAACCAAAGTGCTTTGTCATTTCCATCTATAGTTCATTTTACAAATGAGACCTACATAAGCAAGAATAAGCAACTTGCCTGGGGTCACACAGCTAGTTAATGCATCAGGCCAGATTTGACCTCAGGAAGATGAATCTTTCTGATTCTAATGTGGTATTCTGTCCACTACATCACCTAACTTCCCTAGTGTAAGTAGATGTAGTTAGTCTAACTAGAAAGAGACTACCAAAGCTAACTAGGATAGGTTTTCTCTCTCTCTCTCTTTCTCTTTCTCTCTCTCTCTCTCTCTCTCTTCTCTCTCTCTCTCTCTCTCTCTCTTTCTTTCTCTCTCTTTCTCTCTCTCTCTCTCTCTCTCTCTCTCTCTCTCTCTCTCTCTCTCTCTCTATATATATATATATATATATATATATATATATATATATATATATTTGGAAGCAAGAAGGATGCACTGGGGTTCATTGATGGGGAGTGATATGGCCAGATTTGCATTTAAGGAAAATCTCTATGGAAGCAGGGCAGTAATAGGGAAGCTGTGCTCAGTAATAGCTTTATAATTAAAATCTCCTTTTAGCAACAATAACCAATAAATTATCCAAGGAAAGTTGATTTTTTTTTTCCTTTGGGTCAGACAGTTGCCTTCACTTTGGCAAATTAATGTGTGTATCTCTATTGTCATTTTTGAACAGCAGATTCACAATAAAGGATAAGCACTATAGGAGAAGGAGGATTGGAATGGTGATAGACATTAGTTAAGAATCCCTATTTGGAATCTGTTGCAATGGTAGAAATAAATTGATGAAGATTGTCTCCATTTCATTTTTAGTAGAGAATAGATAAAATTCCAGAGATATGATAGAGACAAATAACAAAATTTGGTAACAAAATGCATATGTTGGATAAGAAAGAAAAGTCAAAGATAATGCTACAGTTGTGAACCTAGAAGGTTGAAAGCATGAGAGTGCCAGTTAATCCAATCTCTATTGATGATGATGAGTGTCATTTAGAAGACCTTATATTTTGAGATTGAAGAAAGCAGCACAATATTATCTGATAATAGAAACATTTAAAGAGCAGCCTAGGGATTCATCTTCCATTTTGAACTTTGAAGAAAATGAAAAATACTTCTGGACAAAGAGAAAATTGTTTTATGCTTACCTTAATGTTGTTTCAGAAATACCTTTGGAATAAAATTATCTGTGTTGCTGAAATTCAAGCAAGGAATTTGTATGAGTTGAATATATAATCATGAGTTTGTGAGAAGAAGGATTTCTTTTGAAGGGGTAGGTATTGCTCTGTGTGTGTGTTTGTGTGTGTAATCAACAATATATTTCAAAATACAAGTAGAATTATCTATTGTCTTCATGGTGAATTGTGAGAATCAAGATGTAATTTTCAATACAACATCCTTTGCAAAATTCTTATATATTCTTTTTTCATATTTTCATAGGATATCTTCAAATGGATAAAGAGAGTTTCCTACAAAACTATAAATATTATACTTAATATAATCACGTGGTTCTAATTTTATTTTGTTCACTATTATTAAAGCAGGGATGTTGGGACAAGAGCCATTTTAAAAATTATTTAGCATCTTCCTATTTTGGATGACATCTTAAACCCATTCTTATTATTTTAAAATTATACATTTAGCAAAATATTATCCTGTGTTTACTAGGTCCCCTTGAAGTATTCTTTTTTTTTTCTTTTATCTTCTTAAGTGTTATTGCCAGGCCCACACTTAACACATCATTTATTAAGTTGTTAATATTAAAATGTAGTGGTCCTATTATAATAATTTAAGGAAATCATTATATAATTACTTTTCTATTCCAATTTATACTTATTAGTTTTTTGGCTTTTAATTTTATCTTCTTGCTTATCCATCTAATATCACATAAATACATATTCATCATATACGTATATGTATATATATATATATACACATATGTTTCACATAGACCTAAATAAATGAATATAGATACAGATAATATAAATAAAATGAATACAGATAAATATAATTATCTAAAGCTACAAATTACATATATGTTCCTAGTCTATATTATATTTAATATTCATGAAATAAAGGTTTGGGATAAAACAATAATGGCAACTGATATATAAATGAAATAACTATTAAAATATACCTGAGCAATAATTATATAGTCTTAACTAGGAGACAAACCGATTTCTAAGGTGGACTTAGCATTTAAACAGAATATTTTACATTTCTACTGCTCCAGTTTTTAAGTATTGAACACAATACATCAATAAGTACTGAAAAATAACAAAATTGATTAGTTGTGATGGTCCTTGTGAATGTCAAAAATATTTAATTATCATAATAAATTAGGGATGTTAATCCTTATATTACATAAAAACAAGGTAGCATGAACTCATACAAAGTATCCTTGATAACATATCAAGTGAATAAAAGGACCTTTGCTGAATCCCAGATTTTCCAAATCTTTATGTATTTGCCATCAGAATACAATTTAATCATTCTTTCCCCATCCTGCCCCAGACATTGACTTAATAGTCTGTTCTTAGAGTCCAATCAACAAAACTGAGAAAGTGATTGTTTGCTTAACAAAGACTCCCCAGTATTCCTTTTTTACCAAATTAGTAGTGCTGAAGTCTGATGATATGGCTCATGCTATCAGACATTTGCGTGTGAACCTGAACAATTTCTTTATCCTCCTTAGACTTCATTTTTTTGTTTTTAAAAATTTATTATGTTAAATATTTTCTAATTACATAAAATAAAATTCATTGAAAGTGATTTTCAAGTTTCTTCTTTCTTCTAACTCCTCTCCCAATCCTTGAGAAGATAAGCAATATTTGATTTTCCCATGTGATGTCATATAAAACATATTTTATATTAGATATGTTGAAAAAAAAAGAAAAACACATACACCACATTAAAATTGAAAGAAAAAGAAAGAAAGTGAAAAAAAAAAACTTCGATCTCCACTCAAAGTTCATCAAATCTCTCTTTGGAGGTGGATAGCATTTTTGATCATGGGTCCTTTTGCTTAATTTTCATTTCTCTAATCAATAATGATTTAGAGCTATTTTCATGTTATTATTGATAGCTTTGATTTTTTCTTCTAAAAACTTCGTATCTTTTGATCATTTGTCACTTCAGAAATAGTTCATATTTTCAAAATCAATCTGATTATTTGCTATATATTTAAGTAATGATTTGATCTTAATTTAAAAAAACAAACAAACAAACAAAGCACTACATTATGAGGATTTTAGAGCAGGTGAATTCTAAGAATTCTTCCCAGTTCTGCATTTCACTAATACCCTATGATCTCTACCATTTCCTAATAAAATATTACATATATATCTATATATATCTATATCTATATATCTATATAGATATAGATATATATGTCAAAGGCAGGGAAGGAAGAAGGAAGGAGAAGTGGAAGAGGAGGAAGAAGAGAAGTAAGTCTCAGACCAGAAAAAAAATAGGTCTCAGAGTACATAGGGAGGTAGATATTTAGGAGTTACAAATATTGTCATCACATCCCTATTTAGCAATCATTCTGTGTAGATAGACACAATATTTGCCTCTTTCTTACTTTAATTAGTTAGAGGTATGACTCCAAAAAAAAACAAACAAACAAACCACTACATTATGAGGATTTTAGAGCAGATGAATTCTAAGAATTCTTCCCAGTTCTGCATTTCACTAATACCCTATGATCTCTACCATTTCCTAATAAAATATTACATATATATCTATATATATCTATATCTATATATATATCTATATATATGTCAAAGGCAGGGAAGAAAGAAGGAAGGAGACGTGGAAGAGGAGGAAGAGGAGAAGTAAGTCTCAGATCAGAAAAAAATTAGGTCTCAGAGTACATAGGGAGGTAGATATTTAGGAGTTACAAATATTGTCATCACATCTCTATTTAGCAATCATTCTGTGTAGATAGACACAATATTTGCCTCTTTCTTACTTTAATTAGTTAGAGGTATGACTCCAAAAAAAAAAAAAACAAAACAAAACAAAACAAAACAAAACAAAACACCATCTTCTTGATATATTACCTTCAAAATGCCGTTCTTGAATAAAAATGTTAAATAATCAAGTAGCCAACAATGAACAGAGAGGGAGTCAGCTTTTTCTTTCTTTATTTATTTTTAAAAGCTTTTTAATTTTCAAAACATATATAGGTAATTTTTTTTATTAAAGCTTTTTATTTATAAAACATATACATGGGTAATTTTACAACATTGACCCTTGCAAAACGTTCTATTCCAAATTTCATCCCCTTCCCCTCACCCCAATCCCTAGATGGCAAGTAGTCTAATACATGTTAAATATGTTACAACATATGTTAAATCCAATATATGTACAGATATGTATACACTTATCTTGTTGCTCTAGAAAAATACAATCAAGAAGTAAGAAAAAATGGAGAAAGAAAACAAAATGCAAGTGAACAACAACAGAAAGAGTGAAAATGCTATGTTGTATGTTGTGGTTCACACTCAGTTCCCACAGTCCTCTCTCTGGTTGTAGATGGCTATCTTCATCACTGAATCATCTCATTGTTGAAGAGAGCCATGTCCATCAGAATTGACCATCAGTCTCGATATTGCCATGTATAATCATCTCCTTCTGCTCATTTCACTTAGCATCAGTTCATGTAAGTCTCTTCAGGACTCTGAAATCATCTTGGCCATTTCTTACAGATCAAACAATATTCCATAACATTCATATACCATAGTTTTCCAGGCAATTTCCAATTGATGGGCATCCATTCAGTTTCCAGTTTCTAGCCACTACAAAAAGGGCTGCCACAAACATTTTTGCACATATGGGTCCCTTTCCCCCATTAAGTTCTCTTTGGGATATAAGCCCATTAGAAACATTGCTGGATCAAAGAGTATAAATATGTGTAGCTATATTGTATTTAACATATACTTTACCACATTTAACATATATTGGACTATCTGTCATCTAGGGGAGTGGGTGGGGAGGAGAGAAAAAGCTGGAACAGTAGGTTTTGCAAGTGTCAATGTTAGAAAATTACCTATGCATATGTTGCATATGTTTTATAAATAAAAAAAAAACTACAATAAAAATAAATT
Source organism: Antechinus flavipes (assembly GCF_016432865.1). Lineage (NCBI taxonomy): Eukaryota > Metazoa > Chordata > Mammalia > Dasyuromorphia > Dasyuridae > Antechinus > Antechinus flavipes. The sequence continues at coordinate 29,264,383 of NC_067399.1, read as the reverse complement.
TAAAAAAAAAACTATGGGAACTTCAAGGCAAAAACAATGAGTTCATAATTTAGACATAAAATGTGATACTATAAGCAAATTAGAAGAACAAAGAATAGTCTACCTCTCAGATCTATGGAAAAGGAAGTAATTTGTGGCCAAAGATGAACCAGAGTACATTATGGAATGTAAATTGAGATGAGTAGAATTAGGAGAGCATTGTTCATAGCAACAGCAAAGTTATTTGATGATCAATTCTGAAGGACATGGCTCTTTTCAACTTTGAGGTGCTTCAGCCCAGGTCCATTGGTCTTGAGAGGAAGAGAGTCATTTATGCCCAGAGATGGGACTGTGGGGACTTAGTCTGGATCACAACATAGTATTTTTACTTTTTTATTATTGTTTGCTTGCATTTTGTTTTTTCTCATTTTTTTTTTCCTTTTTGATTAGATTTTTTGTGAAACATGATAATTGTGAAAATATGTATAGAAGAATTGGATCTGTTTAATGTATGTTGGATTACTTGCCATCTAGGGCAGAGATTGGCAGGAAGGGGAGAATGTTGATAACTATACATATGCTTTGAAAATAAAAAGCTTTAGTGAAAAAAATAAAAAGAAAGAAAAATGGAATGCTTCTGTCTATGTTCAGACACAATCAGTTCCTTCTCTGAGTAAATATACAATTTTTCAACATAAGTTCTTCAGAGTAGTCGTGGATTATTGTACTACTGAGAAGAGCAATCATTTACAATTGGTCATTCCAGAACTTTACTATTGCTTTGTATATAGTTCACTTCACTTTACTTGAATTCATGGAGGACTTTCCAGGTCTTTTTTCTTTATCTTTCTGAGACCATCATTTTCATCATTTCCTATAGAACAGTAACATCTATCACAAACACATGTCATTTATTTATTCATTCCTCATGTAACAGGCATGTCCTCAATTTACACTCTTTTTGACCTGAGAAAAGAGATATTGTGAACATTTTTGTACATCTAGGGCATTTTCCTATTTTTCCCCTGAATCTCTTTTGATATTCATGCCTTGTAGTGATGTTGTTAGGTCAAAGAATATGCATGAATTTATAACCTTTTGGGCACAGATCATATCTTTTGATCATTTATCCACTGGGGCATTGTTTTAAAGATGTTTGATAGATTATGTGGAACAGAGAAAATGGATTGTATTATTATTCATGTAACATAAGCCCTTTTTAAAGCTCAATTTTAACTTTAAATAAATGTCTTCTAAATGATCAGTTTATCAGCATATGCCTATTAATATGAAATAGTAGAACATGGGATTCAGGAACCTACCATAGTTTCTATAATATATATGTATTTTAAAAGTAGTTCTCAAATGAGCAAATCTATCAAGAAATCTTCTTGGCTATGGTTTTGAGTAGACATAGATCCACACAATTCTTTGAATTATTTTAATTATTAAACAAAATATTATTGTTACCCTATTATTGAGAATAAGTTAGGTGATCAGTTAACCTGGCATAAACCTGAAAACTTAGAAATGAAACTCAGTGTATTAGATTGGAAAAGTATAGGAGAGAAGGTTCTAATTATGGTGACAGAACTGAAAATAACAGAAGTACCAGAATATAATATGAGTTTCTGGGCATCAAAGAGGCATTATTATAATACTGGATACCTAAAGTGGTTTAGAAATGAAGATATAGATAAATAGCATGAGACAAGAATAATTGAGATAAGTTATGCCTAATTTTGTTAAAGGGTATAGCTAAATATTTTGACAAATGAAATATAAAAATGTTCACAGCTCATACAAAATATCAAACCAATAAGTTTATGGATTATAACAGGAAAATCACCTTGTGATTGGAAAACAAAACCATCTACTATATGTACTAGATTCATACTAATGAGCCAGTGCAAAATGGAAAATTTTAATAATTTCCTAATAGAATGGAAGACACATCTCTTTAGATGTAGTAACCAATTATTTTTCTCCCGAAGATAATAAAAATTTGAGATCCAATTCTGTTCTATTTATAAGATTCTACTGCCATTTACCTGTGTGGAAAATCTAGTTGTTTTTTTTTTTGTTGTTGTTGTTGTTATTGTTGGTTTTTTTTAAACATAATTGTTGCTGATGTTTTTCATTTGTTCGTTTTCCCCATGCAAATTTCTTTGTGATTAGAATCTCACTTATGATTGGAATCTTCAAATTATTCATTCATTCAGGATCAACATTGGAAATGATGATAGGTTTTGATTGTTGTTGTTAATAACTATTTGCTTGGATCATTTAGAAAAGATAGCACCATAGAAGGAGAAAGCCAAAATGTGATAGTAAAATATTCTTTTGCTATAGTTTTTTTTATTGATGACTCTCTAGTTTTCCTGTCCCTGGGTTCTTGTTGTGCCCCTTCTTATACACTGGAAAGAACTCTGGATCAGAAGATCTAGGTTCACCTACCTTTACCAATGCTTTCTGTCTCTGTTACCTGGAGCCAGTCTACTTAATCTCCCTTGACAAGGTGGTCACTTTATTGGCTACTACCATTCTGTGGCATAAAAAAAAACTTAATTTTCTATCACAATTATTATGCTATAGACCTCATTTTAATTGAATCATTTTGATCAACTGAAAATAAATCACATTCCATATCAAGAAAATAAGTAGTATTTTCTTGTAACAGAATTAAAGAACTCAAAAAGAAAAGTAAAGAATCAACATATTTACATACAGAGTCAAGTTTTTTCCTAAATTATCAACTCAAGGATGAGAAAGGTAATATGTTTATAGCCTGCACAATTCATGTTTTAGATGAAATTTCTCAGATGGAATAATTATCTGCTTCAATAACTGCAACTATTATCTCCCCCTTTCTTTTCCCCTTAAAATTATATTGTGTACTTACTTGATTGCATGCTCTACCTTTTGTTGTGGCCCCAATGGTTAGAAACTGATACTATTAATTTTAATGAAAAATTATAACTATTAGGTGAATGCTTTCTAACCAGATACGTTTTGAAGCTTTCCTTTGATTTGGCCTGCAACTTCAAGTTGTTTATGTTCTAATTTGTGGGTCAGCTTCTAATTGGTTTTAAAAAAAGGCCTCAATCTATTCTTTTGTTTGCTTTAGTTTTCACTCAATGTGACTTTCTGCTTTGGTTTCATTTACAAATCAGATTTATGTCAGTATATTTATTTCAACTCCCATATGTCTATCTTCCCAGTGAGTTAGTACATGTGTCATACCCCCAGGTATCTAATACATGGTTTGAAGATCACATACAGCTCAAAATATTCCTGAGTATCATTTAAAAAAATATTAAGATGTAATTGCTACATAATTAACAAAATAAATACAAATACAATAATATCTATGTAATATATATATATATATATTATACTTAAAAGTAAGTCAATGCAGTACACAGATTTCATATGATTTAATGAACCTTGTTTGTATTTTGGCTTCACACTATTGCTATACACATTACTCTGGAAGTTTGTCTAACAATTCAGGAGCGATGGAATGGAATGGCTAACTTTAGTCTTGCACTCTTTTTAATGAACATTAAAATATTTGTCCTCCTTACACTTTTGCTGTGATCTTTATTAAAATGTGATAATCCTTGTGAGCATAACTTCCATAGAATCCAGAATGTAATAAACTAGAAAAAATTTAAAGTATTACTTTATTATAAGAATTACAATTGCAGTGGATCCTGTGGTGATCTACTTTAGCATTCTGATTTTATGGATAATGGAGTAGCTTTAGAATCATTGAATAGATACACTTTAATAATAAAACTAGCATTTAGGTAGTGGCTTAAAGTTTGTGAAGTATTTAATATGAGTTCTTTAATTTGATTTTGATCATGAGTAGGTAGTATTATTATCCCTACTTCATAGGGGAAGAAGATAATTATAAAACAGTTAAAAGTAATATGTCCAATGTCATATACCTAATCATTTCTGAAGCTGTATTTATACTTAAGTTTCCACGAATTGAAGTCCAACATCCTATTATTCCGTTTATCAGAAAAGGTATTCACAGTCACCTGTATTCACAGTCACCTGTTTCCACCTTTCTAAAACAAATGCAGTCATAGAAATTCATAGAGCAGAATGACATGCCAAAACCTCAGTCAGTCATAGAATCACAATTAGAATCCCGAACATTTTTACTTTTTGTTTAGAATTATTCAACCACCTCAAATTAGTCTGATGTTTTCCCTCCATTTATCAGTCTTCTACTTTGACTTTGGCATCTAAAGAATATATTTTGAATTGGAAGGAGAGAGTGTATATATATCCATATCCCCAAGGAAGGAAGCAAAGGTATTGAACTGTATATTTAAAGCTAATTCCTCACATTTAACAGTTTTATCCCTAGGCCATTCTTGATTGGGAAATTCTTTTTTTTTTTTCCCTGCTATGTCACAGAGATATTTTTGTACAGCTTAAGCACTAGGAGAATTGCAGCAGTTTTGCCCTGTATTAGAAACTGAACCAGCGGCATGCTGTAGATTCAGATTTGCTCCTCATGCTCACTGTTTACATCTTTTCCATGAGGTACCTCTAGGATATTTAGCAGAAATAGCACAGGCCATTCCCCACATCATTCATACAGCAGGGGGTTAGCATCACAGAGCCCCACCAGGGAAGGCAGAAGGAAAAGGTCTATTTGACATTTTACAGTTGGGGTGTAGAATCAATTTGAATCACTATTGAAAGACATTGAGGATCCATTTTCAAACCAATTTAGAAGCTGAGATAATTGTGTGATGCTTACACTACATGCTAGGTATCTTGGATAATTCTATTTATTGCCAAGATGGGGTTTATAACTTGGCTGCAGGAGCTAATGCATTGATTATCTAATGGCGGAAGACTGATTTTCTTTTTTGTTTTTAGCTTTTAACTGAAGACTTTAATCATTTTAATTTCAGTGGAGGAAAAACACAGTAATATCAAATTATCTCCCCCACAAGTATTTAGACAGTAAACTCAAAGGAAGTCAGCACCAGAAGGTAATTTGTCAACTGTCTGCTCTCTACTCACTGCCTCTCATTTTACACCTAAAAAAGAAAACTCCAAAGAACAAAAGTGATATCCTTCTAATAACTTAAATATTGAAAAGATAATTTAATTCTATATCTTTAAAAACATATTTGGATACTGTACCAGGCTTAGAGGCAGGAATTCTTAATATTTTTATTATTAGGAATCTTAATTCATATTTGTCTGAGACAGTTGCTAACTGTGTGACCGTGGGCAAGTGATAAAATTCTGTTTAAAGTTCTATATCTCCAAAATGGAAATAACAATAGCACCTATCTCCCAGAGTTATGGGGATCAAATTATATATTAATTATAAAGCACTTGCAACAGGATCTGGAATATAAGAAGCACTATATAAAATTTATTATTATTAATAATGGATTTAAATATTTATTAATATCACCAGAAAAAGATGAACAAGAGATTTGCCTTGTATAACCCTCTTTTACAATTTGCAATAAAAAAGAAATAATACATCCCAGCCAAGATCACAAGTGTAATTAGTGGGGAGCTGAAAATATGATACTTTTCTAAGTACCACAGACCCCAGACTCTCAATATGAAAAACAGTTTTAAAATTCTGTTAAAAAAACAAACAAACAAACATATTATAGCCTATACCAAATCAAGCTGTTTTGCTATAACTTTTCTGATAGATGATAATGGTGATTATGATCAAATAATTCTAGGAAGACAGAGCATACCACCTTTCAAAATATAGATTTCTAGTTGGTGAGATAGATACTGTGTTGGTCTTGGAATTAGAAAGATGTCTTCTTATGAGTTCAAATCTGGTGTCAGACATTTAGTAGCTGTGTCACCCTAGGAACGGTATCTTTACCTTGTTTACCTCAGTTTTCTCATCTGTAAAATGAGCTAGAGGTAGAAATAACAAACTGTTTCAGTATCTTTGCCAAGAAATTCCCTAATAGGGACACAAAGCATTGGACAAGACTGAAATAGACCGAATAATAAAAAATAATGTCTTTCAGTATAGCCTCATATGATAGGAATTCAAATACATGAAGATTGCCTCACTATAAATATGTTATTCTTTATTTTTATTTTATTTTTTATTATAGCTTTTTAAATACAAAACATATGCATGGGTAAATTTTCAATACTGACTCTTGCAAAAACCTCTGTTCCAACTTTTCCCCTCTTTAACCCATCCCTCCCCAAGATGGCAGGTAGTCTCATACATGTTAAATATATTAAAGTATATGTTAAATACAATATATATATACACATTTATACAGTTATCTTGTTGCACAGGAAAGATCTGCATCTATGCAGATATGCAGATATGAGATGATCATTTTTTTTGTTAATTTGGTTATTGATATAGTCAATTATGCTAATAGTCTCCCTAATATTGAACCAGCCCTTCATTCCTGATATAGATCCTACTTGGTCATGGTGTATAATACTGGAGATGATTTTCTATAATCTTTTTGCTAAGATTTTATTTAAGATTTTTGCATCGATGTTCATTAGGGAGATTGGTCTATAATTTGCTTTCTCTGTTTTCAACCTACCTGATTTAGGTATCAGTACCATGTCTTTGTAATAGAAGGGATTTGGTAGGACTCCTTCAATCCCTATTTTTTTTTTCAAATAGTTTATATAGCATTGGAGTTAATTGTTCTTTAAATGTTTGGTAGAATTCTCATGTAAATCCATCTAGTCCTGGAGATTTTTTTTAGAGAGTTGATTAATAGCGTGTTCTATGTCTTTTTCTAAATTGGGACTATTTACAAAGGATATGAACAGACAATTTTCAGAGGATGAAATTGAAACTATTACCACTCATATGAAAGAGTGTTCCAAATCATTATTGATCAGAGAAATGCAAATTAAGACAACTCTGAAATACCACTACACACCTGTCAGATTGGCTAAGATGACAGGAAAAAATAAGGATGAATGTTGGAGAGGATGCGGGAAAACTGGGACACTAATGCATTGTTGGTGGAGTTGTGAACGAATCCAACCATTCTGGAGAGCAATCTGGAATTATGCCCAAAAAATTATCAAATTGTGCATACCCTTTGATCCAGCAGTGTTTCTATTGGGTTTATATCCCAAAGAAATACTAAAGAAGGGAAAGGGACCTGTATGTGCCAAAATGTTTGTAGCAGCCCTATTTGTGTGGCTAGAAACTGGAAAATAAAGGGATGCCCATCAATTGGAGAATGGCTGGGTAAATTGTGGTATATGAATGTTATGGAATATTATTGTTCTGTAAGAAATGACCAGCAGGATGAATACAGAGAGGACTGGTGAGACTTACATGAACTGATGCTAAGTGAAATGAGCAGAACCAAGAGATCATTATACACTTCGACAACGATATTGTATGAGGACATATTTTGATGGAAGTGGATTTCTTTGACAAAGAGACCTAACTGAGTTTCAATTGATAAATGACGGACAAAAGCAGCTACACCCAAAGAAAGAACACTGGGAAACGAATGTGAACTATCTGCATTTTTGTTTTTCTTCCCGGGTTATTTATACCTTCTGAATCCAATTCTCCCTATGCAACAAGAGAAGTGTTCGGTTCTGCAAACATATATTGTATCTAGGATATACTGCAACATATCCAACATATAAAGGACTGCTTGCCATCTAGGGGAGGGGGTGGAGGGAGGGAGGAGAAAAAAATTGGAACAGAAACGAGTGCAAAGGATAATGTTGTAAAAAAAAAAAAATTACCCTGGCATGGATTCTGTCAATATAAAGTAATTGTTAAATAAAAATTAAAAAAAAATTTAAAAAAATTGGGACTATTTAACCAGTTTAGCTCTTTTTATATTAATCTGGGCAACCTATGTTTTTGAAGATATTCATCCATTTCATTTAAGTTATCAAATTTATTGGCATAAAGTTGAGCAAAGTAATTTCTAGTTTTTGCTCTAATTTCCTCTACATTAGTGGAAATTTTTCCTTTTTCATTCTTAAGATTAATAATTTGATTTTCCTCTTTCATTTTTCTAATCAAATTTACCAAGTGTTTATCAATTTTGTTGGTTTTTTCATAAAACTAACTCTTAGTTTTATTTATTAATTAAATAGTTTTATTTTTTTTATTTCAATTTTATTGATCTCTCCTTTTATTTTTAGAATTTCAAGTTTAGTGTTCTATTGGGAGGCATTAATTTGCTCTCTTTCTAGCTTTTTTAGTTGTAAGCTTAATTCATTGATTTTCTCTTTATTTTATGCAAGTAGGCCTTTAGAGATATCAAATTTCCCCTTATTACTGCCTTGGCTGCATCCCACACATTTTGGTATGATATCTCATTATTATCATTCTCTTGATTAAAATTATTAATTGTGTCTATGATGTGCTGTTTAACCCAATCATTCTTTAGGATGAGATTATTAAGTTTCCAATTACTTTTTAGTCTATTTTCCCCTGGCTTTTTATTGAATGTAATTTTTCTTACATTGTGATCTGAGAAGGATGCATTTACTATTTCTGTCCTTCTGCATTTGTATTTGAGGTCTTTATGTCCTAATATAGTCAGTTTTTGTATTGGTTCTATGAACTGCCCATAAGAAAGTGAATTCCTTTCTGTTTCCATTTAGTTTTCTCCAAAAATCTATCATATGTAACTTTTCTAGTGTTCTATTTACCTCTTTATGTCCTTTCTTATTTATGTTGTGGTTTGATTTATCTAGTTCTGAGAGTGCAAGATTGAGATTTCCTACTATTATAGTTTTTCTGTCTATTTCTTTTTGCAGCTCTCTTAACTTCTCTTTTAGGAATTTAGATGCAATACCACTTAGTGCATATATGTTTAATATTGATATTGCTTCATTATCTATGCTACCCTTTAGCAAGATATAGTGCCCTTCCTTATCTCTTTTAATTGGATCATTTTTTTGCTTTTACGTGATCTGAGACAAGATGGCTACCTCTGCTTTTTTGGCTTTACCTGAAGCATAGTAGATTGTGCTCCAGCCTTTTACCTTTATTCTGTATATCCCCTCTTCAAATGCGTTTCCTGTAAACAATATATTGTAGGATTCTGGCTTTTGATCCAGTATGCTATCTGACTCTGCTTTATGGGGGAGTTTACCCCATTCACATCTATGGTTAAAACTACTAATTCTATATTTCCTGCCATATTATTACCCCCAAATTATGCTTTTCTCTTTCCTTTTCCCCTTACCCCTTCTCCAGTATTAGATTTATGAGCACCACTTGCCTCAAGCAGCCCTCCCTATTTAGAATCCCTCCCTCCCCTTTGAAATCCTTCCCCTTTTCTTAAATATTTTCCTTACTTTTACTGTATTCCCCTCTATTTACCCTAACCATTCCATTTTCATTTTTCCCATCCCACTTTTCAGTGAGATGCGAGAAATTTCTATGTAAACCAAATATGTCTAATATTTTCTCTTTGAGCCAAATCTGATGAGAGTTAAGATTTACACTATACTCATTCCCCTTCCTTCATTCCTTCAGATATAATAGATTTCCTTTACCTCTTCGTGAGATGTACTTTCCCTCCACTTTTCCCTATTTCTGGTTTAATTTCCTTTCCACCTCTAGCTTATATATATATATATATATATATATATATATATATATATATATATATATATATATATAATATATATATATATATGTAAATGCTGCTAGATCCTGAGCGATCCTTATTGTGGCTCCTCAGTATTTGAATTTTATTTTTTTCTGGTGGCTTGTAGTATTTTTATCTTGGTCTGATAGTGCTGGAATTTAGTCACAATGTTTCTTGGAGTTTCGATTTTGGGATCTCTTTCAGTAGGTGATTGATGAATTCTTTCAATGTCTATTTCACACTCTGTTTCTGTAACATCTGGGCATCTTTTCTCTGATGATTTCCTGAAGAATACTGTTTAGGCTCCTTTTTTTATCATAATTTTCAGGAAGTCCAATAATCCTTAGACTATCTCTCCTAGATCTATTTTCCAGGTCTGTTGTTTTCCTAAGTAGATATTTAATTTTTTTCCTATTTTTTTTTTTTTTCATTTGGGGGTTTTATTTGATTAATTCTTGTTGTCTTCTCGAGTCATTCATTTCCATTTGTTCAAGTCTGATGTTTAATGAATTATTTTCTTCATTTACTTTTTAAATGTCTTTTTGTATTTGTCCAATTGAATTTTTAAATGAATTGTTTTGTTCTATGCAATTTTCCGCATTTTGCCATTTTTTTAAAGAATTCTTTTCTTTTTCCAATTCACAAATTCTGTTTTCCTGTGAGTTGTTTATCTTTTCCAATTCACAAATTCTGTTTTTCAAAGAGTTAATTTCTTTATCTACTCTATCTTTTAAAAACTTATTCTCACTCTCTTGCAAAGTTTTCCTTTCATTTTCCCATTTTTCATTTAGCTCTCTTTTAAGATCCTTTTTAATTTCTTCTATGTGAGCCTTGTGTGATGGGGACCAGATTATACCTTTGGAAATAGAGACAACATGTTTTTAATCTCCTCAGACTTTGAAATCTGCTCTCTTCATGTAGAAGCCATCAATAGTTAGAGCATGCTTTGACTTTTTGCTCATTTTGAAAAAAAAAAAAGCCATGTTATGCTTATGGGGGTAGTGGCGTATTTCCAAGCTGTCTCTACAGAAACAGGAAGTGACAGTGAAAGGGCAGTGGGATAGCATTCATTGGCTGTGCCCAATCCTGCAATCAGGTCCTGAAATGATCAGCAGCAGAAAGGCAGCTACTAGGGCTGTCCTGGGACCAACTATTGTGGCTGTGCCTGGATAATGCTGAGTCACTCAGGGTATTGGATGGATGTGGCCAGATTCCAAGAGACTCTAGCTTTTAGGGTTATTGTCTTTACCCTTTGCATTTATCAGTTCTCTGCTGATCTACTGGCTTGCTGCCAGGGTAAAATAGCTCACACTGTGGCAAAATCTTCCCCACAGATTTCCCACCAACAGAGACCACTCCCCACCCCACTCCAGTCTGCTCAGCTGTGTTTTCTGAGCTCTTTCTACCTTCCTGAGGTCTGTGCCTGGCTTGCCCCCATTCTCTCCCAACCTGTGAGCAAAAACAGACCTTTTCTGGAGAACGTCAAGAATATCTTCTGTTGGTAATGTGTTGTACTCCCAATATCCATGGGTTTTGACAGTCAAACACTAATTCTGAGGCTGAGTATTGTTAAAATAGATTAAGGGAAAAGGAGAGTTTAGGAAGACGTCTGTGGCCTGTCCACCATCTTGGCTCTGCCCCTGTTCTTTCTTTATATATTTATTCCATATACAAGAAAGCAAGCTCCTTAAGAAGAATTACAAAATATTAATGGTATGAAAGAATATTATAGATCATGAAGAGAAATGTCCCTTAAAACAACATTGAGATTGACCATTGACAATGCTCAAAAAGAGAAGAACATCTTATTTTGTAAAGATTTTGAAAGGAAAGCATAGTAATGTATTTTGATATAGCTGAAATGTATGCTAGCCATTCTAGATAACAGTATGGAAATGTGCAAGAAAACTGAATATTCTCTATACCACTTATAGATGCATTCAGATAAATTCAAAGATAGAAACATTTTACAATATTTGCCAAGATGTTCACAGCAACTCTATTTGCAGTTTATGTATGCACACATGCATATACAGAAATAGGTGTCAAAAATATGAATGTACATTGAGAAATATTATAAAATTATTATATAATTATAATAGAACATTAATTTTCTGATACACCATGTACTTATAAGGACATTATATCTTTGGTGGTGGTTGGTTGGTTGGTTATTGTCCTTCATTCTTGAAGAAGACCAAAATGACATCACTGTTAGAGTTATGTTACAGTATGTCTGACTGTGGCTCACTTCATCACTATAGGTTCTGGATGTTCTGCCATAGGTTGCGCAAAATAATTCATATGAACATTTGAAGTGGAGTCTCTAAGTTTGTGTTTCTTCTGACTTATTTTCATTCTGTTTTGCTTATAGAATACAGCACCTTCTCTGAAGAGACCACATCTTGCTAAATTGTCTTGTTTAATAATTCTAAAGTTCTTAAGAGATATCTTGATAGTATTGTTGTTTCAATTTTTCTGACCATCCTATGAGTTCACTATAAAATTATCTTTTTGGCAAGTGTTCATTTAGCATTCAAACAGAAAAAAAAATAACTAACAGAGTTGTATTATTTACAGTAAAATTTAAATTTTTGGTAGTTAAGTTCAAGAAAGGATCTCAGAGTCTGATATTTTATGCTGTCAGATGATTTTCAGAGTCTTCATAAAGCAATTCAAATGGAAGATATTCAATTTCCTAGTATGGTGCTCTTTACTGCCCAAGTTTCACAGATATACTACATAAATGTCAGCACAATGACTCTGTAGACTTTTAATTTGGTAGTCAGTCTAATATCTTTCTTGTCCCATACTTTCCTTCAGGTGTCCTAAACACTGAGGTAACTCTGGCAATGTGTGTTTCAACATTATTTTCAATGTGGACATCTCTGGAGAGTATAATGACAAGGTAAGTGGACTTATCCACACCATTCAAAATTTCTCCATTTATAGAACCTTATAGTTCCATGTATAGTTGATGTGGTGTTAGCTGATGGAATACCTGTGTTTTCTTGGTGCGATTTTTAGGCCAAAATTAGCACAAGGAAGAGAAAATTAGTCCACACTTTGTTGCATCTCAGTTTGGGAAACCATAAGCCCTCATGATAGACAATATTAAAAGTCTTAGTCAGATCTACAAATGTTATGGACAGACTGCTGTTTTGCTTGTAGCATTTCTCTTGGAGTTATCTAGCAGAAACCATTTTAACACTTCTTCACTCCTTCTAACGCCACCCTGTTTATCAGGCAAATGATCTTCTTCCAGATATAGGATCAACCTATTAAAAAGGACTCTGGCAGGAACCTTGCTAGCACTGAATAAGAGACAAATTGTGATTGTTACAAGGCAGATGTGGAGGAGGAAAGATCAAAATGCTATACATATGATGGGTTGGAGTAAGGAGTGAAAAACGGAAGATCACATATTGAATGCAATTCTCCTACTCTACCTACATTACCTCTTTCACAATTCTACCAAGTGAAGTGAATATGGTAAAATTCCATTGCTAATAGAGTAGAGTTGAACTTAAGACTTTTCTGAGCATGGAACAGTGCATAAAACTCTTGAGTTTTATTTAGGACGGCCTATGTTAAAATCACAGGTATTATATTAAGGGATAATGAGACAGAAAAAGACAAAATTCAATCCCTGCCCTGGAGAGATCACAATCTAATTTGGATACAAACAGAAATGCATTTATAAACAAGCTCGATAAAACACAAATGGACAATAAGAAGGAAATTATTAGAATTAATAGAAGTTAGGAAATTAGCTAGAAAATGGGATTTCCCTTGGAATTTTAACAAAGATAGGATGGTCAATAGTCAGAGTTGAGATGGGGGACCATTAAAGTCACAGAGAACAGTCAAATAAAATGACTGAAACTGAGAGATAGAAAACATTATTAGTGGAACAGCAAGAAGGATACTGTCAGTAGAACAAAGAATAAGGAGCAAAGAGTAAGGTGTAAGAAGATTGGAAAGATAAGAGAGAATTTATAACGGGCTTTGAATCTGTTTGCAAAACTTCTATGGTGTATTCTAACTGGATGATCTTGGTAAATATCTTAGTTTCTTCATTAGTAAAAAATAGCAGCTTAGATTAGTTGATATTTGAGAACCTTTCTAATTTTAGATCTGGACTATTCTAGGATCACACAGCTCTTCTTTGTAAATCTCTTCCTAAGCAACAAGTAATAATTCACAAAGGCATAAAGAGAACCTTTTTTAAATAGAAGTGGTTGAAAATATACAGCATTGTATTGTGACTCCAATTTAGACTTTCCATCGTTCCTCAGAACCCATCCTAATCTGTAAGTTACTTTGACCCAAGAAATAATGTTAGTAAAGCTTTTTCAATCAATCTATTGACAAGTATCCATAAGTAACTAAAGATTCAAATAGAAGGAGGCAAGTGAATAGAAATGTAAATGAAATAAATGATAACTTCATACCTCAAATATTAATTTTAATCTGATATTCTGAAATATTGTTAAAACAATACTGCAGGGAACTAAGATGATAGAGTAAGTATTAAATTACTATAATTCTGTGGTATTCACTTGTAAACAACCACAATATCCCCAAACAAAACTTGCAAAAGCATAACTAGCTAAAAAGAATAGACAAAACAAATTTAACCTCTAAAATTGGAAGATCAACAGGAAAGGTCTGCCTTAGATAAAAAGTGAGTACAATCCAAGACAGAAAACATCCCAACAAGCCTACAGTAAGCCCCATATCAGCAAACTAGTGAAAGATACTAAGCCTTAATACAGGGAATGGACAAATACCAACAGCAGCCCATTCCTCAGCATATCCAGGAAAGCAGCTCTGAGAATCACCACATGTTTCAGTGCAGTTTTGGGCAAACAGGAAACACCAAACCTATAAATTCCTAAGCAAACAGGCAGTCACTAACAAGCAAACCCCTACCCTACTCCTGCAGTGACCAGATTGACACTCATTTCAATATATTCTCAGAGAAATGTAGAAACAACTTACCAACCATATCCCATTTCAGATATCAACACTATAACCCCAGCTCCACCCAAGATAAGCTGCTAGAAACCAATGTTTTTCAACATTGCCAACAATTCCCTCTCTAATTCCTTAACACAGCACTCGATATGAGGGTCCCCCTGAGCTTCAGCCAGTATCAATACAGCATCAGGTAAATAGCCAGGGTCATCAGCCTTTTACACAAGAAGCTTCTCAGTGTCTACTCTACTCCAGAATTCAAAAGAAAAGAAACAAGACAAAAAAGAGGGGCAGAATCTACCACCACAACAACAACAATCCGATAAAGGGAATTATTATCATGACAGGGAAGTTCAAGATACAAACTTGAAAGAAGACAACAATGTCAAAACTACTATATGTAAAATCCCAAAGAAAAAACAGGAAGTTGTCTCAAAACTAGAAAGAACAATGGAAGAACTAAACAAAAGTAGTATTAA
This sequence comes from Antechinus flavipes, assembly GCF_016432865.1. NCBI lineage: Eukaryota > Metazoa > Chordata > Mammalia > Dasyuromorphia > Dasyuridae > Antechinus > Antechinus flavipes. Next base: position 29,249,304 of record NC_067399.1, on the reverse strand, counting down.
ATCATATAAGAGAGTGAGAAGAAAAATAGAAATAAATGAGGGTGATACAAAAGAATTATGAAAAACAAAGGATCAACATCTTAGAAAAAATAAATTTGAGAATGTTAACAAAGAGAATCAGATGAAAATTTCAATAGATGCAAAAAAAAGCTTTTGACAAAATAAATTGACATAAATCTTCAGCATTTCCAATATTACTGACAAAGCCCATTAGCAAGAGATAAAAAGATAAATTTCATTTAAAATTAGTATAGACAAAATAAAGTATTTGGAGCTCAACCTGCCAAGACAAACAAATCTAAGAATGATATGAACACAATTGCAAAACACTTCTCACACAAATAAAATCAACTAAACAATTGGAAAAATGTAATTTCTTCAAAGCTGGGCCAAGCTTATATAATAAAAATGACAATTCTCCTGAAATTGATCTATTTGTTCTTGGCCATGCCAACCAAACTTTTCTATTCTCTATATATAATCATTTTATTATTGTATTGAACTAGAAAAATGAATAACAAAATTCACCTGGAAGAACCAAAGATCAAGAATATCAAGGGAATTAATTAAAATATACATAGGAGGGTGACTTAGCAGTGCCAAATATAAAACATTAGTTATCAAAACCATTTGGTATTGGCTAAGAAATAGAGTGGTGGATCAGTGGAACATATAAGAAACACAGGACACAATAATCAAGACCTGTAACAATCTAATATCTAACAAAATCCCAAACTCTACCTTTTGAGATAAGAACTCAATATTTCACAAAAATTGCTGTGAAAACTAAAAAAATAATGCCAGCAACTCTGCCTAGACCTACATCTCACACCTCATACCAAAATAAAGTCAAAATGTGTTGGAATCCTTACTAACTGCTAAGTAATTAGAGTTGATCTAATCTTACAAGAAGTTGTTTTGGCCAGAACCTGAAACAAGGTACTAAGTAGAACTAATTAAGACAAGGCTTGTGTTCACACCTTTACTCACTGGAGTCCACAAGTATGCTAGCTTCACAAAGTACACTTTCTATCCCTCCCTTAAAGCTCATTGGGCCAGAGAGCACTATGGGAGAAAACCCATAATCCCATTCTCTCAGAAGAGGCATATAAAAGGCCAGCGATGAGGGATCTATGGCAGAATATATTTTTTCCTCTTGGCTGGCTGATCGCGCTGGACTCGAAAGGAACGACTCTTGTGCAGAGAACACTTTGACGGATTTCAGTGGAGCTACGCCAGAAGCCCTCTCTCCGTGGCAAGTTGGTGGCTGGGCTCCCCAGAAGGAGATAAGAGAGACCTTCCATCTCTGTCTTGGTTGGAGGCAGAAGAAAGCAGAGTCAGAGGCTGAAGGACAGAACCTTTGGATTTGGAGACATCCGAAGGGCTCTAAGCCTCTAAACCGGCTGTGCTTTGAAAAGAACAAACTCCAACATTTGAACTCTAACAAAAATGGATATATAATTTAGGCACCTCTAAAAGAGCATAAAAGGAACTCCTGAAGTCAGTTGAGAGGAGAACCAAGTTTCAGAGAAGCTCTCAGTCTCAGTGAGGGTCAGTGGGAGATTGAGGATCCAGGAGTCAGAGTTGAGTGTGAGGCAGAAGCTGGAAGAGCTAAAAGACAAGCTACAAGAGCTCTTGGAACCAAGGAGGGAGATAGGCCTCTAAGAAAACTAACTGGGCTATTTTGGAAGAGACAATAAAAGATTTGAACTTTTATCAGCTGGCTGCGTTTGAGGTGATTATTGATCTGAATTGAAACAAAGGCTGCCTCCAGAAACCTCCCCAAGAAACCTGCTCCCAGAGAATGATTATATTTTAGAAAAAAAAGAACACCACAGACAATTGCAAGACCTTTTGTTCCAACTTTTCCCCTCCTTCCCCCCACCCCTTCCCCCCGAGATGGCAGGTTGACCAATACATGTTAAATATGTTAAAGTATAAGTTAAATACAATATATGTATACATGTCCATACAGTTATTTTGCTGTACAAAAAGAATCGGACTTTGAAATAGTATACAAATTAGCCTGTGAAGGAAATCAAAAATGCAGGTGGACAAAGATAGAAGGATCGGGAATTCTATGTAGTGGTTCATAGTCATCTCCTAGAGTTCTTGCGCTGGGTGTAGCTGGTTCAATTCATTACTGCTCTACTGGAATTGATTTGGTTCATCTCATTATTGAAGAGGACCACATCCATCAGAATTGATCATCATATAGTATTGTTGTTGAAGTATATAATGATCTCCTGGTCCTGCTCATTTCACTCAGCATCAGTTCATGTAAGTCTCTCCAGGCAAAAGATCAATAATTTCAAGAAATTAATAAAAAAAAATGCCAATGAAGGTTCCCTATTTGTGCCAGACCTAAACCTATATAACAAAGCAGTGGTCACCAAAACCATTTGGTATGTCTAAGAAGCAGAATAGTCGATCAGTTTTGATGGACTTGATTTTATCAGTGTCTTGATATATAGTAAACATTTTAAATTAAGCATGTCCAAAATTAAACTTATCTTTTTTTTATATCAAACTCTTCTTTTCTCTAATTTCCCTATTACAAAAGAAGCTCAAGAGGCTTTGAGAAAAGTTGAACTGGCTTTATGCAATGTGGTTGAAAGAGTCACTCAAAAACCCTTGGAAATATCAGTTTTTGCCACACAAGAGGCACCCACAGCAGTCCTTCATCAAGGAAACAGTGTGATAGAGTGGGTATACCTCCCAGCACAACCAGAACAAAGCCTTACTCCTTACCCAGTGCTTGTGGCTAGAATTTTATTAAAGGCCATTAAATGAGCAGTACAATTATCTGGGGCAAGACCTGATAAGATATATACCTTTTACACCAATACACAAATTAATGTGTGTTGTGAGACCATCCCAGAGTGGCAAATTTTATTAGCCATGGCTCCAAATTTTACACATGGGTCTCCATTAAAGATAACCAGACTTTTACATAATTGGCGATGGATTCTTGAAGAAAAAGTTTCTAAAGTTCCCTTTAAAGGACCAACTATCTTTACAGATGCATCCAAACACAATATTTGTGCTGTATACTCTCATGACTTAACGATAATGAGAGTAGTCAGAACTCCTTTTCAGTCCACTCAGCAGAATGAATTATATGCGATCATGCTAGCTCTCACTTATTACCCAGGAGACATAAATATAATATCTGATTCAGCCTATTCAGTAGGTGTGGTACAAAGAATTGCCACAGCCTAAATAAAATTTGCATTTTCTAATATATATCAGCTCTTTAAGGAACTTCAGGAGCAAGTGAGAAAACATCCAGGAAAGATTTATATCTTGCATGTCCACTCACATAGTGGACTCCCAGGCCCTATTTTTGATGGGAATTCAAAGGCAGATAGCCTTTTAACTATGTTAGCCAGTACGCCTTTATTTCAGGAAGCCCAGGAATCCCATTCTAAATACCATCAGGCTGCTCGAGCTTTGCGTTTACAATTTGGGATAACAAAAGAGGAAGCTAGGAGCATAGTAAAAAGCTGTACCGCTTGGCTTCCTTTCCACGCTCCTACACTGGCTCCAGGGAAGAACCCTCATGATTTGAGACCCAATGAAATCTGGCAAATGTGGCCCATTTTAAATCTTTCGGTCATCTATCTTTTATCCATGTTGTGGTAGACACCTTTTCAGGATTCACTTTTGCAATACCAGCAGCAAAAGAGACAGCCTGAGTGGTCACTCAATACCTTCCTCATACATGCATTTGCCATTATGGGTTTGCCACAAAAAATAAAAACAGACAGTGGTGCTGCATATACCTCCAAACATTTTGCACACTTTTGTGCACAGTATAAGATTTTACACACCACTGGCATACCCTTTAATCCTCAAGGACAGGCAATAGTAGAAAGGAGAAACAGAGACATTAAGACGCTCCTTCAAAAACAAAAGAAAAGGGGAACCACAGGTAATCCTAGAGAACTTCTAAATTTACTTATCTATATCTTTAATTTTTTAATTTTTGATAAAGATGCACTGGCTCCGGCAGACAGGTTTTATAACCCACTGGAAGGGCAGTGTCCAATGTGAGCAGCTCCACTATCTTTAGGTAATTGCCAGGTGATGTGGAGAGACCCAGAAAGTAGTGAATGGAAGGGGCCAGATAGGCTAACTGCTTGGGGGAGAGGGTTTGCTTGTATCTTTACAGGTGGAGAAGGAATCAGATGGGTGCCAACGAGCCATATTTGCCTTGTCCTTCGCAGAGAGATGGAGCAGACCTTTGAAACAAAGGAGAAGACCAAAGAAATATCAGGTGGTTCTGTTGCTGATTGTGCTCACCATTGAAAGAGTGTGGCAGTTATGATGTTTGACTCATGGACATAGAACATTGTTGGACTTCAAAACCCTCAGGAATCATTTGGATTCTCTGAAACATAAGACTGTTGTAGGACTTGAAAAAATAACTTTGTTGAGGGATGAGAAAAGTTAAATTGAGTATCATGTAGAAGGAACATCAGGGAAGTCATTGTCACTATATCAGTGACATAGTGACATATTAAAGTGACATAGATGGAGGGGAATAAGGTACAAGAAGGTTAAAAAGTCAGGGACAGACCAGGTTGTGAATGGTTTTGAAAACCTGAGTATTTATTATTTGATCATAAGATTACTGAAGCATATAGAATGAAGAATTGACATTATCACACATACTTGAGGAAAATCATATTGGCAGCTGAGTAGAAGATTGAAACAGAGAAAGTCATGAAGCAGGCAGAATAACCTAGTAGGCTGTAGCAATAAGGTAGACATGATGTGATAATGGCATGCATCAGGGAGAATGACATTTCAGATTAGAGAAGGGGACATATTACACAAGATGATATCATAGTAAGATTGACAGGCTTTGTCAACATATCAGTTTATAGGCATTATAAAATAGAGTATGATGCTTAGATTTCAAATTTGGGTTACAGAAAGGATGAGGGTGTCCTTGACAGTAAAAGGAAGTTGGAGAAAAGAAGGGTTTAATATGAAAAAGTTAAGTTTAATTTTGGACATACTTAATTTAAAATGTCTACTATATATCAAAACACTCATAAAACAATTTGAGTATAGAGAGGTGTTAAGATGTTTTAATATATATAAGAATAATCTCTGTAGAGACAATAAGTGAATCCATGAAATCATTTATGGGATATATTTTGAAAGTTATGGATATATTGTGTATTCACAAAATCTTTATATGTATGAAATAACACTGGAAGTAAACTTTATTAATATTTTAGTAAAAGTCTACAAAGTGTAAAGTATTACACTAGATGCTAGATATAAAGACCAAAAAAAATTACTCTTTCATTCAAGAAATTGCTTTATATAAATTTTGTCCATTCTTCAGTCTTTCATGTGCCAATCACAATAATTTGAGAATGAGATCTGTTCTGTGCATTTACAATACAATTGGGAAGTATGAGGTATCATAAGTTAAGTGATAATAAGAATGAATGGTCAAATGCAAGGTAATGGAAGCCAAGAATAAGTTGTAAATGAGGAAGTTGTTCTAGATAACCTCTATATTTTCTTTCAATATTTAACATTCTACAAATTTGTACAAGTATGGTGGCTTATGCTAAATTTTACTGTGAAAATATTCTAATTGAATTTTCACTTTATCAAATATGAGGAAATTGATCAAGATGCCGCTTTGTCAAATAAATCTTTTTAAAATAAGGTTTCTATGACATTTAAGAAATAAGCAATATAAATTGAAAAAATCAATTTTATGTTTTAATTCATTTATCTAATTAGGAAGCAACATAAGATCTACTACCCAAAATTCACTTATAATCTTGAATATTTCAGCCTATGGGTGAGCAAATAACAGTCAACTAGTTTGTCAATAAGCATTTACCATGGGTTTAATAGTGGTTGCTATGCAAAGCAAGTCAACCTCAGCTTCTGACTTGAAGATTTTAAAAAGGGTCATAGTACATAAACAAATAGTAACATAAAATTGAATTTCATTTTTGATGAGAAGGAAATCATAGAGGACAAAGTAAAATATATAATATACAAAACTATCAAATATAAATTGTGGTTCTAACTGAATCTTGAAGAAATTTTCTTCAAAATTGAGAGAGCTTATGCCTTTAAAATGTTAAAACTAAACAAACAAACAAAGAAAACAACAACAACAACAACAAAAACCCTCCACCAGCAAGGATAATCTATGTCCTCAAGGAAATAAATGCAAATGATTTTGAAAAGGACAAGAAGTAGTGGAATTAAGAAAAAAAAAGTAGATGATGTCACATAAGCTGGATCTTAAAATAAGCCTTTGGACATTGGTTTCTTATTTGGTTCAGCTCAATAAGATTTCAGCCATTTCCCTGACATTCTTCTTCTCCAACCAAATATCTGGGGATGTCTAGTGTCATTGTTAGAGTGACTGCTCAAAAAAACAATAAATATTCTTTTTTTTTTTTAATGAGATCATGAAAACACAATTGAGATCCAGCAGCAATCATGATAGACTTTATCAAGAATTTTGCTTGGAAAAGTTCTTGACAGAAGGGAAGCTCTATCAAAAAGCTAAAAAAAATATACCAGAATTGTCAACAATGTTAGCAAGTGTTGTCTACTTAGAAAGGCCAACATACGCATTTGTAGATTTAAAAGAAGAAGCAAAGGGAAATTAAACAACCATTCCACCTCTCATTACTTTACTTTGGCAAAGAAAACACTTAATTCAATTACCTTTTCTTCATTTTCCGTTTAGCGCTTTTGGCTTTTTTTAAAAAGAATTTTAATAATGTCAGATCTTTGTTCTTTATGGAGAAAGGTGAGTTGAGGATACAGAAATAAATAATGTTTATTCTTATGCCACACATTCTTTGGAAGAAAGCACATACATAAGTATTCATATTTACTTTCTAAATCCTGATAAAATTATGATATCCTAACTTTAAAAAGAAGAAATCAAAAGAAAACTTACAATTGAAAATGATTTTTGTCTCCATGATTTAGAAATGCAGATATTAAAGTATTTCCTCCCAGCAAGGGCAAGATTAGGGTGGCTGCATTTTTTAAATTGTAATAAAAGAAGTTGAAATGATGATGATTAATATTTCATTTTCCATCATAGGAGATGATAAAGCTACAAAAGAATGCCTTTGGGCTGAACTACTTCAATTCTTGATGTGAGTAACTAATATGTTTATCCCTTTATTTAAAAAAGAAACACTTTCATGGCCCATTTCTGAAATAATCTAAAATCTTCAGCATTCAAACATTAGAGCAGAAAAAGAAAATAAGGCATGATGCTAGAAAGTATAAGGAGAACAAAACATGTTTACCTTAAATTATTGTGTGGATCATAGGTGGCTAAATTCAGTTCTCAAATGTCAGATTATATGTTGGTTTCATAAGATGCTGACTTCACAAGAGGTAGTCCATTGTGGGAGAAGAGAAATGGTAGAATCTCAGATCTTAGAGGTAAAAGGAAATCTACTCAGTTTCCAGTTTCTGGCCAATGCAAAGAAGGCTGCCCCAAACAAACATCCCTCAAATAATTCAATTTATACATGAATAAAATAATTTTATACTAATAAAATATAAATCCCCAAAATATTAATGTAAAATTTCTTTACTGACTTCTTTAAAAGTAGTTATCCACTTTCTATTTGGAGAACTTCATCAATAGAATACTTAATACATCCTCAAACAATGTATTCTACGTTTGGATGTTTTCAAATTGCTAGGGAATTTTTTTCTTATTTTGAGCTGTAATATATGTCCTTATAGGGATACAAGGTGTTTGAGGAAGACGAGTACTTCTAATGTGAGGGCTGTTATCCCTTTTCAGGTCTGTTTTCTACCTTTGGTGGATACCTTATTTACCCAACTCTCACACATGTTTCCAAGAAGCTGTAACATGTGCAAAAGTCACCCTCCAGTAAATCATTTGCATTACTGGACTCAGGTTGAGGGTAACTGAAGGGCAACTTTTCATGAGTTTAGGGGATGTCTACCCCTATCATATGAAACCTTACCCAATAGAGTAGGTAGATGGGAAAAATTTGTTCCAGTAATCATGAAGATGAAGTAAGTAAGCACAATGGATCACTTAGAGTTTGTTTAGATATCAAAGACGCCAGTCATACATTATGAACCATAAAGCATTTGTCTCTAAGCTAAACAATAAATTTCAACAAAAGTGCTAGTCTCAATTAAGATAACTAAGAGAAGACATTGTCAATAGATTATATTGCTTCTCCCAGTCAAACATTTTGTTATTGTCTTTGAGGGCAAACTGAACCAACATATAGTTGAGCTCAGTGGAGCAGAAAGGAAGTAGGTAGCTTTCAGATATTTGGTGTACAATGCCACAGTTATTCATCTGGGCTAGAACACATGGAAACATCAAGACTGATTTGATGAAAATAATGTGAAATCAGAAGTTGCTACATGAAAAAAACAAAACTCCATGAGTTTTATCAATAGGATGGTTTGTCTCTGAGAAGGCACTGTTTAACTCCAAAAGAAAAATGCAAATGAAGTTTAGAGAGAGACAGGATTCTTGGTTCAAGGAGAAGGCAGATGAAACTCAGTTTATTCTGATAGTAAAAATCCAAAGCACTTTTATGATATCCTAAACGCTATTTATAACCAGTATTCAAATGCCAAATACTTTTGCCTAAAAGACTATTTAAAGAACTTGCACAAGGCAAGTGCTTACATAGTGTTCAGAAGAAGGGAAAAAAAAAAAAACTTTCAAGGGCCCTCTAAAGAACTCTGGAATTTGTTGTGAGACATAGGATGGCACTGTTCACTGTCACATGCTCACATCAAAGAAGGCATTGTCCTTTCTGAGCAAAGCAGGATTGAAGTTGCTCAAAAGAAATGTTAGGTGTGCAAAATTAGAGATATCTCAACATGAACTATTTTGCCCAATCTGTACTAGAGTATTCAGATCTGGTCCACTCAGTCACAGTTAGACAGTTGCACCTTGACTCCAACATGGTGATATCATTTTAGCCTTCTTTAAGACTGAAGGAAATTGCATCATTTCTAAAATATATAGAGAATTGATTCCCATTTATAAGAATACAAGCCATTCTTCACTTGATAAATGGTTGCAGGGGTCCTCAAACTGCGGCCCATGGGCCAGATGCGGCAGCTGAGGATGATTATCCCCCTCACCCAGGGCTATAAAGTTTCTTTATTTAAAAGCCCACAAAACAAAGTTTTTGTTTTTACTATAGAACAGCCCCCCAATAGTCTGAGGAACAGTGAACTGGCCCCCTGTTTAAAAAGGTTGAGGACCCTTGGAAAAGGATAAGAATAATTTTCAGGTAAATAAATTAAAGCCATTTTAGTCATATGAAAAATGTTCTAAATAACTATTGAATAGAGAAATGAAAATTAAGACAACCTTGAGGTAGCATTTCACTCTTCTTAAATTGAGTAAGATTACCAGAAAAGATAATTGTAAATGTTGGAAGGGATGTGGGAAAACTAGGACAGTAATATATTGCTGATGGAGTTGTGAAGTGATCTAACCATTCTGAAAAACAATATGGAACTATGCCCAAAGGGCTATCAAGATTGCATACTTTTTGATTCAGCAATGTCTCTACTGGGTCTGTATATAGCCCAAAGATTTACTAAAAATGAAAAAGGACCCACATGTGCAAAGAGGTTTACAGTAGCCCTTTTTTATAGTGGAAAGAACTGGAAACAGTGAATGCCCATCAGTTGGGGAATAGCTGAATAAGTGTGGTATATTAATGCTATGGGATATTATGGTTCTATAAAAAATAATCAGCAGTATGATTTCAGACTGGCCATTATATACAGTAACATTATGTGATGATAAACAATAAGGTGATCCACGCAAATTCCTGTAGTCTTGTGATGAAGGGAGTCATCTACATTCAAAGAAGGCACTATGGAGATTTAATGTGAATCACAACATTTTGTTGTTTGCTTACTTTTTTTTCCTTTCTCATTTCCCCCTTTTGATCTGATTTTTCATGTGCAAAATGATAAATGTGAAAATATGTTTAGAATAACTACACATGTTTAACCTGCATTGGATTATTTGCTGTCTAGAAGAAGGGGGAGGATGGAAAAAGGAATAAAAATCTAGAACAGAAGGTTTTCAAAAATGAATGTTGAAAATTATCTTTGCATGTATTTTGAAAAATAAAAAGCTATAATTATTAAAAAAAAAAAAAAACAGAAGGACATTAACCCACCAACCAATATCTTTGAAAATTTTGTCTTATTGGTCTTCATTTTCTCTGCATTTAAGCAAAGTGAAATCTATTTCCCAAAACAATATTTTAAATATTTTAGTAATAATAGTTTTGTATCTAACATTATCTTTGTCAGACACTATGTTAAGTGTTTTACAAGCATCATCTCCTTTGATCCTTAAAATAATTCTGTTTAATAGGATCTATATCACCTCTATTTTATAGATGAAGTGAGACAGGTAGAGATTAGGTGACTTACTCAAAGTCATAAAATTTGTAATTATCCGAGACCAGATTTGAGCTTGTCTTTCTGACTCCAGGGTCACCACTCTATCTAATGTAGATCTAGTTTTATTCCCCACCCAAAGGCTATTTTCTGGCCTAAATGATAATTTATTTTATATCCCATATGATACACCTTTAAGTTCTCTCTCCATTTGGATCACCCCTTAAAGGATATAACCTAATATCTGAGTCTTTGCATTTATTCCCTCTTTTCTCCTCCTTTTTTTTTTCTTTTTCATTTGTCTCTTTACTAAAACTATTTTTTTTCTTTGTGGACATTTTCTTTTTCTTTATTTTTTTTTCTGAGACCATTGGGGTAAAGTGACTTACCCAGAGTCACATATCTAGGAAGTGTTAAGTTTCTGAGGCCAAATTTGAACTCAGGTCTTTTCTATTTCAGGGCTGGTGCTCTCTCAACTGTGCCAACTAACTGCCCTGGAAATTTTCTTTGTGGATACCATGATATATGTGATAGAGAGAGCACTGAACATAGAGTCAAAGGTTATCAGTTCCAGTGCTGGCTAAAACAGTAATTTATTCAGTGATATTATTCAAGGTACAATTTCATAATTAAATTTCAAGGATATTACCATCATCCTAATCACGCTTTCAACAGTTTTATCTTTGATTACTCATTTTCTCTCACCTTCTTCCATGTCCAGTATGTTGTCAAGTATTATCAATTTTACATTTGTAACATCTATGACACTTCTAATTCTACGTTGACACTACCCTAGGTCAGTCCCTAATCACTTCATGCCTGAATTAGTTTGCTTGTTGCATTCTCTGCCATGTGCCTTTCCCCACTGCAGTCTATGCTCCAGTTATCGGCCAAAGTAATCTTCTAAAGTGCAGGACTGACTATAACAATCTCTGACTCCCAGACACCCACAAGATAAGAGGAATTTCTCATCTTCTCCAGGAACAAAACAAAATCCTCTGATGTTTAAAGCACTCCATAATTTGTCTACCATATATACCCATGTACCCTATGATCCAGTGAAATCTGGCGTCTATATTCCTTGAAAATAATCTATCTCCCAAATTTTTCAGTGTCTATCTCTCACTTTTATTGTGTTCTTCTACTCTCTTCCCTAGCAAACGTCTTTCAATTCCCAATTAAATTTCCACTTTCTATAGGAAATCTTTCCTAAATCCATTAAATTATGTCTTTTCTTCACCAATTGCTTCCAATTTATCCTATAAGTATCTTTTTTGTACATGAGTGATTTCATGTCTCCACCATGAGATTTAGAGCTCTTTGAGGAAAGAGTCTATTATTTACCTTACTTTGTATACCCAGCTTTTAACATTGGCCCATATTATATATTACTCGTATATCAACGTGTGTATGCATGCACACACATTCAAACCCACACACACACATACACACACATACATATACATACACACACACATATATATACATGCCACACAAATATATATAGTTTATATTTATACATACTGCATTCCACATATACACAGTATATATGCATATGTATCATATAAATAGGTACTACACATGTATGTAATGTATATATGTATGGATACATAAGTATATGCTTATGTATGTGTGCATGCTGATTACTATGAAGATACGTAATGTAGTAGAAAAAGTAATGTCCCTGAGATCAATATACCTAACTTCAAATGCTAGATTCCTATTAAATTTGCTATGACTTTGGGCTAGTCAATTCAACACACTAGACTGCAATTTAATTTGGAGGAAAGTAAGGGATTTAAATTCCAAATAGCTTCCTTTAAGGCATAATTGATCATATCAAAAATATGTTTATATCAATAGATGCAGAAAAGAACTATTAAAATGAAGTACCCATTCCTATTTAAAAGACACTAGAAATCATAGAAGTGAATAGAACATTTCTTAAAATGATAATTAGTAAAACCAAGAGCAAGCATTATCTGTAATTATATATAATCAAAATAAAACAAAAACAAAATGCTACAAGCATTCCCAATAAGATCAGAAGTGAAACAAAAATTTCTATTATCACCACTTATATTCAATATTGAATTAGAAAACTAAAGACATCACAAAGATAAGAATGGGCAATGAAAAAGAGTATCACTCTTTGGAGCAAATATGTTATACATATAAAACCTAAAGAATCAATTAAAAATTTAATTGAAACAAATTATATTTTAGCAAAGTTGTAGGATATAAAATAAACCTACATAAATCACCAATCTTATTATATATGTTGTTGTTGCTGCTATTCTTTTGTTCAACCATGTCAGACTATTCATGATCCTCTGAACCATAGCATGTCTGACTCTCCATTCATCACCATCTTTTAAAGTTTGTCCATGTTAATGTTCATTATTTCCATGATAGTTTCCATGATATTAATCTATCTCATACTCTGCCATTAGCTTTCACTTTTGACTAAGTTTTCCTAACATCAGGATCTTTTCTGATGAGACTCATCATCTCATAAGGTCAAATTATTTCAGCACTAAAGCTTCAACTTCAGAATATGATTTCTGTGGATAGTCTGAGTTAATTTCTTTATGTATTGACTGATTTGATCACCTTGCTGACTACAGAACATTCTAAAATCTTTTCCCCAGTCCTACAATTAAAAAAAAAAACTGATTCTGTAGCACTCAGTTTTCCTTATAGTCCAATTCTCATAGCTTTATTTTGCTGCTGAAAAAATCATAGCTTTTACTATATAAATCTTTTTTTTTTTTTTGTCAAGGTGACATCTCTGATTTTTACTATATTGCCCAATTCTACCATAATGTTTCTTCCTAGAGCAAGCATCTTTTAATTTCATAGTTGCATTATTCCATTTTTTCTCCCTCTAATTTCCAGGAAGTGATGATCATTGAAAATATTTAACTTTTTTTTTCTTTTCTTTAGGGAAGGGAATTCTTTATTTATTTTTATTGTAAGATTCAAGCCACCTTAAATAAAGTGCTATCAGAGAGCTCTCTCATTGGAGGAAATCCTACCATGCCTTTCTTAAAATGTCTTTCTTTTCCAAATCTAAGTAACATAGTGAACCTGAAATCAGCAAGTCCTACGTTGAAATCAGACACTTTCTAATTGCACATTCTAAGCAAATTGTTACAGCCTCAGTTTCTTCTACATAAAATAAGGCTAAAATTAACTATATTTATCTTCCAGGTTTGTCTTGAGTACAAACTGATATATTTGTAAAAACACTTTGCAAGCTGTATTGGAGTTACATTTTTACTTATTAAGTTTTAATAAAATAGGACACACATATCGACGTAATTGGATGGATACAATATTGCCTGCTAAATGATGTAAAAACATAGAATCAGTTATCCTAGAAGGGGGTAGGAGTAGGGGTTCTTTGTAGGCTAATGCATAGCATAGGTTAGTTTAAAATTTCTCCATTGTATCCCTTTGTCTTCCATCAGTACCCAGGGTGATAGTGATTGCTGGCATGAGCTCCTCCCCACTATCCAGCTGAGTTAATTTGGAGATGTTACCAAAAGCAATAACTCGGTTGGTAAGCAGTCTACCTGACGACATTCCAACAGAGAAGCAAGCTGCCCTACCTGTGCAGATAATAACACAATCTGTGTGTAGACACATGGACAAAGAGGTAGGTTACTCTACCTAGTCTGAACCTGCAGCCCCTATTATAAAAGGAACATCAGACAAGTTTGTGAAGAAACAAGGAAATGATAGTTCTTTTTTTAAAATTTAATTTAATTTTATAATAACTTTTTATTGACAGAACCCATGCCAAGGTAATTTTTTTTACAACATTATCCCTTGCGCTCGCTTCTGTTCCAATTTTTTCCCCTCCCTCCCTCCACCCCCTCCCCTAGATGGCAAGCAGTCCTATATATGTTAAATATGTTGCAATATATCCTAGATACAATATATGTTTGCAGAACCAAACAGTTCTCTTGTTGCACAAGGAGAATTGGATTCAGAAGGTAAAAATAACCCGGGAAGAAAAACAAAAATGCAAATAGTTTACATTCATTTCCTAGTGTTCTTTCTTTGGGTGTAGCTGCTTCTTACCATCAAAATGATAGTTCTACAGTCAGAAATACAGATGAGCTAATTTAAGGTTTCTCTCAAAATTCATTATATCAGTGTATATATGGATGTGATATTGTGGATACTGACATACACACAAGCATACACTCATATGTGTATGTACACATCCATCTGAATATGTATCCATATAATCATATACATATATATCTACATAAAATGTTTATATTGGTGTATAGATAGCTACAAAACATATTTATATACATATCATTTCACATTAACACAAATTAATTTATTAATGCCAGTGTGTTTATGTTTGTAAATACTCCATAAATATAGATGGCAATGTCATAGCTATCTATTTATTTATCCTACATGATCCAAACACAATTGTGGCCAGAGAGAAATATCAAATTCAACAAGTTGCTGTGGTGAGCTTTTTCTTCTCAAAACGCAGCCAGGTGATAAAAGTTCAGATCTTTTACTATCTCCAATATAGCCCGGTTAGCTTAGAGGCCAATCTCTCTGCTTGGTTCCAAGAGCTCTCTCCGAATGTTGCCAAATCCAAAGGTCTGGTCCTTCAGCCTCTGCCTCTACTTTCTTCAGCCTCCAGCCAGCTCCAACTCTTCATGTCATTCCAGTGAAATCTTGACTTGTAGCTTCTTACTCTGAAGAACTCTCCGACTGGCCCATTGGCCTATTTATGCTCCTTCCAGAGAGAGGGATTATGGGTTTTCTCCCATAGTGCTCTCTGGCCCAAAGAGCTTCAAGAGAGGTATGAACTCATTGAACTCCAATGAGTAAAGGTGTGAACACAAGCCTTGTATTGATTAGTTCTACTTAGTACCTAGTTTCAGGTTCTGGCCAAAACATCTTCTTGTAAGATTAGATCAACTCTAATTAGTTAGCAGTTAGTAAGGATTCCAACATCTCCCTCTTTCTTTTGTTTTAAAACATAGGGGGTTTCTGAGGGGGTACACATAAATCCATCAATATGGACCAGAACTTTGTAACAGATATACATGGTATACATAAATCCATCAATATGGGAGGCATTATACATAATTTACATAAGCACATAGCAATATAACACAGGCTAGTAGTAATGTAACAACATAAATCAACCTGAAAATTTACACATGTCCATAAGTCCTAGAAATAGTCCATAAGCAATCCATTGTCCATTAGTTCATGTGCCAGGAATCTAATAATTCCTGTAAGCTCTGAAGTACTGCAAAAAGTCTCATCAACAATTTTTCATCTCAGGGAACCCAATGATTTCTGAAGATTTTAAGAGTCCTTTTGACAGTCTCATTGTCAGCCATCTGATTCTTTCTTCATCTGTGGAAATATAAGCAGATCCTCTTCCCCAAGCAGTTAATCTAATTCCCTTCTATTTACCAAGTTTGGGATTTCTCCTCATCATCTGGTAATTACATTGGAGTTGTTTGCATTGGATATTGTCTTGTTGTCTTAAAAGGCCTGTATTCTTCCCAACTGTAATCCTGATTGCTTTTCTGTTGGTTGATGACATCAGGGTTCTGAATTTCTAAAGTCTCTCTGGGTGTAACCTCAGCTGCTATCATGCCCCACCTGTCCTTTGATTGATACTTTAGAGCTGGGCCCTGCCTCTCATTCCTCTGGATCAATATACATTTAGAGGCCCAGTGAAAGCCTCGGTTACATTTTGGACATGGAGTTTTGGGTTTTCTCTCACCCTGTTTTCTCACTCTATCTCCATATCTACGATGAGCTCTCAAATGTCCAAATTTTCCGCACTGAAAACATCGACGAGTTTCTCTAGAATTCCTCTGCCAAGAAGGACCTTGTCTTTCCATGTTCATCATAGTTTGGGCATAATAAGCATTTGTGCCCACTGTGGCACAGCGTCTAATGATTTCTTCTAAAGGAGCATTTTTGTCTAGCCCCCATATAATTCTCTTGCAAATCTCATTGGCATTTTCCTTAGCCAAATATCTAGTCATTATTTCTGTTGCTGCATTGTCTCCAATGGTTCTTATTACAGCTGTTTGTAAACGTCCCACAAAATCTGCAAAAGGTTCATTGGGACCTTGCTCTATTTTTGTGAAAACATTATTTCCATCTTTCTGTCCAGGGAGAGAATTCCAAGCTTTTATTGCAGCCTTAGAAATTTGCTCATACACTGTTATGGGATAATAAATCTGTTCTGAACTCTCTGCATACTGACCTTCACCAGCTAGTTGGTCAAAAGCAACTTGTACAATAGCTCCTGTTTGCCTATTGCGTTGGGCTTGAATCCTACATAATTCATGAAACTCCGAAAGCCACAATAAATTTTGTCCCGGTTCTAGACAAGTTTTCGTTATGGATTTCCAGTCATTCGGGGTTAGGATTTCATAAGACAAATTATCTAGTAACATCTTCACATAAGATGATGTAGCCCCATAAAGAGTGCAACCCTTTTTCAAATCTTTAATTTTTCCCAAATTAAAAGCAGTGTATTTTCTCTCTTTTTGACCTGAGGAGTTGAGCTCTTCAATCACAGGATATGCATTTATAAAATCAGATATATCTTCTCCTTCATTTTTTGCTTTAATTAATGCTTTTTCTAATCTTGTCAAATTCTGCTTTACAGGAGAAGCTGACTGTGTTTCTGTCTCTCTCCCTCCCCCTTGTTCCACCCATGAAGGGTTCATTGTGGGGGGAGGGTCATGAGATGTGGAATCACCTAATTCCTCCTGCTGTGAAGTATCATACTCAGAATTGTAATTAACTCCATTCTCATCTGATTCGTCCTCCTTTTCACCTAGTAAAGTTGGCTTTTCTTCCTCCTGTACTTTCCTTTTCATCATTCTATCACTTAAATAACTTCTTATAGCCAATTGTATTACATTATATGTATTAATTATTGAGTTAGGCCCATTTTTATCATAGAATTGACAAAGATCCTCTCCAACTAATTTCCAGGAAGTGATGATCATTGAAAATATTTAACTTTTTTTTTCTTTTCTTTAGGGAAGGGAATTCTTTATTTATTTTTATTGTAAGATTCAAGCCACCTTAAATAAAGTGCTATCAGAGAGCTCTCTCATTGGAGGAAATCCTACCATGCCTTTCTTAAAATGTCTTTCTTTTCCAAATCTAAGTAACATAGTGAACCTGAAATCAGCAAGTCCTACGTTGAAATCAGACACTTTCTAATTGCACATTCTAAGCAAATTGTTACAGCCTCAGTTTCTTCTACATAAAATAAGGCTAAAATTAACTATACTTATCTTCCAGGTTTGTCTTGAGTACAAACTGATATATTTGTAAAAACACTTTGCAAGCTGTATTGGAGTTACATTTTTACTTATTAAGTTTTAATAAAATAGGACACACATATCGACGTAATTGGATGGATACAATATTGCCTGCTAAATGATGTAAAAACATAGAATCAGCTATCCTAGAAGGGGGTAGGAGTAGGGGTTCTTTGTAGGCTAATGCATAGCATAGGTTAGTTTAAAATTTCTCCATTGTATCCCTTTGTCTTCCATCAGTACCCAGGGTGATAGTGATTGCTGGCATGAGCTCCTCCCCACTATCCAGCTGAGTTAATTTGGAGATGTTACCAAAAGCAATAACTCGGTTGGTAAGCAGTCTACCTGACGACATTCCAACAGAGAAGCAAGCTGCCCTACCTGTGCAGATAATAACACAATCTGTGTGTAGACACATGGACAAAGAGGTAGGTTATTCTACCTAGTCTGAACCTGCAGCCCCTATTATAAAAGGAACATCAGACAAGTTTGTGAAGAAACAAGGAAATGATAGTTCTTTTTTTAAATTTAATTTTATTTTATAATAACTTTTTATTGACAGAACCCATGCCAAGGTAATTTTTTTTTACAACATTATCCCTTGCGCTCGCTTCTGTTCCGATTTTTTCCCCTCCCTCCCTCCACCCCCTCCCCTAGATGGCAAGCAGTCCTATATATGTTAAATATGTTGCAGTATATCCTAGATACAATATATGTTTGCAGAACCAAACAGTTCTCTTGTTGCACAAGGAGAATTGGATTCAGAAGGTAAAAATAACCCGAGAAGAAAAACAAAAATGCAAATAGTTTACATTCATTTCCTAGTGTTCTTTCTTTGGGTGTAGCTGCTTCTTACCATCAAAATGATAGTTCTACAGTCAGAAATACAGATGAGCTAATTTAAGGTTTCTCTCAAAATTCATTATATCAGTGTATATATGGATGTGATATTGTGGATACTGACATACACACAAGCATACACTCATATGTGTATGTACACATCCATCTGAATATGTATCCATATAATCATATACATATATATCTACATAAAATGTTTATATTGGTGTATAGATAGCTACAAAACATATTTATATACATATCATTTCACATTAACACAAATTAATTTATTAATGCCAGTGTGTTTATGTTTGTAAATACTCCATAAATATAGATGGCAATGTCATAGCTATCTATTTATTTATCCTACATGATCCAAACACTATTGTGGCCAGAGAGAAATATCAAATTCAACAAGTTGCAGTCCCATTTCTAACACATTCTGACAGTGCAACAATGTTCACGTTGCATATCCTTTCACTGCCCTAAACAATTCTCTGATTGTTTCCAGATACATAAATTGAGAGAGAAAAGGATGAAAAGGAGAGACAGAGAGAGAGAAACAGAGAGACAGAGACAGACATAGAGAGACAGAAACAGACACAGAGAGAAGACAGACACAGAGAGACAGACAGAAAGAGTGCTGTTCTGGGGAATTATGATGCATATAAAGGAGATACATTAGAGAGTTTGGGAGCATTCTATTTCTGGTGCCATTTACTTAACCACACGATTTAGAGAAACCTTTTTTCAACTGCGTCTATCACTAAAATTCTGGCTATTTTCACAAAGTGTTGAATTAAGTTCAGATACTTCTCTTTGATCTATTCACATCTGTAAAAGCCCAATGACAGACCATTCAGTAAGGGGAAATGCCTTAGGATCACTTTTCAGTCTAAAGCTTTATGAGAAACACATCTTAATCCATCATCTTTTTAATGTATTGTTGAGTTTTTGTTTGTTTGTATGTTTGTTTCTCCCCAGTTAGTGGTAGACATTGGAATTCCAACCATGGCAGAACAATTAAGAGAATTCCTGGTGTCATAATTCTAGGGCAAGTGTTATATTCAAGCAAGCACCAATAGTACAGGAAGCAAGGAGTGACATTTAGGTTCAACTCTCTGAAGTTCTGCCAAGAGAATCTGAAATAAGGACAAATCTGGCATGATTCTGCTTTGGGGTATGAATAGAACAAAGAGAGAAGCCAAAGCTGACTTAAGCTATTTTGAAAACAGTTCCAGTTGTCTAGCCTATTCAAAAAGGTTTGTCTTTTGGTTAGCCCCAGGAAAAAGTCTGATAATTTCCACACATACTTCATAGTTTTTTCAATGCACAGAATCACATTTCTCTTCTTAATAGGTCTGTGCATTACCAAACTTTCTTTGTGTAGATGCATCAAGATGGAATAAAGGGAAGGAACAAAGAGAAAGAGGTTAAGGAAAGAAAGAAAAATGCATCAAGATGGAATAAATGGAAGGAATGAAGAGAAAGAGGTTAAGGAAAGAAAGAAAGAAAACAGAAAGCATTAAGTGCTCAGTATCTTAAGTATTCTCTCTCTCTCTCCTCTATAAATATGATTTTATCCTCCCAACCATGGATGGTAAATACTATTTTGAAGTTGAAGAAACTGAAACTAACTCAAATAGAGGTTAACTTGTCCAGGGTCACCAAACTAGTTAAGTATTTCAGGCTGGATTTGAAATTGCATGACCACTCTACAGCTGAATCTCCAAAAAAAAAAAAAAAATGCTTCAAGGTGCTCAGAAAAAGGAAGCATTTTAAGACAACTAATTGGTTAAAAAAGGAGACTATGTTTATAAAATATTTTTTCTGAAAATTATATAGCAGAATCTAATATGATTAATATTCATTTTAATATTTAGGCATATATGGTGCATACATAATGCATATTAATATATGTATATCCCAGTTTTCTCACATCCCCTCCAACATTTATCATTATCCTTTTTTGTCCAAACCAATCTGAGAAGTGCTAGATGGTATTTCAGAATTGTTTTAATTTGCATAACTCCAATCAATAGGGATTTAGAGCATTTTTTCATATAAGTATAAATGCCTTTAATTTCATCATTTGAAAATTATCTTCATATTCTCTGACCATTAATCAATCGGGGAATGATAATTATAATGTATTATATTAATGCATTGTTGGTGGAGTTGTAAAATGATCCAACCATTCTGGACAGCAATTTCAAACTATGCCCAAAGGGCTATAAAACTATGCATACTCTTTGACCCAGCAGTGCCATTACTGGGTCTGTATCCCAAGGAAATCCTAAAGGAGGGAAAAGGACCACATGTGCAAAGCCATTGGTAGCAGCTTTTTTTGTGGTAGCAAAGAATTGGAAAAGGAGTGGATGTCCATCTATTGTGAATGGCTGAATTAGGTAGTGGAATATTGTTCTATAAAAATGATAGAGAGGCTGATTACAGAAAGATCTGGAAAGATTTAAATGAACTGATGTTGAGTGAACAAGCAGAACCATGAATACATTGCACATAATAACAGCAAGAATGTGCAAATATAAACTATGAAAGACTTGCTTCTTAGTAGTTCACTTATTCAAAGGAATCACAATAGACTTTGGATAGAAAATGCCATCTGCAAACAGAGAAAGAACTAAGAAGACTGAATGTAAATCAATACAATGTATGTTCACTTCTTTTTTCTGTATTTTTATCTCTCCCATGTTTTTTTTTTTCCATTTGCTCTGATTTTTCTGTCCCAACATAATTCATAAAACAATGTGTGTTTTTTAAAAATAAACTAAAACGTCTATATCTATGCATGTATACATAAGGATACATGATATCTATTTTTTCATAAGATTTAACATTAATTCATATTAATGGCTTTGTCAATATCAGCTGTCATATTGTTATTCATATATATTTCAAAGTAAATGAAATAGATTCAATCCCTATCTCATTTATCATAAAGGAAAGATACTGACCACAAACTGTGCCCTTATTTTTAGTCTAAAATCTGGCAAATGGGTTTCGTTAGACGATGGAACTACACAAAAATTTGTGGGGAATTCAGTAAAACTCTGAATGCTCAATTCCTACAAACTTTTGAAGAATCTTTATGTTAAGGTGATATAGAACATACTCAATGACACCTTGCTATTTTCTTTTCCAAATATTTCATTTTAAGTAAAGAGAACCATAGCATCACAATTGTAATTCCATTTTGATTAGTCAGCTTAGAATGCAATATGTTTGATATTAATGTATTAATTCTGGTAAAATACAGAAAACATGTGCATGCACTCCCACACATTTTGTTTTCTTCAAACCCAATGGACAATGTCCTATCTACATTCCTAACTTCAGAACAGATGATGAATTGATTCATAATCTCATCAGAGTGAACCTATTCTATGAAATTTTAACATTTTATGAGTACTCTGTTAAATGAGGTGTGAGGGCTTTTCAAAATCCCCCCTTCACCTGCAACCCACTAATCAACAGGAAACAGATGGGCTCATCCAGGAGTTTAATCAAACACTTAAGCAGATGTGAAGGAGATTCATCACCAGTCAACCAAGACATCGAAATACATCATCACTGTTTATTTTTCTTGCCTGTTTTGACACTTGTCAATCATCAACATTACTCTCTCTTTGGAAAAATTCAACCAGATGTACCCCAGGATTTGGTTGACTTTAATTAGGAAATTTTAACAAGATACACAGGACTATTTCTATGAACAGTAAAATTAATTATATTGTTCAAATTCAAAAATCAAATGATATAAGGGAATGTAGTCATATTAGGGAAAATGGGAAGCCTTGCTTTTTTATAGGTAAAGGATGATATCAAGATGATGCTGACTTTTGTAGAGAAATTAGTTCATCCATCTTTCCATATATATCGATTAAGTAGTGATGGACCAACATACCCTGAAAATCAAAATAAGTGTAGTATCAAGAACTGGAACAATGATTTAATTGAGCTCAAAAATATTCCCTACAAAGGCAAGTTGGTACCATCTCTATAAAATAGAGACTAAATATTGGACTAAAATATTGGAATATTGACTATTTTGTTTAAGGACACATAAAGAGGTATGTAGATGCTTTAAAAATCAAATCAATTAAAATTAATGATTTTGAAATAAACTTTCCTTTATACTTGACAAGCTCTTACTTTCTACCTCCGTACCTATTTCTTTCACTGGAGAGATATCATTTAAATGAATAAATGTTGTAAAGAAAAAAAAAAGAAAAACAACAAAACAACAAATTCTCATTGGCCATAAATATGTATCTCTTTTTGCATATTTGGTCCATAAACTCTCTGTCAAGTGAACAGCCTTTTTTATTATCAGTAATAGCAGGTCAATACTATGAAAAAATCAAAATCACTGAAATTTTGCGAAATTTAAAATGAAATAATCAAATTGTGCTGTATATCCATCAGTTGAAAAATTGAAATAATAGAAAATTACAAATTTTGGGTTAGTTGGGGAACATTTGTGTGTGTGTGTGTGTGTGCGCGCGTGTGCGTGCACATTTTTAGATGAGGAATGGGGAATGAGGGGTGGGGAAATTTATTTTTCTGTCAAGGGCCATTTGTACTTTTAAAAATTATTTGTGGATCATGCAAAATTATCAACTTATAGAACTCAAGCAATGGGAAGTTGTTATACATTGTTTTTAGCACATCATTATCTGTGGTTGCCTTAACAAATGATTTTGTGGGCATTATAAGTTTCTCGCCCCTGTTTTGAATGATTTCTTGGATAAATTGTTAAGCCATTTAGGAAATCAATTTAAAATGACACCTGAAAGCTATAACATTTCATATTCTTTAATTGTTATATTCATAGTTGCAAAGATTTGTACACAGATATATTAAGCATTATTTCTGCAGATGATATTGTTTTAGTGATTGGGGATATAGACTCACAAAAAAAAAATGAAATGAAAAGTAATGAAAGCATCTTCTCTTTTACTATTTACTTCCTAGAGGAGAGAGTGCTACCCATCAGGGCTTTGAAGAAATTTAGAGTTTTCAAAAAGAAGAGTAGATAAATGAGAATATTCAGGCTTACATGAGGAAAGAAAGAGATAGAAAACCTACTTGAGGAACAATTAGGAAGTCAATATAATATAGTAACATGAAACATATGATAAAAATGAATGTGCCATCTGGCCATAAAGATAGGTCAGAACCAACTTATTAGTGACTTTAAATGCCAAATGGTGTCTTCCATATTTTATGCTTGAGTCACTGGAGGGGCACTGACACTCCCTGGATAAACAAATTGTCAAGTCAGATTTCTATTTAAGGAATATCTATTTGGGAGATGTGGAAACATGGATTGGAGAGATGAGAGACTCAATAAAGGCAAGATGAGATGGAAACGTTGTCCCTGTCTAGTAAGAGATTATGAGGATGACAGTAATATCAAGAAACAGGGGACAGACTTCACAGATATGTGAGAAATAGAATCAAGTATTTCTATGATAATGCCATTTAACCTCAAGATATTTTAGTGGGTTTTGTTTTGTTATATATTGCTTATTGATTATAATTACTGATGTCCTATTCACTGCTATTAGAAAGATACTAAGATATCAATAGTAACTTGAAAATATCAAAAATCATATTTGACATTTATATGGTGTTTTAAGGTTTAGAAAGCTTTTCATTTATAATAAATATTGTAGTAATAATAACAATAATAGAAGTCATAGTAATTATAACTCCAGCAACAATAGTATCTTTCTAATTTTCACAAGGGATTCATACGGCATTATTATAATGCTATTCGAATTATCTTTTTGCTAAAGGTCAGATTCTCTTTATCTGTGGCCCTATTTTAAGGGACTTGTATAGAATGAATATTCAACTGTGTTCCAAGATTTTTTTTTTCCTCTGGTTTACCTGGGGTAATGTAATAAAAGAGAAAAAAAGCCAAGCATGAAATCTGGGAAACTGGTCTTAAATTATGGCAAATTTGCTTATTATCTTTTCAATTTTCTTAAACCTTTTTAAAGTAAGTTGGTTAGATATTGGGGTAGATCTTAACTTGAGATCCTTTAAGTGTATATATGTATTTGATAATTTAAAAAGGAGTTTCTTTATGATTTTATGTGTTTTTTTTTAATTCAATAACAGTCCCAAGAAAAGAACTGAATCGCAAATGTTACTTTTTTTAAAGTAATGTTTGAGGTAATTTTGGTTCATAGTTCAAAATGTATATCAAACTGGAATCATCTGGAGCCCCTAGCTTATGAGAGAGCAAGATAGTAGAAAGAAGAATCAAGTTCATTTTGTATAATCAGAGGGTTATTTGGTGAGCTAGGAAGGGAAACAGAGGCATTGAAGAAAGTTTGTACAAAACGACTGCTCTTTTCTTTCCCTCCATTGATATCTATAAATGATAGTTTAGAAATGTTTCATACTATCTAGAGGATTTGGTACAGTCAGTTTGGAATATCTAAAGTTGCTCAAGGTAAATTTATGATGTAGGTATTTATATCTCTGAAACTAAAAAAAAAAAAAAAATACGATCTAGGGCTTAATTTATTGTTTGTTATTTGCCTAAATTTAAGAAACTGATGGAGATAATGTTAAGAACTCAGTGTCTTACTGGACACATTTACCAGTAAACCCCTGACTGTGTCAGTCACTGTTCTCTGTATAATTATTTGTCATTCTTAGAATGTATTATTGTAAATTGAATAATGTACTCCAGATGTATTATGAGTACTGTTGGGAACAGTACGACAATTAATTCTCCCATGGATGCATATTAAAATAAAAATTCTAACATAAGAAATTGAATAGAGCTGTAAGGAGATTACAACTGAATTTTCCTTTGCAATAACTTGATTTCGCAGAGGTGTTTTGTTTAGCAACAATAAAAATCAAAGATCAGGATTGTACAATATCTGGGAAAAAATGACAATTCTACTGGCCCATTAAGTAGGTTACATAATCAAGATATTAGATAAATAGAATGAGAAATAGTAGTTAAAGCCTAGGCAGAGACAAAGAGTGAATAATGTGGTAGATGAGCATAAAGAAGGAGAACTAATGATATAGTTACTTTCAAGAAAAGCTACCATGTGAGAAGGTTTAATCAATCTCACTTTATATAAAAATAATGTCCTAGGTTCAAAATTATCAGAAAATAAATGTACATTTATTTTCTCTTGCTTTCTCTTGATGCCACTTCTAACCATCCATACTTCCTCATTGAATCATGAATGTATTCTTGATCTTTCTATAACTATAATACTACAACACATGCCCCAAGGTGCATGGATTTAAGAATGCCACTGTTGCTTAACTGCAACCCAGCATCTAAGGACCATCCAATTTGTGGAAGCTCATTACTATTTGGGAACAGGCCAGTTTTGTTTTTGTTTTGTTTTGTTTTGTTTTTTGGCCATAATAACTCTCTATGATGATTAGTCTTAAATGGATTTCAATCTAGACAAGTGAAAGGAGAAATTAATGGATAAAATCATAAATCTTTGAAGGACTGAAGAAATACTTGGCTAAATCCACTAGTGAGTTGGTCATTGAAGTAGATTACTGAAGAGAAAGAAGGAACTCAGATGCACAGCAGGAAGAATATATCTACCAAGAAGGGGAAATTGACATTATTTTGTCAGTTACCATCATTACTTAGAAAGTGTTAAACTAGGGTTATAGTTCCCTTTATCAGGAAATCTTCCCTTGCTATTCAACTGATTAGTTGTCTTCCTTGGGCTTATTAGAAATCTTGTATTTGAAAATCTAAGTAGTTATCTTTGAAAAACAATGTCATTTGCTTTATTGAAAATAGAATCAATCTGTAGGCCTAAGGACATTTAGGTATAAACATGCAAATAAAAATCACCTTTATTCTAGTGTCTTAACTTATCAACACTTTATATTAATAATATTCTTATTGATTTTTTTTTTTACTTACTGGAACCTTGTCCCTGGTTTTTTATGCTTTGATTGGTGATGATGCATATTTTATCCTTATCACATTGAAAGAGTAAGAGAAATTGAGATATATAAACAGAAAGTAGCAACTGCTGTCAATAGCTTTAAGATGTACAATTGTTTCTATTCTACCTTGAAAATATTTGTTGAAAGCCTGTCAAAATGTGGAGGGATCAAGTGTATGGGCTATTTTTGCTTAACTGTTCTGTATAAAAACTGATGATTTAGCTTGTATTGACAGGAGAGGAACTTGACTGTCACTAAATACCAAATTTTGGCAGAGAAACATACTTTTAGGAAGTCTGAATATTGGTGGTGTTTTCTTTCAATGGTTGTGTTTGTAGTCCCTATGTTATTTGTCCCTGGATATATATTTTTTTTTTCCATTGAAGACGTTGTTTTCTGAGATTTTATGTATAGTCTAGCTGTTGTTTTGCTTTCAAAAATATTCAATTCTTTGTGACTCCATTTGCCAAAGTTATTGAAGTGGTTTGTCATTTTGTTTTCCAGCTCATTTTACAGATGAAGAACTGAGTTAAACAGGAATAAGTGACTTCACTGAAGTCATGTAGCTGGTAAGTTTCTGCAGCTGGATTTGATGAAACTGATTCTTTGATTGCAAGTCCAATGCTTTATGAACTATTCCATCCAGCTATTTCACAAAGTACATGACAAGACTAAGTTCTCAGTCTGTGACAAAGCCAGCCAGTATCTGCATTCTTGACAATATCATCTGAGCATCGCCTTCATATCAAATGAATAGCACATGGAAAGCACTTCACAAAACTTCAAATGCTATATAAATACTAGCCATCTAATACCTTACTTTGAACAGAGGTCTCAGTTCTCATCTGAAAGATAAAGGAAGATATTTATTTTATTTTAAATTATTATTATGATTAGAATTCCAATTATTTGGGTATCTGAGTTGGAGTCATGGAATTCATATGATACATTTATGTTGTCTACAACTATTAGTTATTATACTAATTCTGCCTCAAAGAGATGTTTAGAATAATCATTTATCCAATAGATATTTTTTGTTTGTTTGTTTTGCACCATAGTCATTGTTTCACAATTTTTCCTTTTGGAATTTAAGTCCAAAAAGTGATTATTATTGTTGGTTATTAAGATTATTGGGCAGGGGGAGGCAATATAGAGCATAATAAAGCTAATCTTAGAGCAAGGGAAACAAGCTAACTTTCTACTTTTTAAACGGAATTGTTGTGTGATTCAAGGCAAGGCTCTTAGATTTTCATTGTTGTTGGTGATGTATATATGTCATATAGACAGATAAATGGACAGATTACCAAAGACAGATAGATGAGAAATTGGTAGATCAATAAAACTACCAGGCTATAAGACAGTATTTATCTTCAAGGAATTTATTTATTAATGAGGGAAACAGAGCATTAAAGTGAGTGAAGAGATGTAAGTTACAGAGAAGGTACTGACCTACATTGGTAGAAGTAATTTCCTCACATAGAAGATTTCTATGTCAATGAAATCACAGTTCCAGTCCTTATTCTCTATGCTAAATATTGCACTGAAAAACTATCCATTAAATTTTTATTCTAATTCCTTAACATAGTATAAAAGTGATGCTTGCTCTTGACCACTATGTCAGTAATACACAAACATTGGTAGGTACTATTATTCCAGAAAGATTTCAAGAGCCAATCTAGGGATAACCTGTTTATCATCAGACTAAACTACAGGACTGAATATTAACATAAAATTATATAATGATGCTTTTTTTTGGCTTGATTTGGTATAAAACAAATGAGAATAAATATCAAAGATGATTTGTATTCCCCAAGAGATAGGATGGAGTGGGACATTTCTTCAAAAAAAAAAAAGGGGGGGGGATTTAAGTGTAATTGCTATCAGATTTAAGAATTTGAAAGTTATTAGAAGTCAAATATTCATCCCATGTGACCCCATCTTAATCATGATCTCAGATTTTAATTATTTCCCAAATTGCATTATTTCTTTTTTTTAATTATCATATCTTTTTATTTACAAAACCTTTGCATGGGTAATTTTTCAACATTTACCCTTGCAAAACCTTCTATTCCAAATTTCCCTCTCCCTTTGTACCCTCTCCCCTAGATGGCAGGTCGTCCAAGATATGTTAAATCTGTTAAAGTAAATGTTCAATCCTATATATATATATATATATATATATATATATATATATATATATATGTATGTATGTATGTTAAATCTGTTAAAGTAAATGTTCAATCCTATATATATATATATATATATATATATATATTATATATATATATATGTATGTATGTATGTTAAATCTGTTAAAGTAAATGTTCAATCCTATATATATATATATATATATATATATATGTATGTTAAATCTGTTAAAGTAAATGTTCAATCCTATATATATATATTTATATATTTATACAGTTAGCTTGCTGCACAAGAAAAATGGATCTAAAAAGAAATAAAAAAACCTGAGGAAAAAAATAAAAATGCAAGCAAACAATAATAGAAAGAGTGAAAATTTTATGTTATGGTCTGCACTCATTTCCCACAGTTCTTTCCCTAGGTGAAGATGGCTCTTCACTACTGGACAATTGGAACTGGTTTGAATCATCTCATTGTTGAAGAGATCCATATCTATTAGAATTGACTTTCATGCAGTCTTCTTGTTGCCATGTATAATGATCTCCTGGTTCTGCTCATTTCACTTAGCATCAATTCATATAATTCTCTCCAGTACTCTATGAAATCATCCCATTGGTCATTTCTTACAGAACAATAATCTTCCATAACATTCATATACCACAATTTATTTAGCCATTATCTAATTGACAGGCATCCATTCAGTTTCCAGTTTGTAGCAACTATAAAAAGGGCTGCCACAAACATTTTTGCACAGATAGGTCCCTTTTCCTCCTTTATGATCTCTTTGGGATATGAGCCCAGTAATAACACTGCTAGATCATAGTTCCAATCTGCTCTCCAGAATGGTTAGATATGTTCATAGTTCAAAGAAGAGTGTATCAGTGTTCCATTTTTCCCACATTCCTGCTGACATCCATCATTATCTTTTCCTATCATCTTAGGCAATCTCAGAGGTGTGTAGTGGTATCTCAGAATTGTCTTAATTTGCATTTCTCTGATCAATAGTGATTGGGAGCACCTTTTCATATGATTAGAAATAGTTTTTATTTCTTCATCTAAAAATTGTCTCTTCATATCCTTTGACCATTTATAATTGAAGAATGGCTTGATTGCTCATAAATTTGATTCAGTTCTCTTGAAAGAAAAAAAAAAGTTTTATCTGTTTATTGCTTCCCTTCTAATGTCTGCATTACTTTTGTTTGTACAAAAACTTTTTAATTTAATATAATCAAAATTGCCTATTATGTGATCAATAATTATTTCTAATTCTTCATTGACCACAAATTTCTTCCTCCTCCACAGGTCTGAGAGGTAAACTATTTCATGTTTTCCTAATTTGTTTATAATATTCTTTATGCCTAGATGATGAACCCATTTTAACCTTATCTTGGTATAGAGTGTTAAGTGTGGGTCAATGCCTAGTTTCTGCCATACTAGTTTCCAATTTTCCCAGGGGTTTTTGTCAAATAGTGAATTCTTATTCCAAAAGCTGGGTCTTTGGGTTTGCCAAATACTAGATTGCTATATTATTGACTATTTTGTCCTGTGAACCTAACCTATTCCACTAATCAACTAGTCTATTTCTCAGTCAGTACCAAATGGTTTTTGATGACTGCTGCTTTATGATATGATTTTAGATCTGGTAGAGCTAGGCCAACTTCATTTTTTTTCATTAGCTCTTTTGAAATTCTTGAATTTTGTTCTTTCAGATGAATTTTGTTGTTATTTTTTCTAGGTCAGTACATTAGTTTCTTGGAAGTTTGATTGGTAAAGCACTAACTTAATGGATTAGTTTGGGTACTATTGTCATCTTTATTATATTCACTCGACCTCTCCAAGAGCACTTGTTATTTTTCTAATTGTATGAATCTGTTTTTATTTGTGTGGAAAGTGTTTTGTAGTTTTGCTTATATAGTTCCTGACTTTCCCTTGGCAGATAGATTACCTATTATTTTATACTATCAACAGTTATTTTAAATGGGATTTCTCTCTCTCTTGCTGTTGGATTTTGTTAGTGATGTATAAAAATGCTGATGATTTATGTAGATTTATTTTGCATCTTACAAATTTACTAAAGTTGTGGATTATTTCTATACCTATTTAGTTGATTCTCTGGGTTCTCCAAATAAAGCATCATATCATCTGCAAAGAGTGATAGTTTGGTTTCCTAATTACTTACTCTAAATCCTTTCATTTCTTTTTCATCTCTTATTACTAAAGCTAGAATTTCTTATACAATATTAAATAGTAATGGTGATCTGGGCAACCTTGTTTCACTCCTGATCTTTTTTTGGAAGCTTCCAGTTTATCAACATTACATATGATGCTTAGTGATGGATTTAAATAGATACTACTGATGATTTTAAGGAAGAGTCCATTTATTTCTATACTTGCTAGTATTTTTTAATAAGAATGGATGCTGGATTTTATCAAATACTTTTTCTCCATCTATTGAGATAGTCATATGTTTTTTATTAATTTGGTCATTGATATCGCCAATTATGCTAATAGTTTTCCTAATATTGAACCTGCCCTGCATTCCTGGTATAAATAGTACTTAGTCATGTTGGATTATACTGGGGATGATTTTCTGTAATCTCTTTGCTAATATTTTACTTAAGATTTTTGCATCAATATTCATTAGGGAGATTGGTCTATAATTTTCTTTCTCTGTTTTCATCCTAACTTGTTTAGCTATTAGTACCATGTCTGTGTCATAAAAGAAAGTTGGTAGGAGACATCCATTCCCTATTTTTTCAAATAGTTTATATAGTACTGGAGTTAATTATTCTTTAAATTTTTTATAGAATTCACATGTAAACCCATCTTGCCTTGGCGATTTTTTCTTAGGGAGGTGATTAATAACTTGTTTTTCTTTTTCTAAAATGGGGTTGTTTAAGCAATTTACTTCCTCCTCTGTTAATCTGGGCAAATTATATTTTTGTAGGTATTCCCCCATTTCACTTATGTTATCAAATTTATTTGCAGAAAGTTGGGCAAACTAATTCATAATTATTGCTCTAATTTCTTCTTCATTGGTGGAAAGTTCTCTCTTTATATTTTTGAGACTAACAATTTTATTTTCCTCTTTTCTTTTTCTAATCAAATTTATGAAAGGTTTATCTATTTTGTTGTTTTTTTTCATAAAATCAACTCTAAATTTTATTTATTGATTCAATAGTTTTTTTTTTTTTACTTTCAATTTTATTAATCTCTCATTTTATTTTTTAGAATTTCAAGTTTAGTGTTTGATTGGGGGAGGTGTTAATTTGCTCTTTTTCTAGCTTTTTTAGTTGCAGGCTAATTCTCTGATCTTCTCTTTCCCTATTTTATGCAATTAAGCCTCTAGAGATATAAAAATTTCCCCATATTACCACTTTGGCTGCATCCTACAAATTTTGGGATGTTGTCTCATTGTTTTCTCTTGGATGAAATTAGTTATTGTGTCTATGATTTGCTGTTTCACCCATTCATTTTTTTAGGATATGATTATTTAGTTTCCAATTACTTTTTGTTCTATTTTCCCCTAGCTTTTTATTGAATGTATTTTTTATTGCATCATGATCAGAAAAAAAATTCATTTACTATTTCTGCCTTTATTTATTTGATTTTCAGGTCTTTGTGTCCTAATATATGGTCAGTTTTTGTATATATTCCATGAATTGACCAGAAAAGAATGTAATTCTTTCTTGCTCCATTCATTTTTTCTCCAAATATCTATCATACTTAATTTTTCTAGTATTCTATTTACCCCTTTAACTTATTTCTTATTTATTTTGTGGTTTGATTTACCTAGTTCTGAGAGTACAAGTTTGGAATCTCCCACTATTATAGTTTTTCTGTCCATTTCTTCTTGCAACTCTCTTAACTTCTCCTTTAGGAATTTCCATGCTATACCTCTTGGGGCATATATATTTAGTATTGATATTGCTTCATTGTCTATGCTACCCCTTAGCAAGATATAGTTTCCTTCCTTATCTCTTTTAATTAGATCATTTTTTTTCCTTTTGCTTGATCTGAGATCAGGATGGCTACCCCTGCTTTTTTCACTTCACCTGAATCATAATAGATTCTGCTCCAGCCTTTACCTTTATTTTCTATGTATCACATTTCTTTAAATGTGTTTCTTGTAAACAATATATTGTACGATTCTGGCTTTTAATACAGTCTCCTATCCCCTTTCACTCTATGGGAGAGCTCATCCCATTCACATTTATGGTTAAAACTATTAATTCTGTATTTCCTGCCATCTCCTTATCTCCTGATTTTACTTTTCTCTTTCCTTTCCCCTTAAACCTCTTCCTCAGTATTTAATTCATGAGAACTACTTGCTTCAAACAACCCTCCCCCATTGGAATCCTTCTTCCTTTATAGTCCCTCCCCCTTTTTTATATTTTTCCCCTACTATTTCTGTATTCCTTCCCTTTTTACCTTTCCCTTCCCACTTTTCAATAAGGTCTCAGAAGTTTCTCTATAAACCAAATATGACTAATAATTTCTCTTTGAACCAAATCTGATGAGAGTAAGATTCACACAATGTGCCCTTCTTTCCCTCAAATATAATAGGTTTCTTTTTCCTCTTCATGGAATGTAATTTCCCTCTTTTTTACCTCCATTTTCCCTTTTTTTGGTACAATCCCCTTTCCATCTCTAGTTCCTTTATTATATGATAACAGTAAAATCAAATTATACATACATTTTTTAAAACATTTTTCACTTTTTATTTTCAAAACATATGCATGGATAATTTTTCAGTATTGACCCTTGCATAGCCTTGTGTTTCAGATTTTCCCCTCCTTCACCCTCCCCCCTCCCCTAGATGGCAAGCAATCAAATATATGTTATATATGTTAAACTATATGTTAAATCCAATATGTGTAGACATATTTATACAATTCTCTTGTTGCACAAGAAAAATCAGATGAAAAAGGAAAGAAAATGAGTAAGAAAACAAAATGCAAGTGAACAACATCAAAAAGAGTGAGAATGTTATGTTGTGATCCACATTCAGTTCCCAGAGTCCTCTCTCTGGGTGTAGATGTCTCTTCATCATAAGATCATTGGAACTGGCATCAATCGTCTTATATACATGCATTTTTTATATACAATTCTCAAGAGTTCACCAACAAAACCCAACAGCAAGAGATACAAAGAGAAATTCCATTCAGAATAACTGTTGATAGCATAAAATATTTGGGAATCTATCTACCAAAGGAAAGTCAGGAATTATATGAGCAAAACTATAAAAAAGTCTCCACACAAATAAAGTCAGACTTAAATAATTGGAAAAATATTAAGTGCTCTTGGATCGGCCGAGCAAACATAATAAAGATGACAATACTCCCTAAACTAATCTATTTATTTAGCGCTATACCAATCAGATTTCCAAGAAAATATTTTAATGATCTAGAAAAAATAACAACAAAATTCATATGGAACAATAAAAAGTCAAGAATCTCAAGGGAATTAATGAAAAAAAATCAAATGAAGGTGGCCTACCTGTACCTGATCTAAAATTATATTATAAAGCAGCAGTCACCAAAACCATTTGGTATTGGCTAAGAAATAGATTAGTGGATCAGTAAAAAAGGTTAGGTTCACAAGACAGAATAGTCAACTATAGCAATCTAGTGTTTGACAAACCCAAAGACCCTAACTTCTGGGATAAGAATTCATTATTTGATAAAAACTGCAGGGATAATTGGAAATTAGTATGGCAGAAATTAGGCATGGACCCACACTTAACACCATATACCAAGATAAGATCAAAATGGGTCCTAGGCATAAAGAACGAGATTATAAATAAATTAGAGGAACATAGGATAGTTTATCTCTCAGACTTGTGGAGGAGAAAGAAATTTGTGACCAAAGATGAACTAGAGACCATTACTGATCACAAAATAGAAAAATTTGATTACATCAAATTGAAAAGCCTTTGTACAAATAAAACTAATGCAAACAAGATTAGAAGGGAAGCAACAAACTGGGAAAACATCTTCACAGTTAAAGGTTCTGATAAAGGCCTCATTTCCAAAATATATAGAGAACTGACTCAAATTTATAAGAAATCAAGCCATTCTCCAATTGATAAATGGTCAAAGGATATGAACAGACAATTTTCAGAGGATGAAATTGAAACTATTACCACTCATATGAAAGAGTGTTCCAAATCATTATTGATCAGAGAAATGCAAATTAAGACAACTCTGAGATACCACTACACACCTGTCAGATTGGCTAAGATGACAGGAAAAAATAATGATGAATGTTGGAGGGGATGCGGGAAAACTGGGACACTGATGCATTGTTGGTGGAGTTGTGAACGAATCCAACCATTCTGGAGAGGAATCTGGAATTATGCCCAAAAAATTATCAAACTGTGCATACCCTTTGATCCAGCAGTATTTCTATTGGGCTTATATCCCAAAGACATACTAAAGAAGGGAAAGGGACCTGTATGTGCCAAAATGTTTGTGGCAGCCCTGTTTGTAGTGGCTAGAAACTGGAAAATGAATGGATGCCCATCAATTGGAGAATGGCTGGTAAATTGTGGTATATGAATGTTATGGAATATTATTGTTCTGTAAGAAATGACCAGCAGGATGAATACAGAGAGGACTGGCGAGACTTACATGAACTGATGCTAAGTGAAATGAGCAGAACCAGGAGATCATTATACACTTCGACAACGATATTGTATGAGGACATATTTTGATGGAAGTGGATTTCTTTGACAAAGAGACCTAACTAAGTTTCAATTGATAAATGATGGACAGAAGCAGCTACACCCAAAGAAAGAATACTGGGAAACGAATGTGAACTATCTGCATTTTTGTTTTTCTTCCCGGGTTATTTATACCTTCTGAATCCACTTCTCCCTATGCAACAAGAGAACTGTTCGGTTCTGCAAACATATATTGTATCTAGGATATACTGCAACATATCCAACATATATAGGACTGCTTGCCATCTAGGGGAGGGGGTGGAGGGAGGGAGGGGAAAAATTGGAACAGAAACGAGTGCAAGGGATAATGTTGTAAAAAAATTACCCTGGCATGGATTCTGTCAACATAATTATTATTAAATAAAAATTAAAAAAAAAAAAAACAAAAACAATTCTCTAGAGTTCTTTTTACCTTTTTATACATCTCTTGAGTCCTATATTTGGAGATCAATTTTTTTGTTTGTTGGTTTAACACTGGTCTTTTCATCAGAAATAAATTGAATTCACCTGTTTTATTGAAAGATCATTTTCTTCCTTGGAAGAAAATGCTTAGTTTAGTATGATAGTATTATTCTTGGCTGCATTCCAAGGTCCTTTGCCTTTCAGAATATCAGATTCCAGACCCTTTGATCCTTTAATGTGGAAGCTACTAGATCCTGAGTAATCCTTATTGTGGCTTCTCAGTATTTGATTTTTTTTTTCTGGCTCCTTGAGATATTTTTTTCCTTTGTCAGATAGTTATGAAACTTAGCCACAATATTCCTTGGAGTTTCAATTTTGGTGTCTCTTTCAGGATGTGCTCAGTGAACTATGTCAATGGCTATTTTACCTTCTGCTTCTGTGGCTTCAGGGCAGTTGTCTTTGATGATTTCCTGAAAAATTGTATCTAGGCTCTTTTTTTTTCATCACCATTTCCAGGGAGTCCAATAATCCTTAGATTATTTCTCCTACATCTGTTTTCCATGTCAGTTGCTTTCCAAAGAAGATCTTTTACATTTTTCTATCTTTTTTTTTTTTTTTTTGGTTTTACTTGACTGATTCTTCATGTCACATTGATTCATTCATTTCCATTTGTTCAGTTCTAATTTTTAGTGAATTTTTTTATTCATTTACTTTTTTTTTTTACTTCTTTTTGTATGTTTCCAATTGAGTTTTTAAATGAGTGATTTTGTTCTATAGAATTATTTTTTCATTTCACAATTTTTTAAAGAAGTTATTTTCTTATTCTATTTCACAGATTCTGTTTTCCTGGGAGTCATTTACCTTTTCCAATTCACAAATTCTGTTTTCTTGGGAATTCTTTACATTTTTCATTTCACACATTCTGTTTTTCAGGGAGTTGTTTTCTTTTTTCCACTTTATCAAACCTATCTTTTAATGAATATATACCTTTTCCAAACATTTTTGCAAAGTTTTCTTTTCCTTTCCCCATTTTTCTTCTAGCTCTCTTTTAAGATCTTTTTAAATTATTTTTTCTATGAGAGCCTTGTGTGGGGAATAATTTATATCACCATTTGGGGCTTCAACTGGAGAAGATCTGATTTTAGTCTCCTCAGGATTTGAAATCTGTTCTTCTCTTTCACCATACAAACTGTCTATGGTCAGAGTTCTCTTTGCCTTTTTATTTATTTAAAAAAAAATAGTTGGGACCCACTTTTAAGGCAAGGGAGGCTTTCCAAGCTTCCTCTACAGGCACCAGGAAGTGGTGGAGGGACAGCAGAGCAGTAATTGCTATGCATAAATTGATATGCTGAGTGTGGCCAGGTCCCATGAGACTCTGGTGCTTTAGGGTTCACTCTTTATCTTTTGTGTTTGTATTGGATGTTTTACAACTTCTCTGCTGATCTACTGGCTTGCAACCAGGGAAGAGAAGCCAACACTCTGATAAGAGTCCTCTCTATAAATTTTCTGCAGGACAGTCTGTCCCATGGAAACCACACCCCACCCTGGTCTGAACACCTTGTCCTGGCCTTTGTGCTCTGCTTGCCTGCTTGCCTTTGTTTGGCCTCCCTCCCTCAATGAAAACAGACCTTTTCTGGTGATCTTCTCCTGGTAAATTGCTATATACTCAATATTCATGGATTCTGTCAGTTTAGGACTATTTCAGGGGCTGAATTTTGTAATTAATGTGAGGTTAGGAGGAAAACTCAGAAAGAAACATATGTCCTCTCCACCATCGTGGCTCTGCCCCCAATAGCATCATTTCTGTAATTCCATCCTCTTACTGATTGATTAGAAAAATATATAAATATTTTATTACCATGATTGCCATCATCAACATTATTGTAATCATTGTAATCATTAATAATTTGATGATCATAATGATAATAATTTATTTTATTTCAGTAATGTCTTTGTCTAAAGTTGTAGAATCATGGCAAATAGAAACTCCAATATTCTAGTCTTTTCTCAGTGACAGTCTAAAAAATAAACTCCCTTTAAATCTACCTTTGACTGATACATCATTGATCTGTGTGTGTGTTTACCATTATATGTTATTTTTTCTATTTTGCTTTATTTTCCTTGTCTTTTTATTTTTTTATTAAAGCTTTTTATTTTTCAAAACATATGCATGAATAATTCTTCAACATTAGCTTTTGAAAAACCCTGTGTTCCAATTTTCCTTCCTTCCCCCATGCCATCCCCTAGATGGCAAGTAGTCCAATATATGTTGAACATGGTAGAAATATATGTTAAAAACAATATATGTATACATATTTATACAATTATTGTGTCACACAAGAGAAAAAGTGAAGCAAAATAAGATGCAAGCAAACAACAATGGAATAGTGAAAATATTATCTTGTGAACCACACTCAGTTCCCAAAGACCTCTTACTGACTTAAATAGGGCTAACTGATTTATTCATGACCCCATAAGTTATAAGTATCTGTAATGGGCTGAGGCTTGAGTTGATGCACTGAGGTCCCAAGCACATGAGGCTAAATAGTAATTGGACCATACTCTATTAATATATAATCTTGGAGAAAGAATGGCCCCCGCCCACTCTTTGTGCAAGTCCTGGTGTGTTGTATAGGAAATGACGATTTTGGTGGGTGGAGGCAGGGGAGTGGAAAAGGGAGGGGAAGGAGAGTCTTTTGGGATTGACATTGCCACAGTTGGCTCAGCTCACATCTCTCTTTGTTAGCTGATTTCCTGTCGCAGCTGCCCATATTGCTATCGCAATCTTTCTTGCCTATATTTGCTATCACAATCTTTATTCACCTCTTCACTTGAATAAAGACTGAAGATTTTTCCCTTAACCTGAGTTCCTGACTCCGGCTGATTTTAAATATGCGATCATTACAAGTATCTGAGGCTAGATTTGAACTCAGATGTTCCAGACTCTAGGCTTAGTGTTGTATTTCACTGAACCAACTTAAACTTCTTTCTCTTTTTTGAAGGTAAGGCTAGAATATTAGATTTCAACTGTGCCTTGATTCTGTGAACTTGATTCAGTTCAGTCATACTAAATATACTTACTAAGGTAGCTTTGCCAAAAGAGTTTCATTCCCAAATCTTGAAATTGTTTTATTTTTTATGACCCGAGATACTCTAATATTTAGTGCATTTTTTTGGATTATTGTTCTTTCAAATTCATATGTTTTTAAAGTAACAATCTTCTTTGCTTGTCCTGTTTTTTTCAAGACCCTTCAAAGTTGCTAACTTTTCCCCCTTGCACAGGGCAATAAATGCTTAAAGATATGCATCTAAAATACTTTTTGGTTAAGATTAATAAATAAAATAGTACTGGGTGCAGATAGTCCAAACTCTGTTGACAATTTGAGAAAGTCATCTAAAAATAGCCAATGATGTTATTTATGCTTTGATTGTGTAAAAATTTTTCAATCTCTTAAAGAGAATCTTAATCTTTCTTTTCCCTGTAGGGTTCATTTTTTTGAAATATAGACATACATAAGTCATGGATAAATTTCTCCACAGCATTTCAGTAATCCATCTGATTGAGGAATTAACAAAAAAATATTAATTGGGCTGTCAAGGAAATGATATTTCAAATTGTGGGTTGCATCTGATCATGACCATGCAGATAGATCGATGAGAACTTACCTCTTCCTTAACTCCTTGACAATTTGAAGTTGTTTTTTTGTTTCAATGCCCTTTTCTAGTCTTATGCATTTTTTACTACTTTTAAAAATAATTCATTCATATATAATTTTGAACACAGTGCAAAGTGGATTATGCCACTGAAATAATATTTTAAAAGGTTTATTTATCTATTTATAGACTTGTTTTATTTATTGATTAATTTAGCCAAGCAACTAACTCATAGAAAATTGTTTCACAAGTATAGATTAGAAACTCATTTTGTTGTCTTAGAATGTTTCTGGGGATAGTGATATATTAAGTGGCTCTGCTCATTCTCTCATACTTTATATATATTGAATAACAGCTGAACTCAGGTCTTCTTGACTTCCAGAACTATCCCTTTCTTTACTACCCAATCCCTAAATCACTGAAAAAATGTTTTGTTTTAAACAGTCATGTTGTGCTATTGGATATTTTCTTCCAAAGCAAATAATAATAATAATGATAATAATAATGATGATGATAGAAATAATCAGCTATGTAGAATCACAGAATACTGGAATTAGAAATGGTTTTAGAAAATAATTCTAAAACATCAAAAATCTTAATATTACTTACATTTTATAAATTGTGAGCCTTCATCACAATCCATATTTTAAACACAGTTTAAGTTTCTAACATGAATTTTATGTAGGGATATTGTTTCTTAGGTTCAATGATCTTTCTTTAGCAAAAAAGCCTTTGATGAATGACTGTAAAATCAGAACCCCACAGTATAAATGGACAAGGATTACCATCCCTCTTATGTAATACACCATGACCAAACAATTTAGGAGCATAACACCTAGAAAACATACCTGATCAACAGTTTGGCATCTTTAAGAAAAGCCAAAACTGTGACAATAAAGAATCATTTGTTTGAATCCTTAAGGAATATGGAAAAAAGAGTTATAAAGTCAAGCAAAAAAGAAAAAAAATAGACTAATAGCATACAGTTAAAAAATGCATTGACGATATGGGTTTAGATTTTGTGATTCATTGATGCATGCTTCATTGCAGTTCAATAATGGAATACCCTCTATCTGCCCATTCTACTTAATTTTCCTTGCTGTCTATTGTATCTGTAATTCTCTCTTTTTTTTTCTTTTCCAAATCCCAAATTCCTGACTTTCATCAAGTCTCAACTAAAATTTCACTTTCTGAATTTGCATGAATTTTTTAGTTATATCATTTTCACTTTCACATTGTCAATCTCATATGTCTGGGCATTTGCAACAGGGAAAAACAATGAGAGGCTTAATGCAAAAAAAGTTTCAGTGGCTGTTTTCTACAAGCTCCTTCACTGGTCTTGTTAACCCAGTGATTGTAAAGAATACCCTATAAATTCATTGCCTTTTTCATTGTTTGCCTTTAAAACTCTAGTCTTGTGTTGGAAACACATGGCTGAAATGTAATACAAGGTTGGGCTCTAAGTACACTTGTGCAAAGTCAGTCATGTAGCTTAGTGAAAAGTAAAGGTATTAAATCATTT
Source organism: Antechinus flavipes (assembly GCF_016432865.1). Taxonomy (NCBI): domain Eukaryota; kingdom Metazoa; phylum Chordata; class Mammalia; order Dasyuromorphia; family Dasyuridae; genus Antechinus; species Antechinus flavipes. The sequence continues at coordinate 29,208,242 of NC_067399.1, read as the reverse complement.
TGTGCTAAACATCCATGGGCAATCTAGGCCTAAACTATCTGGCTTGATATATCAAAGCTGTCAATCCTATCTTTAATTGAAATCTTAAGATAAATATAAGCTCCCTTTTTCTATACTCTCCTACTCCAAGACCCTTAAAGGATCTCAAAGAGAACACAAAGGAGATGCTGCTGAAGGATTGTTTCAAGCTGGCATATACATCACAGTCTCCAGTGATATCCACCTGCAGTGATAGATCATTGTCAGAGGTAATATCAAAACTTCATCAGTCAGTATGTCTTGCTATAACTATCATTACAAAATTAATAATCTCTCCCTTAGTTTTCAGAAACCCGTTAAAATAGAGAGGTTTACATCAGTATAACACTCTCACATTACAACAAACACATTCCCATTTAATAAACTTATCATCCATGTGATTTCCTGGAGTAAAAAAAAAAAATATATATATATATATATATATATATATATATATATATATTATATATATATATATATATATATATATATATATTGACTTTTAAAGCCTTTCATGGCCTTGTGTGCCATAATAAGGTCTTTATTTTTGTGTGGTCACTGACAGCTAAGTAGAAGAAGTACAGAGAATGAGAGACTGAAAAGCTAGAGAACAAACAACATAGAGTTGACAGACCAGGGAGAAGTGTCTGTTGAGATAAGGAAAGTGAATGATTGTTTTCAAGTTTACATAGAGGTTAAGAAGAAAGAAATTGAGAGAAAACCATTAGATTATGCGTTTTAGAGATCATGCCAAACTTTGTTGTTAATATTTTTGATTGATAATTCTGCAAAACAGACTCTAGCATTAAGAACAAAATGAGAGAATAGGAACTAAATAAATTGAATAAAGATAACCTTTTCAAGGAATTTAGCCATAACAGCGAATGGTGATAGGAAATAAGAGCTAGCAGGATTGGTTGAATGGAGTGAGTTTCACTCCTTCACTATCCTTGTGATTCTTCTGTAGTTCAAAGACAACTTTGTTTTTATTCTTGTATTTTCAATGCTTTATTTCATGGACTAGCCACATGAACAAGTGTCAGTTGTTGGACAAAGTATGCATTCCAATGAAATACTCTTCAAGTCAGGAAAAAGTGAAAAAGACTTTCAACATTATAAAAGACTTATGGATAGATGTGGCTCTCTTCACCACCGAGATGATCCAAACCAGTTGCAATTGTTCAGTAATGAAGAAAATCAACTATACCCAGAAAGAGATCTATGGGAAATGAGTGTGGACCACAACATAGCATTTCCACTCTTTCTGTTATTGTTTGCTTGCATTTTTGTTTTGCTTCTCAGTTTTTTTCCCACCTTCTTTAAAGATCTGATTTTTCTTGTGCAGCAAGATAACTATATAAACATGTATACATATATTGTACTTAACATATACTTCAGCATGTATTAGATTACATACCATCTAGGGGAGGGAGTTGGGGGAAGGAGGGGAAAAGTTGGAACAGAATGTTTTGCAAACATCAATGTTGAAAAATTATCCATGCATATGTTTTTTTTTTTTTCTCATTGAGAAATATATTTTTTATAACTTTTTATTGACAGAGCCCATGCCTGGGTAATTTTTTTTTACAACATTATCCCTTGCACTTATTTCTGTTCTGACTTTTCCCCTTTTTCCCTTCCCCCCTTCCCCCAGATGGCAAGCAGTCAATACAAGTTAAATATGTTGCAGTGTATCCTAGATACAATATATGTGTGCAGAACTGAACAGTTCTCTTGTTGCCCAGGAAGAATTGGGTTCAGAAGGTAAAAATAGCCTGGGAAGAAAGACAAAAATTCAAGCAGTTTACATTAATTTCCCAGTGTTCTCTCTTTGGGTATAGCTGCTTCTGTCCATCCTTGATCAATTGAAACTGAGTTAGATCTTCTCTTTGTCAAAGAAATTCACTTCCATTAGAATACATCCTCATATAGTATCCTTGTTGAGGTATATAATGATCTCCTGGTTCTGCTCATTTCACTTAGCTTCAGTTCATGTAAGTCTCACCAATCCTCTCTGTATTCATCCTGCTGGTCATTTCTTACAGAATAATAATATTCCATAACGTTCATATACCACAATTTACTCAACCATTCTCCAATTGATGGGCCTCCATTCATTTTCCAGCTTCTAGCCACTACAAACAGGACTGCCACAAATATTTTGGCACATACAGGTCCCTTTCCCTTCTTTAGTATCTCTTTGGGGTATAAGACCAGTAGTAATACTCATGCATATGTTTTGTAAATAACAAGCTATTAAAAAAAAAAAAAGACTCATGGGAGGACACAGTAGAAGCCTACAATGTAGATGAAATTGGATGAATTAAGTCTGAATCATGTGAAGGATTATACAAATCACTTAAATTACATATCAGTTTATGTAAGGTCTAAGTCCTTAACAGAGTGCAGATATACAATAACTGCTTAAAGGAGGCCTATTGAATTTAATTTTCCACCTTAGCAATACCAATATTTCAAGCAAGCAAAAAGGTCTTATTGATAGCCTACTATGTGCCATTAGTTGTACCACACACCAAAGACACAGACAAATATATATATCCCTACTGTCAAAAATTTTACATTTTATCAATTGGCCATTACTAAAATATGGCTCTCAGAACTAAAATATCCCATCAGATTATGACTGACAAGAGTAATTTAACTATCATCTCACTCTTCCTTATATATTGAAAATCTTAAACTTGAGTAACAATATAAGTCAATTCAAATATTATTGTCATGCTCAGTAAGGTCATTCCTTATGTCTCTGGTATTTAACCTTGTAATCTCAACTATATTTGGTCAATGAAAAAAAAAATTTTTTCTTGATTATAGAGAATATGTTAGATCCAAAGCATTCATGTAATGAGGACTATATCTAAGCACGGGGAAAAGAGTAGCTTTATGTGTTTAAGTAAGGATTCTGGATTTCTATTTAATTAATTTTGGGAATACTTTAAAAAAACTATGTCAAATTATCAAGAAGACATATAATTAAGAATACATAATATTTAAAAGATATATATGGTTACATACATGGATATTATGAAAAACTCTATCCCCAAATATTTCTGCCCTCCGGCCTTCCTTTGATGTTAGGTTTCTTAGTGGAGAACCATCAAACTAAAGAATTGTAACTAGTGAATTAATTGAAATTAATTCAGTGAAATAAAGATTATACTTTCTTCATGTCTAGTCTTTCTGAATATAAATATTTTCTTAAAAGATACAGAAAACCTAAAGAAATAATGCCACAATTAAAGAAAATGATTGCTCATTGTTGAGGTACATGAATGTAATTTTTTTTTAAAATCATAGTACTATCAAAATTAGTTTAAAAATTCTGTACTATCCAACCAAAATTATCAAGATGATCCTTTATGTATTTGGAAAAATAATAAGATAATTCAATTTGAAGAAGAAAATATATAAAATATTAAAGGAAATGATAGGGGAAATAAAAGTTAAATACTACATTAAGACCTCAAAATTTTTCTAAAGTTGCAATCATAAAAATAATCTGTACTTTTAAGCAATAGGAAATAAAAATCATCTGACTAGCCTTTGTATTAAGAACTTTAAGTAGTTTGTCCATTTAAGGAATAGTTTGTTTTTTTTTTTTTTGCTTTTTTCCAGTACAACAAATGCCAACAAATTTGTACTTCCCCAATTATAGGAAATCCCTTAATTTTTACAAAAGTTTATAAATTTAAAGGAATCAGGTAGGATTCCTGTGGGTATACAGTGGGTAGAGAGCTGGCAGGGGTGGAATCAGGAGGACATCTTTGTGAGTTCAAATCTACCTTAGACATTTACTAGTTATTAACTCTGAACAAACCATTCAACACTGTGTGCCTTAGTTTCCTTAACCATATAATGAGCTGGAGAAGAAAAAAAGAAAATCACTTTATTTTTTTCCAAGAAAAGTCCAAATGGTATCATAAAAATTGGACTCAGAGATAATGCACTGGCCATTGGCCAATGCATGACTCTCTTTGTTTCCCCAACTCTTCCTTTTTATGATTACTGAGGGGGTGATGGGAGAAAAAAATTCTTGATAATTAAAAAAATGCAATCTAAAATGTTAAAATAAAAATATCTATTATTTATTAAAAGATATTGCTATAATACAGGTCAAAAGTGATAGCATTTAAAACTACATTTGAGGCTTTGTAATCAAGAAAAAATTGGACAAATATGAGAAATATTGTGGATATAAATTAATCAAAGTTTGACTCTTATTTAGACAAGAGTGTGAGAGAGAAGAGTCAAAATGACTTTAAAGTTACAAAATTTAATGATATATCTGGAATGGAGGAAATTTAGAACACTGTTTTTGGGGTAGATTTAACACTTTTTTAAAAATTTCATCTTGTCTTGGGTGTCTCAATAATACATTCATAGTGCCTCTGAAGAAAATATTTATTAAATAGTTCCATTTTAATATAGTCTTAACAATTTTAATAAGGATTCATGCCCTAACAACTCAGGAAACATTTAAAAAATAATGTAAACACTGAAAAATACATTTTCAAAACTGTAGCTATTTATTCATGGAATGAAATGTATTATTCAAAGCTTCAAAGATTTTAGAATTAGAGTGGACACTGTTACCCTATTTTCATATTTCAAGGTCATTTTTGAGTGATATTTGTGTTTTTCTTAAAAATAAAAAAAATTTTTAAAAATACTCATAGCAACTTCCAAAATGATTTTGCAAACATACAATGTAACAAAAGATGGAACAGTTACTCATTTATTCAAATATTTAAATAATTAAAAACATATCTCAAGTATATGATATCTTCTTTGAGATTAATTCAGTCCAAACTAATATTGTAAATGAACTATCATAAGCCACATGTTTCTCTTAATATATATATATATATATGTATATATATAATATATATATAGTTTGCTTGTTTGTTTGTAAATGTGTACGTGTATATATGTATTTACATACATATATTATGCTTATATATATATATGATGTTTACAGATTAATATTTTATATATTCTGCTATATACAATGAACTTGATTAAGGAGATTCTTGGACAAAGGACTAATCCTTCCCTCCATTATTTTATTAAAGCTTTTTAATTTTCAAACAATATGTATGAATAATTTTTCAACATTAACCCTTGCAAAACCCTGTGTTCCAATTGTCTCCCTCTTCTCCCCACATCAGATAGATTAAAAAGTAATTCAATATATCTTAAATATGGTAAAATATATATTAAGTCCAATATATGCAATTATACATTACACAATTATCTTGCTAAACAAGAAAAATCAAATAAAAAAGTCAAAAAAAAAAAAAAGAAAAACAAAATAAAATAACGCAAGCAATTAACAGAAAGTGAGAATGCCATGTTGTGATCCACACTTAGTTCCCACAGTTCTTTCTCTGGGGGTAAATGGTTCTCTTCTTTTCAAGAATATTGGGACTGGTCTGAATTGTCTCAGTGTTGAGAAGTGCCACGTGCATCAAATTCTTCATCACATAATCTTGTTGTTGCCATGTACTATGACCTCCTGGTTCTGTTCATTTCATTTAGCATCACTTCATGCAAATTTCTTCTGAAATTATTCTGCTGATCGTTCTCTATTTTTTCTATGCTGAGGTGGAGTTCCTCTGTTTCTTAACTTAAACTTACATCACAAACAAATATGTTTTTTACATATCTAGTTCTTTGAAAAAAATATGGTTATGGGATTAAAACTCAATGAAGTTATATTCTGCTAGTATTTGTTGAGCACCTGCTTCATTCCAAACATTAGATTAAGACATACAGATTCAAGGGGAGGGATTTAAATATATATGTATATATTTCTTATCAAAGAGCTTTTATTCTATTATATCAAACACAAATCTTATTATAACTTCCCTGTGCCTTAATTTCCTCATTTGTAATATGAAAGGTTGGACTTGAAAATTTTAAGATATTTTTATATTACTAGCTTATGCTCCAAAGATGCCATGATTTGCTTTAGCTTTTCAATGAAAGCAGTGAAGTCATTTAAATCTAGAATGTCTCCTTTGGAAGTGATATTATGATTGAAACATGTTCAAGCTCACCACATTGTATATGTGTATATGTGTGTGTGTATTCATACACACATTACTCTCAATTATATGTGTAAGAAAATGTATATTTGTACGTGTGTGTATATATTCTTGTGTGTTTTGGTAATTAATATAAATTGACTTGGTGTACACAAAAGTTGGTTCATTGTATTTGTTAAATGAGCACATTATTAATGATGTCCTGAGTTCCCACATGATCACATGATGCCTTGGTATAATTATTTATGAGTTAAACAGAGAGTGTTTTATACAGAAACTTGAAGGTGTAAGAGCTGAGAGAACTCTTGAAAGGGAATGAGATCTAGTCACTGTAAACTCCTGGCTGAATTTTTGGTAGCAATAACAATTACTCTTTAGGGAAGGCATTGTTTGTGGAAACATTTTAAGAATGAACATTGTGACACAAAAGCATATCCCCCCACCCCCATCACCCAGTTTGCTGTTGAGTAGGTGAGCTTGACCTTGTTTGATTCATAATGACACTTCCAAAGAAGAGATTCTAGATTTAAACTACTTCACTGCTTTCACTGAAAAGCTAAGGCAAATCATAGCATCAGTGAAGCATAGGCTAGTAATGTAAAAAGATCTTAAAGTCAAGTCCAATCTTTTCATATTACAGATGACGAAATTGAGAAATAAACAGGGAAGTTTTGACAAGCTCTTTGTCTGATATGATTGAATAAAATCTCTTTAATAGCAAGACTTTTTAAAGTCCCCTCTCCTTGAATCTGGCTTAGTCCAATGTCTTCAACAAAGCAGGTGCTCATCAAATACTGGTTGAATAGAACTTCATTGAGTTTTTTTTTTTTTTCAAAGAATTAGAAGTGCAAAACAAAAAACTTGTTTATGATATAACCTTAAGATACAGAGGAACTTCACTTCAGCATAGGAAAAAAAAATGGAGGGGAGGATAAGCCTTTCCTCCATGAGCTTTTCTTAATAAAGTCCATTGGGGTTTAAGGAATTGAATTGGCTTTATAATCTAAATCTCTCTCCCTTGGGAATTAGGTGAAAGCTAATGATTTATCTGGATTAGAGTCCCACAAAGAAATTCATATCATACTACCACTTAGTCACACAAAGTTATGTGGAATTCAGGGTAGATGCTTGCTATCACTGACATTAGTAAATCCCCTGAGAAACCCTGTCCCTCATTTATTGTATTCATTGCAAGCTAAGCGATGCACTGGGTTGGCAGTTATAATTTTGTGAAGAGGTGGGCATTTTTATCAGTCTCCAAAGAATTCAAACTGGAGAAAATATCTGCCTCTGAACACTTTATATGACTTTTATTTGAGAGAACATCTCTAAAAGATTTAAGAGCTAGACAATTTCTCACTTGGGCTGCCTGTATTTCTATTTCCACTAACTTTTTCATATCTTTTGAAGTAGTTTCTGAAGGTCTATAGAAGCACAGGTGAATAATTACTCATAGTCTCTGGCCCATTTTTCTTATTTCTCTCACCCAGTTACTCTATAAAATAAAACCGGGCCCATTATATTGGAATCAAGACAAGTCTGCCTACTCCCTAGGCATTATACCTTTCCATTAAAGAGGCACATCACCTTGACCTGAAACTTTTTCATCTCTCACTGGCCATGCACACTTAAGTCCAAACAGTCTGAGTTTGTCAGCAAAAAGACAATACCAATATCCACTCAAAAAGAGTTTAACTGGGAAAGAAAAGTATTTTTTTTTTACTTTCTATAAGCAAGTAAATAAATTTTATAATGAAGGATTATAGAAAAGTCAGGTATTAGAAATGAAGCATCCATGCAACTATAGAATTTGAAATGGTCTCCTTAATATTGAATTTATATCCATATTGTACATTTTCATTGTGACAAAACTGATCACTATATCCTGCCTGATATTAACTTTAAACAATATAATGTCAATTGAAGTGCTTTTTACTACTTCAGAACATTCATTATTTGAAATAACCAGGGATCTAGACATATTTAAAAAATGATTTATATTTTCTTGTCCAAAATATAGGTGGGGAAACCTATATTGCACAGAAACAAAATGAGTTGATTTAAGAGAGATATGTTCCAGAAATAAGTAGGTAATAATCAATTAATCAATCCTTACTCAATTAGCACTTACTACATGACAAGAACTGATGAGTACAGGATTCTAAAAGGCAAATTTAGATTTAAAACACCAAGGGAAAAAAAAAATTTAATTTCTTTTGCTGAGGCAATTGGGGTGAAATGACTTGCCCAGGATCAAATAGCTAGGAAGTATCACGTGTAGCAGGCCAAATTTGAACTCAAGTGCTCCTAACTTCAGGGTAGTTCCTCTATCTACTGTGCCACCTATATGCTGCCCCCCCTCCCAACATTTTCTTCCAAATAATATTTTCTCTAAGTAAAATGAGCTACTCAAAGATGTAGTACAGCACTCCTTAGTGAGGTTTTTACTACCAAGGCTGTATAATTTTATGTCAGGCTACATACTTGTTAGCTACGTCATGGAAAAACATGGTTAAGATATGTGTTGGATTCTTGGCTTCTGAAGTCCCTTCAAATGTTGAAAGGTGACATTCTTATGAATTGGGTTGAATTGTAGGGGTGTGGAAATGTTCAGAAGTATGGAAATATTCTAAAATATTCTAAAATCTAGCACATTTGTGTGTTTATGTCCAATTCTTGTAATGACCGTGTTAGCACCCTGGATCCTTTAAAATCAGCCATAGTCAGAATAAGCAAAAGCCCTTGATTTTTATTCTTTATTGAAGGGAGAGGAGAGCTTGGGGACACAGGAATCTTCTCTTTCTTCTCCCACTCCAAGCCACCTCCACCCTCTAAATCCTGCCTCAATCCCCTCTATATGCCAACAGATCAAACCTGCACAGAGAAGTGGGCAGGGCCATTCTTTCTCCAAGCATATGCTAATAGAGTATTGTCCAATTGTAATTAGTCTTAAGTACTCAGACCTCAGAATACAGTGCATTCAGTTTCAGCCAAGAAAAACATTAATGGTGGAAGTTTCCCATTGTAGAAATGTTCTTACAAAAGGCTTGGAATTTGCAAATTCAGATGAGTTTAACCTCCAGAAAACTGACCTCAAAATTTAGTATCTCATGCTAAATAAACATTCATTTCTGATTGTATATTTTGTCCCACATGTAATGAATATAAGTTTGTAAGTAAAAAGCAAGGTGGATGCCTAAAATGTACAAAACATCTCCATCGATATTAATTCAAAATATTTGATAAGACCTATTAAAAAAAAAAAAGATTTACATGCAGGGGAAGTTAGGTGGGACAGTGGATAGAACATCAGCCCTGAATTTAGGAGGATCTGAGTTTAAATCTGGTCTCAGACACTTAACACTTTCTAGCTGTGTGACCCTGGGAAAGTCACTTCACCCCAATTGCCTCAAGGGTGGAAAAGATTTACATACATATTAGTAATTTTCTTTTTTGCCAAATGTGTTCATTCCTCATATGCAATCTTTGCATGCAGAAATTTTTATCGGTTTTATCTATTCCTTTGGATTTAAGGAAAAATTAGTTTTTGTTTGAATGCACAGATACAGATATCTTCATAATTTTATGTTGCCCAAAGGTCTATTTTAATAAGAATTAAAAGTTCAGCTTCTTCAAAGGGATCAAAATTCAAAAGCTTGTTTTGTATTTAAATTTCTTACAGCCTTAAATGCACATAGTGCATTGTCAATCCCTCTTAAATTCAGTATTGGAAATTAAATTAATGTCATTATTTTTTAAATAAATGCATAATTTCATTCTGTAAAGCCAATGGAAATCATATTCTATAACTTGATATATTATGATTTGTACACAATACTTTTTGACTCTTATTACTGAAAGGGTATTAGCGTCTACTAATCTTAACAGACAAATAGCCATCTCTAATTTGTGTGAGATGATGCACATGAAAATCAAAAATAGATACTTTTCTAAAACATTAGAACTGTGCCAGACGAATCTTTGATGAAAGACTAAGACAATGGTTCAATCTTATACCCAATGTAACTGCATGTGGTTATGTTTGTATAAGAAAGATGAGTGGTTTTAAAAAAGAATGCTGAGAAGGCTTACTCTAGTATATTTTAAGGTTCATTACCTATTTGATTTTATAAAATATGTTAGCAAATAAATATCTTCTATAGGACCTAATAGGATCTATTCTAAGATTCTAAGAATAAGGAAAAGCTGGGAAATTTAAAAGATTCTTATAACAATGTTCTGAATAAAGTGCTTTGTAAATCTTAACATTAAAGTCTATCAATTATTTATCTATCTATAAGTCATCTATCTTGCTATAATATACTTATCATCTATTTATATATAGCCATAATTATGCTAAGTTCAATACATATATATTTGTGTATGTATTTGCAAAAGAATGCATTACATAGCTACATATCTACTTATGTCAAAGTTAAAGAATTCACCCCAAAGGTTCATAGGAACTATCTGTGTCTGACCTATGGCAGAGCATTCTGAGCTCATTTTGGTCTGATCAGCCATAGTCAGACATATTAACTTGTTGATAGACATAGTTGCAATTTCCCTTCATTACTTATCATAACAACATACATAAATGATAGGTATTGAAGGGAAATTGCATACACAATAGATAATTTTTTCATATATTTAACTATGTCTCTCAACATATGATTGTTTTATTGTCATTCATTCATACATATACATTTCTTTTCAATTTTAAAATTAAATTAATTTCTTAGTTTTATATTAATTAAATAATTCCCTTTTTAATTTTACTAAACAAAAAAGAAAACTAGTTTTACCTTTGTTTTTAATTTCCACAAACATTAGACTTTTCACTTTATTCCTTTGTACAATAATTTTCAAGCTTAGTATGTAAATATTTTATGTTTAGGGAGGGAATTCAGGTTTTTTTTCTATTTACAAAATAACTTATTCAGTATTTTATTCATTCATCCTTCTTCCTATTATAATTTTAGGGAGATTTTTTCCCCTCAAAGGAATGATTTAGATTAAAGAAACTTTGACATAGTTCTCTTACAATTAAATTTGTTTTTCTTGTAATTAGCTATTTAATTTATTTATGATTTATTTTCAGACCTGCCTTTTTATTTAGAATGGATCAACTGAGATTTCTTTTAGATATGATTTTTTTTTGCATTTGTTCCCTGTATTGATTAATTTAGATGCTTTTTTATGGTCTATAACAAATATAATTAATTGTTGAGGACCAAGCCTGGATCAAAAGGCAGGTCAATTCTCCTAGAGCCTCCACAGCTGTGAATTATGATACTTGAAGGAGTTGTGGGGCAGCCTTTACTGACACAGGTGTTGCTTGTAGACTGGAAATGAAATAAATTGGAGGCAGAGGGAAGAGGAGAGAGGTCAGAGAACAGCAACTGCCTCTCAGACTCTTTGTATCATCATCATCATCATCATCATCATCATCATCATCATCATCATCATCATCATCATCATCCAGTCACAAGAAGAGATAACAATTCCAGGTACTGGTGTCTAGATTCTGGAAACCACAAAAACAGTAGAAAACAATATTCAATTTTTTTTCCATCTGTCTATTCCTTCATCTATCCTTCCTCCTTTCTTCTCTTCCTTCCTTTCTTTCTCCCTCCCTCCTTCCTCAGCAGTTAAGTAATTATGATGTATAAATCACTATCCTAAATACTGAGTGTAAAAAAAAAAAATGAAAGTAAAAAAAAAATTCTTGCCTTTTGTGTATCTTATGGGGAAGGAGTACTAACCAACATGCAACTATGGCTAAAAAAGAACTATTCAAGATAAATTGGTAATGATATTAAGAGGGAGACATTAATAGTAATGGCAATTAAGAAAGGTGTCAAAGATGGTAGGGAAGCAAGATTAATCAGTAGTGATGATTATGAAGTTGAATTACACACAGAGAAAACAGCCAGTGAATATTATGTGAATTCTGAAACTAGCTTATTCTCTCTCTTTGTCAGGAAATGTTTAAAAAAAAAAAAAACACTCATCCTAGGAACTTAGGTTTCCTGATAGTGTTTCTTAGCATCTTTAAAGACAATCACAACAACCTTTGAGAATTACTGGAGGAAGCCCTTCCTACTACCTTATCAATTATAATTCCCAGACTGTCTTGTTATAAGAAGTTCAGCTTTCCCAGAATTCCTTTAATGTAGTCTCAACATATCAATATACATCTTTGTTCCTATCTTTATTTATCCCTCTTCTCTTGAAACTTTTCAATTGCATAGGCATGGACCCACACTTAACACTGTATACCAAGATAAGATCAAAATGGGTCCATGATTTAGACATAAAAAAGGAGATTATAAATAAATTAGAGGAACATAGGATAGTTTACCTTTCAGACTTGTGGAAGAGAAAGATTTTTGTGACCAAAGATGAACTAGAGACCATTACTGATCACAAAATAGAAAATTTCAATTATATCAAATTAAAAAGCCTTTGTACACACAAAACTAATGCAAACAAGATTAGAAGGGAAGCAACAAACTGGGAAAACATTTTCAGTTAAAGGTTCTGATAAAGGCCTCATTTCCAAAATATATAGAAAATTGACTCTAATTTATAAGAAATCAAGCCATTCTCCAATTGATAAATGGTCAAAGGATATGAACAGACAATTTTCAGATGATGAAATTGAAACTATTCCCACTTATATGAAAGAGTGTTCCAAATCACTATGGATCAGAGAAATGCAAATCAAGACAACTCTGAGATACCACTACACACCTGTCAGATTGGCCAAGATGACGGGAAAAAATAATGATGAATGTTGGAGGGGATGAAGGAAAACTGGAACACTGATGCATTGTTCGTGGAGTTGTGAACGAATCCAACCATTGTGGAGAGCAATCTGGAATTATGCCCCAAAAGTTATCAAACTGTGCTTACCCTTTGATCCAGCAGTGCTACTACTGGGCTTATACCCCAAAGAGATACCAAAGAAGGGAAAGGGACCTGTATATGCCAAAATATTTGTGGCAGCCCTGTTTGTAGCGGCTAGGAACTGGAAAATGAATGGATGCCCATCAATTGGAGAATGGTTGGGTAAATTGTGGTATATGAATGTTATCAAATATTATTGTTCTGTAAGGAATGACCAGCAGGATGAATACAGAGAGGCTTGGCGAGACTTACATGAACTGATGCTAAATGAAATAAGTAGAACTAGGAGATCATTATATACTTCAACAACGATACTGTATGAGGATGTATTCTGATGGAAGTGAATTTCTTCAACAAAGAGAAGATCTAACTCAGTTTCAATTGATCAGTGATGGACAGAAGCAGCTACACCCAAAGAAAGAACACTGGGAAATGAATGAAAAATGTTTGCATTTTTGTTTTTCTTCCCGGGTTATTTTTACCTTCTGAATCCAATTCTTCCTGTGCAACAAGAGAATTGTTTGGTTCTACACACATATATTGTATCTAGCATATATTGTGATGTATTTAACATGTATAGGACTGCTTGCCATCTGGGGGAGGAGGTGCAAGGAGGGAGGGGAAAAGTCAGAACAGAAGTAAGCACAAGGAATAATGTTGTAAAGAAATTTTTTTTCAAAAATAAAAAAAGAAACTTTTCAATTGTGTTGTCAAACCCATAAGGTTATAGTTTTCCTATAAAAGAAATGCTCATAATGTAATTCTCTACTAATTCCCTTTTAGGACTAACAAACTATGGTATATCCCCTTCTGCCTCACAGAATCTCATTTTAATGGATGCTTCCTCCTGGTTAATTGTGACTTGGACTAGGAAACTTGTCCTTCCTTTGTTAATTGCTCATGAAATAAAATAGTAAAAATCTATAGCCTCTGATGTATGCTTATGACATAATTTCTTTATGTTACAAGCTGAATCTCTATTATGCTATTTTATATAATAAAATTCATATATATATATATATATGATTTATATAATTTTACAATATGTTGCTCTCCTGAGTCAATTTGGTATTACAAAGCAAAAAGTTGGGATATATGTTGTAAAGGAGAAAAAGAAGTTAGTCTCAATGAATCATATACAAAATGTATTGTGAAATAAATTCTTAGTAAACTGGAAAGATAAGAATAAACTATTTTACAATAGGTTTAAAATAATAATTGTCTGTTATAGCCAGAAACCTTAAGGATTTTTCTCTCCCAGATTGATATTTTGACTATGTAAAAGAGGCTATTATCTGCCTCTTTTTTACCTAGCTTTAATTATGATTGGGCATTGCCTCAATTAAACCAAGTCCTATTAAAGACCTTAGGTTAAATAATCTAAGGTCTCCCATTGCATCCAGAGCTATCTCCAATTGTCCTGATCCCCATTTTGTCATCAGACACAGATGTCTCCAGAGGAGAAAGAGGCTTTGTATCGTCCTCTCTTACTTAAATCCAATTAATTTGTATGATATGGCATCACTTCCCTGATGTCATGGTTGTCTTTAAGAATAAAGGACAAACAACAATCTACAATAATATCTCCAATTATTCATAAAACATCTGTACTGAATTTCCAACCAATACCTTAGATCCCCTACTGGGACTATCTTTTCTGCAAAATCTGTTCTTAATTTTTTAAACTTCTGTTTCTGTTCCACAATGCAAATACTCTCTTTTATCACCTCTACTATTTGCAATGGAAATTTCATTCAAGGTTCTGATTCTGTCCCTTTTTTCAGGAAGTTTTTAATCAATTTCCCCAATTATTCATGCTCTATCCCCCAATTTTTTGACCTATCACATAAAGCTCTAACTTTGTAGTTCACTCCAAATTTTTGAAAGAATATAGTTTGTTGATACAATGAGCAAAATCCCTTTGCTACTATGTCTCTCTTTTTGTCCTTCCAAACTTAACATAAATATGAGATCTTGAAGCAGGAATCACTATGTCATATGCCTTTGAAACCTTACACTCTGATCTAGAAGAAATTTAAAAGCTTCATGTGATGATGATTAGCAATATTATTCTTCTTCCATTGTACAGTTTAACATATTATTTGCTTATTTTTTGAGGGGAGAAGATCTTTTCCACATATGTCATATTCAAACAATTATTGTTACAATTAATTCAGTATTTAAAAGATTTCAAGGTGCCTGTTAAAGATGGAGTCCAAAACCAGTCTACTTTTTTATATACCCAAAATCAAGTTGTAAATTTGCAGAGGTCAGACAGAGATACAGCTATCCATTTTTTTTTTTTTTTTGGACCAGGCCCCTATGAAAGTTTGAAGGTCCCAAGTCTATACCTGAGATGCTAGAATAATACAGTATTAAATACCCTGCCAAAATAAGAAGCTCAGTACAGATTAGATGGGGGGTATCAAGTACAAAGACAATAATTGTTCTTAGGCAATAGACAAATTAAAAGAGAACCCCAACATACATAATGTGGCATTATAGGGACAATATGCTCAAGACACAAAGGCAAAGAAGGAAAATAATTTTAAATTTTTACATGGAATGCCTCAGAGGAAAAAAAAAAAAACAGCTTTAGTACAAATACCACTAAAATTTCTGAAACAGTGAAAAAATTAATTGTTAATGTGTGTGTGTATGTAAAATGGGAACACTTAAATTAAACATATATATATATGTCTTTTAAAAAATGAAAAGGAAATTAATGGTTTTGCTTGAGTTAATAATCTTGCCTGAGAAAAAATTCTTTTAAATGAGATTGGATCAAAAAGAAGCTAAGTATTCCATAAGATAAAAATAAATATTAAAAGACTATAAACATATATGGGAAAAAATGGGTTTTTTTGTTTGTTTTGTTTTGTTTTTTTATATCAAAAACAACTTACCTGGAGAATGGGACTGATGGATGAAGTTTTTTCAAGGTTATGAGACTAGGCCTAAGTCACATGATTCTTCTTCCCAGAGCTGGGAGGTGATATCTGGAGCTTCAGGCCCTGAGTTGCAGGAGGTGACAGGAAGTTGCAGGAAGTGATGTGATCTATGGGGGGTAGACAACATCAGTGACCATAGGTCAAGAATCATTGCGCTATCCAGTGAAAAGGCTTTGGTCGTTTCCTATTTTACTAGCCACTGTACTTCCCATTGATCAGGTTCAGGAGCACATGCTGGTAGTTGGGATGGCTCCTGCAGAGAGAGGCATTAAATAAATGCTTTCTCTTTGTACCTGAATATTATGGGCCAGAACTCTGAACTTAAAACAAAGGATATTTACAAGATACTAAGTGGAATTGAGGAGATAATGTTAAATTTAGTTTAGCATTGATTTAATCCTACAATAAATAATGATTTCCTAGTGATGTAATGATTGGTTTGTACTCGGTGTACAACATACAAGTTAGGAGCCTCAGCCAGGATTGATTGGGGGAGAGTCAGAAGCCAGAGAATATTGTCAGTAGCTCAAGCTCTGTGAACCAAAGAGAGAGATAGGCCTCTAAGAAAGCTAATTGGGACCCAGGAAAGGAGACAAAACTTTGAAAGAGATAATAAAGGATTTGAACTTTAGCACCTGGCTGTACTCATGGTGATTACTCTGAACTAAAACGAAGGCTGCTCAGAGTCCTCTATGAAACCAAATAAAGGAGAACATTACACCTGAAGATATCTCTGATAATTTACTTTGGGAAAGGGGGTCTAGCTCTCATCCCACACACTAGGAAACCCATTCATGAGGAAAAAAAAAATATCGAGCTATCTCAATAAACACAATAATGCACAAAGGACTTCACCATCATTTTTCATGAAATTTAAAAAGAAAACTAATAAATCTCTTAGAATCTTTGTATGCAAAATTGAAATAGAAATAATACATCAGTCACCTCCTGAAAGAAAGTTCAAAATGAAAAGTCCCAGGAATGTTATAGCCTGGTCAAAGAAAAAAACAATACTCCAGGCTTCCATCAAGATAGAATGTAATAAATAACCCCATTCAGGATCAGCCATATATTAGCACTCACCATTGAAAAGAAATAGAAACTTTAAATAGGATATCTTAGAAGGCAAAAAAGTTGAATATTTGAGAAGGCTAACAATCAAAAATAGTATACAGCAAAACTGAATATAATGCCATGGAGGGAAATGGACATTTTCAAAAAAATAAAAAATGTCCAAGTATTGCTGATTAAAAGAATAAAACCATAGAGAATATGGGAAGTTCAAATCTAAGAGTTAATCAGATCTATGAGGATAAATTTGAATGAACAATGAAGAAAGAATAAAAAATAAATACATTCAAATAAGGAAAAATAATAGAAGTGTTTCATTCCTCCTAATTGCCCCTCCTCTTCCTCTTTCTCCTCTTCCTCCTCTTTCCATTTCTCTTTCTTCTCTTCTTATTCTGCTAGCATAGGGAGTCATACCTTATGGGTATGCGAGTGCTGTATCAAAAGGAATGTAAATTTTGATTGCTTATACTTTGGAAAGTACTTTAGGGTATGGGGGGGGCAGATTTTTTGCTTCCTTATTTATCTATATTTTGCAAACACCAACAACAAAAAAAGCACACAAAAACTTGTTAGTTACCTCTTTTGTCTCTTGTAGTTTTCATTTAAGGTTTCTTATACTATAGCTCCAATAAAGCAGATTTTGATAAAGTTCATTGTGATTCAGTGGAGTTACTTTGACTATCCTTTAAAAGAAAATCACTGATTGATCAATAATATTCTAGTTCAAGCCTTACTTGCTTATTGTTTGATTTTTGTTAGTTCAGAGTGGACATAAATAGCAATTATTTCTGTTCTGGCCAGAAATTGAGGTCCTTTCCTACTCAATTGATTCTTTTACAAAAACAAACTAAACTATATTTTGCCTTGATTCTTACCTAGCCTTTAATTATAGAATGAGTATTGCCCCAGACAAACAGAAAGCTGGGAAAGATCTTAGTTTAAAAAAAGGCAAAGTTTCCCATTTTATCTGGAACCATCACCAGTCTTACCACAGGGTTTGATGACTGAAAGAGAGAGTGAGATTTATGCCTTTACAATCTCTGCCTCACTTGAATCCAGTTCACTTGCAAGTTAAGACATCACTCTCCTGAGGCCATTGGTACATGGAAGATATACAATTTTACAAGACTTAAGATTATTCTATTATATCTTGATAATCTTAAAAAAAAAAAAGGAAAAGAATGGAGAAGAACAAAAAACTTTAGATATAAGTGAAGAAAGTTTCAGGAAAATTATCTCACTATTATCAGGGTGCTCAAGTAGATATTCATACAAATAAGGAGAGGGTTAGGAGAGCAGTTGAGACTCAAACCTTATGTTCATCTCAAATTGTCAATAGGGAAAACATACATATGTATAACTGCATAGACTCAAGAGGGAAAGATGATAAAAAGTGAGAAGAGATGAGGAAGAATAGGAGAGAAGCTCAGTAAAGGAAGGAGCTGTACCGTAATAAAACAAATTCTGTATGGATTATGTATGAAAATATCTGTAGATCTTTTTGAGGTGGACAAGAATAGAAATCTAAAAGAATGCTCATATATTAGAAAACAAATGAACAAACCATGGGCTATAAATGTGAAGGAAGCAACCAAGATTCCTAAAATCTAATGTTAAAATATGTTACCTGTCTACACATTAAAAAAGTGGAAGACTCAGAAGGCAGAATGAAACAAATATTTAAAGGACATAGCCAATGTGAAAATTTGTGTTGATTGAATATATTTGTGAAGTGTTTTATTTTATTTTTCTTTTGTTATCAATTATGAGGATTGGAATAGGGAGGTAAGACATTTATTAAAATATTTTAAATGAACTTTAGGAACTTTGATCAATGTGATGGACAATCATAATCCCTAAGGACTAAAAAAGAAGTATGTTGTCTACCTCCTGACAGAGAAGTGATACTAGAAGTAGGGAGGCCTTTAAATACAGATTGAAACATTGTTTTTAGCCATAGAAAATTGTATATTTTCTTTTGATTAAGTTCAGTAGCTTTGTTTTATTCTTTACTTATTGGGAATAGGAGAAGGGATATGGAAAGAAAGGTGTCAATATTTGCTTGAAAATCAAATTTATTTTAAACATTCAATATCTCAAATATCACAAATATTTTTCCAAATCTTCTTAGCCACTGCTACAAACTCATGCATCTCTGATTATCATGTGTATGCACTATTATTAAAGCTTCCTAAAAATCCTTTTTGTTTCCCTTCCTTCCTTTATTTAAATTATCCTTCAAAATTTTAACAAACATGTCCCTTATGCATTTATATGGCTTTGCTTCATTTTTGTTCAAATCTCTTTAATTAATAAGCATTCATAAAACTTTAAATATGTAATAATCGTATTTTAATATAATTAGATTCCTTCATAAGTCTGTGATTTTGTGAGAAAACAACATCAACTTTATCCTGAGCATGGATTCATAGACTTCACTAGACTTACAAAAGGGACCATCATACAAAATATATATACATGTAATCACAAAGCTTAAGAACCATTCCTAAAATAACTCCCAATATGCAGCAAGTTTTTAAACACCTTAAAATGCCGTTGTAGAGTGTAATGTAAGCTCATCAAAGAAACTACACACACATACACAAACACATATAGATATATAGATAAATAAGTGTATATGTGTATATATTTGTATTTTTGTTTTTTCCCTTATTTCCCCAGAATATTATTGTTTGCTTTGGTAAACATCTTACTAGACATTTATTGCTTTGCAATGAAAATAATTCATTTGAAAACTCTCCCTAACTCAGTGTCATCTTTCCTTGTTAGCCTTATGCCACATTATTGTCTTCCACATGATCTATATTTCAGTCAGACTGTAATATGTACCATATACTTTCTTACCTCCATTGCTTTGCTCATTCATTCTTCAGTGCCAGTGATTCATTCTTTCACTATTTGTTAACTCATTTTCCAATATTTAAAACCCAACTACAGTGCTACCTCTCTTATGATGCTCTCTTAATTTTTGCTAATTGGAGCAAACTTGTCTATTATAGACACATAAAATCTTCCATTAATTTCTAAAGTATTTGGTAGTACACTTAATTTTGTGTCTTAATCCATTTCCAAAGTAGAAGCTTCCAAAGGGAAATAGCAAGTCTTATTTAAATGTGCATTTCTACTCCTCATTCCCATATAATACTCTGAAATCTAGGAAATTGAAAAGAATGGTTATTGAAAAGAATTGGAAGGATTTATCATGAGGTAGTCTAGAGATCGCTTAAGGGGGATCTTTGACTGAAAGATTATAATACAATACCAAAGGCTATAAGGATAGACATAATATGGCACCAAAATATACTCTTTAGCATACTCTTTATTTGTTATTTAGCAATCTCTTTATTTGTTAAATAGATTTTTGAAATCAATTCAGTGAGTAAAGGAAAAACATCTAAAATCTACCACCTGTCTGTCAGTCAGATTTCTAATTTATGAACTGAAGATCCTTAATGTTTTGAGGTTAGAATAAGGAAATGTATTTGGAGATAGAGCTGGTTAAGGAGAGAAGAAAGGAGATACACTTGATACCACTTAAATAAAAGAGATTAGATAAATTTTCAAAGATATCTAGACCAAAAACAGACAGTCTTGTTACATAAATGCTACATGCACACACACACGGACACACACACATACAGAAAACTTGAAACAGTGGGTATTCAAATCATAGAGATGAATAAGAATTCCCATGATATCAAATGCAATCCTCTGCGTTTACAATGATGTGAGTTTATATGACTTGTTCAAATTCATACAACTACTAAATGATTGGGGTGAAATTCAAATTAATTTCCAATTTAAATTTCAGAAGTCTATCTACTGCACTGAAAAACAATAACAACAACAAAAACAACAACAATATTTTCTAGCAGAAAAAAAAAATGTTTGGTTAGTCTTTTCACTCAGTTAAAGAAGGTTGATGCTACATTTCACATTGGAAAAAAATCAGATATAACTAACTCAAATGCATCTCTCAATTCACCCTGAATCTCCTTAGCTTTGCTTAGGAATTTAGCTTGGAGGAGTTCATCATGCTGAGATTTATTTCATTAGTTTTAAGCTTTATTATAATGTCCAATAGCCATGATTTCAATAATTTGTAATTAAAATATATCTGTAGTATTAATTTTACAAGGTTTCATTTGTATTCCAATTAACATGTAACATTTTGCTTTTAGATCTTCTATTATAAATGGGTTGTTAAGCTAAATGAGTAGGCAAGATAGCTATGTTTAGAAATTTCTAATTTTAATTCATTCTTTGGTTGGCAAAAAATATATATATAATGTGTGTGTGTGTGTGTGTGTGTGTGTGTGTGTATATAAACAAGCATGAACAATGATTCTCATTCCACATCGTAGTGGAGAAGAATAAGGCAATATAAAATTTCCTAATAGTGGACATCCATCTCCTTCGAAATTTTTTTTTTCTGCATTTTATTCCTTGATGGTGTTACCTATGTTTTGAAGCCAAGTTGAAGCTGAGAACAATTCAATTCTTTCCATCTAGATTGGCAACTTTACAATCTTTTTTTGTTTTATGCAACTTCCATCTTCTTGGATTGTTTTTCTTTCATTTGCATATAATATTATGTACATTCTTATCATCTCTATAATTTGATTACCCAGTATTTTATGTTTTCTTTATTTGTGTGTGTCTGTGTTAGTATAGTATAATTTGAGTAGCAAAACTGTAGGTTTTTATTCTAGATATCTTTCAGAATGTATAATAGGATTCCCAAGGCAGATAACTTTACGTATGTCATAGAAAGAAGACTATAAGGACCAGGAGATAAATATAGTTAGCTTCATTTATTTAAGCTACAATGCTCAATAAAATTGGGAGTTGAACTGATGATTCAAAATCCCATGGATAAAAGTTACAATTCTAAAATTATCTCCCTTGCAACAGTAGAACCCTGATGAATCTTCTCATAGGTGAATTCTATATGATAAGGATTCAAGTGTGACCAGTGGTTCAGAATGTAACAATTATGGTTGTGTTCCCCAGTGAAAGGGGTATGTATTTCCAAATCAATTTACTTCTAAGAGACATATTGGAGAGACCTATTGGGTCATATTACATAGGGATCTGATTCTGGAATCAGAAAAACCTGAGTTTTAAACTGATTTAAGACTTTTAGCAGCAGTATGATCATGCATAAGGCACATAACTTTTTTTTCCTAAAAAAAGATATATATATTTTTTTTCCCCAAATACATTTAAAGATACTTTTCCACATTCAGTTTTGTAAGGTTTTATGTTCTAAATTTTCTCACTTCATTATTTTTCTTCTTCCCAATAATAAGTAATCTGACATAGATTATATATATATATACACAAAACTTTTAAACATATTATCATATTTATTTTATCATGCAAGAAACATCAGACTGAAAAAAGGAGGAAGAACATGAATAAAAAAAAATCAAAGGTAAAAATGATATGCTTTGATCAACTTTAAATCTTGATAGTTCTCTCTCTGGAAGCAAATGATATTTTTCATCTCAAGTCTATCCCAAGAATTGTCATGGATCAATGTATAGCTGAAACAAGATAAGTATACCATAGTTGATCATTGCTCTTACTAAAATAACTTCACTTCTGTCTACCAGTGTCTTTAACTTTATATAGTAAATAATAATAGCACCAATCACCTAGAATTGTAAGGATAAACTGTGATAATATTTGTAAATCCCTTTCCCAGTGACTAGAATGTAGTAGGTGATGTATAGTAATAATTCCTTTTCTTCCCTTGGGTGCATTGGTGAACATAAGATATTTTCAGGGGATAGAATAGACTATTATGGGGTAAGGGAAGGAATCTAGCACAAAAATACTTGTATTCATATTGGGTTCTGTTTTGTCTCAAATTACCCATCATATCCTGTTAGAATCCTAGTGTTAACTTGATGGAATAGATACAATGCTTATTGGTTCACACATTAGAGCACGTCCTTACAAGGTGATGTCAGTTGCCTAATTTATCATGGTAATTAGCAAATTCTCTAACTCACTAATGTATTTAAGTACTCATTGGAGTTCATAAGTATAGGACATTCACAAAGTTAACTTTGTAACTTTCTCAATTCACACTTCCCTTAATCCCTCCCTCGGAGGAGGAGTCAACCTTTTAGACCCAGCATAAATAGAGCTTCAGTGAGGCAGTCAGGGCAGTTCAGAAGAAGCCTTCTCTCGGAGGTGGAGTCAGATTCATTCCAACTCATTCCAACTTTCACCTTGGTGCTGACTGGAGGCTGAAGTACAAACCTTTGGATTTGGAGACATTCGGAGGGAGCTCTTGGAACCAAGCAGAGAGATAGGCCACCAAGAAAACTAACCGGGCTATTTTTGGAGGAAGCAATAAAAGATTTGAACTTTTAACACCTGGCTGCATTTGGAGTGATTATTACTTTGAACCAAAACTAAGGCTGCCTCCAGAAATTCTCCCCAAGAAACCTGCTCCCACAGAGAACCATCATACATTATACAAAAGAAGAGAACACCACAATATCCTATCTCATCATTATGTAGAACATGAGGAGAAATCAGATGAAGGAAAAGAGATGGCTTTAGAGGAGGAACAAAAATGCTAATGGGGGGGAAGTAATAACTAATTATCAAATATGTAATACATATTACAACTAGGTGTAATAAATGATAGAGTCCTAAGTTTGGAGTCACATGGATTCCTCTTTCTAAATTCAAATCTTGCCTCAGACATTTAGTAACTGTTTGATACTGGGCAAGTCACTTAACTCCATGTGCCTTAGTTCTTAATCTGCAAAATGAATTAGAGAAAGAAATGGTAAAATGCTTCAATATCTTTGCCTAGAAATCCCCAGATGAATTCAAGGAAACTTGGACATAACTGAAATGGCTGAATAACAACTACACTTAATACATGGTTTCAAGAATACCCAATTCACTATTGATTTGGACATGGAAATTCATATGCGAGAAAATACAGAACAATTTTTTATGAGCAAAATATGATATCCATCTTAACTCTATATTGTGAAAAGGCTACAATTGATAGGGAGATTTCTTCTCTTATTTGTGAATTTGCTGTGGCTTTTTAAAAGGATCATCTGAATATCAAAAAGAAAAAAAAAAAAAACTAAATATTTTCTATTTGTTCCTTGGGTAAAGTAGTATCTAGGAACACTATGAATATTACTGTAATGGTTGATAAAGAGAATGAATTAATACAAGCATTGAGAAGGACAAATAATGAAGGGTTATCCAGGAAATCCCATGGTTTCTAATAGAGTATATCTTTCACAATAAAGGAATCATAATGAGAGAGATTAAACTATCTTGCTCTATAGTTTCTTTAAAAATTGTGAATGATTCAAATCTGTATCTACAATATTTCTATTTTGTTGTGTCTCTAATTTCCTTATATATGATTGCAAAACTGTTATTTGTCCTTTGGTTTTAAAGAGAACCAATGACATCATGTATAATGTTTTGACTTGTGTATGATTTGGATTTAATTGAGGCAGAACTTCAAAAATTGTTAGCCTCACTATAATGTTCTGGTTGGTTTTCTAGAGTTCTCTGGAGCAGTCTTCTTTTCAGTTGAGTAATCAGTACAATAATATTCAGGTGTTAAAGTCCAAATTCTTTATTTTCTCCTTCAAAGTTTTGTTCTCCTTGCCTGGCCTTTATTATCTCCTAAAGGATCTGGTTTCCTTGTCTGGGGCCTGGGCTAGCTTTCTTAGAGGCCTAGAGAATGGTTTCAGTGGAGAAGCGAAGGAGGAGAACCTGCCACCAAGGTGGTGTGAGATGCAGTGAATGAATATGGCTCTGAGTCTCTTGGTCTCCCAGGAGAGCCACTAGGAGCTTTACTGAAGATGGAATGAATCCCTCTCCTTGGCTCCAAGAGCTTGAGCTCCTGCCTCTAGTCCTTTGTCTTCTCTAACTCTGAATGAATCTGGCTCTGACCCTGCCTTATATGCTCTACACTGAGTATAAACTAATCGTTATTGGTTTATCACTACGAAACCATTATTTGTTGTAAGATTAATCAATCATACTGAACTTGGAGAACTATTAATCATCATGTTAAACTAGATAACCATTGTCTTTATCAATTCTACAGACTTAGCATCTTGTAAGAATCCTTGTTTCAAGTTCAGAGTTCTGGCCCATTTAACACTTCACTGTCTGAATTATTGAGATCGAGTGACAGAACAAAAGTCAAGATGCCTGGTGATGACCTGTGTCACAGTGGTTAACCTTGCTTTTTTGGTATTTGATTGAGATCTAAGCATCCAAGCACCTGTTTCAACCTCCTTCATTGCTTTTGGAACAAATTATCCTCACCCACCAATTCTGCTAAAAAAAATCTTCAAAAGCTTTGGGTAGACATTTTCCAAACTTACTGGCCGGTTTCAGGGATTTCAATTACCCTCAATCTGTTTTAGCCTATCTACTACGATAGTAAACCAGAGTATGATTGCTGAGCATGATACAGCTTCTTGAAGACTGTGAAAGTTGGGTGAATCAGGAGAACATGAAAGGTGGATGAACACCCCTTAAAAGGACCCAGAAAGAAAGACTTCCTGAACATGCACACACTCTGATTGCAAAAATAACGCCTTGCTATCACTATCAACCCAATGCATTCCTAACTAAACTCTTCATATTATCTTCTAAAGAAAATCATTTTCCAAATTACAAAGCCTCACAGATTTCCTTTTTAAAGATAATAGCATTTTCAAGAAACAAATAGCATACAATTTGTAACTATATACCCTCTCAGTTAACAATTTTTATTAATATTCTCTCCTGTAATTTGGACAGAGTTTAGTTTTGCCCGTAATAGAATACAGTGTCCTAAATAGCTATATTCATGTATAAAAGTGTAAAATCTATCATCCAAGAAAAATTAGACTTGTTCTGTGTGACTCCTTAAAGTAGAGCTAGGAATAATATGTTTTATATATTGGAACTTTGGTTTAATATAATCAAATCTTCCTAAAATTTTCTATCAGGGCAATGAGCTTTTTGAGATCATGAGTTTCCTTTCAGTGGAGCTTTTAAGCTTAATCTTGGCAAATACGACTTAGAATGGTGGATAAAATGAGTCTTAGTCATGCACTCTTTGTACTAGATGAAGTACTTTGCACTAGGCCTGTACTTCTAGTACTTGTACTAGGGCTTGGAAATGATTTCCTACTCTAAGTTCTTGTGATGTTTATTCTGTGGTATTGACAGAGCAGTGTAGTTATTCATTTGAAGTAATTTCCCAAATGGGAAAATCCTGGTGCATATTTTAGGAGACGAAAAAACAAATCAATTAAAGAAGTAAATTTAGACTTGATATTAGGGAGGACATCTAAGAACTGCGGTGATCTAATAGTGAAATGCCATATTTGAGAAGTGGGAATCAAAAATGCTAGACAATCACTTCTCATTTTAATGGTTATTCCTTTAGGGTTGCCTTCCAAAGTCCCTTCAGATTCTTCAAGATGATGATTTTCTACATCAAGCAATCAACCAAAGAGTGCGTATTAATCCTATTGTGTGAAAGGCATTGTTCTACTAAAGGAGAGAGTTGCTGCCTTCACAGTTTACTTGATTGGGTTAGGAGGTGCAAAGTTAGAATAGGAGTATCCAAACACGGAGTAGGAAAAGCATCCCTTCTATTAATTCCCCCCTATAAATATATACTTCTACTATCCTGAATCAGATTTTCATAATTTTTGAGAAAGAATCTTTTCACCTTGAGGATTATAGTAATTCAGACCTCAAAGTTGAAGTTTCAATGACTGGGCTTGCTTTGTTATCTTGGGTCAGTTGTTCAAATGAACCTGAAATTTCTACTTCTTGTCTAGTTAAATTCAATTTCATCAGAATTTTAATAACCCCCAAACAGTGACTTAGCCAAACTGAATTACACTGAATAAAAGAAGTAATTAAATCCAGATCTTTTGCCTTTAAAACCTTCTTCTTAACCACTACTATATGTTTTCTATAATTTTTGGCTTAATATTATGAAGATATGTAATTAATATTTTAATTGGAATATATAGAATTGTACCAACAGTAAGAAATGATAGAAAGTCTTCTGAAGAAATAATTTCATGCATTTAATTTCAATTTTTGCCCCTGACACATTCTGACTGTGTGACCTTGGGAACATTTGTCAACTTCTCTGGTCCTTAATTTCCTCATCTATAAAATATGAGACAGATTGTATGCTCTTTAAGGTCCCTTCCTGCAAAGAATATATTATCCCATGAATTCATAAATAGTTTACGAAAAGTTTATCAAGAAAAAAATGTTTGGTGAGAATTATTCTTTCTGTATATTTTAGTCAAATGTTCTTTGGGTTGTGGCAAAGGTGGGATGCCTGAAGGAATTTTCTTGGGAGTACAACAGCATTCACTATAAAAATAAATATTTCCACTTATCATGCCCTAGGATATTTGTCTGCCTAATTGATGAAATTCAATTCTCATTTTTTTAAAAATCTTTTTTTCTTTTTACCATGAATTTAATCATCCATAAATCAAACATTTCAAAATGCAAATAGAAAAGAGGATTGTACATAAACTGGTGATTTTAGCACAGAGTTCCTTCCCTTGATTTATTTAGAAGTGGAATGCAATATATCAGTTTGAAACACCAGTGTTGATATCAGTGAGCATCAGACAGTCACTGGTCAATTGATGGCAAAGAAACTAATACCTAAATATTTACTATGATATCATTTGGTACATATCTACATGATATATAACAACTGCCCATTTTACTTGGCTAAAGCTGCAAGAACAGAATATTTTTTTAAAATTCCATCAGAAAACAGCAAATATATTAGAAACATAAGTTCATTAACAAACTGCACTGTATTTACCAAGGAATAACTTTGTTTCTCATTGCAACTTCTTGCTAATCATAAGAAAATAAGATAAAATACCATAGAGTCAGGTCAGTGGTAGAAGATAAATAGTTACAAATAGAATACTTTGTAATGGAGTGGCATTTTTAATAAGCAAGATAATGCAATTAGGTGATCTTTTAAAAAACTCCATGATTATCTATTCTTCTCATGTAAATACAAGCTACCGCTGAAGACTCCAAAGTTAAAGAAACTGAGTGATTTTAAAGGGTAATAGCATTGAATTTAAAATATGATTTTACCAACTGTCACTTTTTAAAGTAGGCTCACTGCATTTGAAGGATGATTCAAGCATTCCAATTTTAGAGCATGGCAATGTGCTTTCTCACTAACCCTTACCTTTCAAGATTATGTATTAGATGTTAATTGAGAGCAGAAGGAAGGGGGAAGCAAAGTGTGTGCCTCTGACAAATATGGGGTCATATCATGGCAGTTTTAAAATGAAACCAATTACAGTAGAAAAAGTAGATAAATGATGTTAAGGATAGTATAAGAAGGAGTCCTGATCAGATATCTGTAGAAGAAGATAAAACAAAAAGTGTTAAGAGTAAAGTTTATTATAACTTATCATCACAATGGATATTGACTCAGAAGACCTGGGTGAAAATGGAGCTCTGCCACTTAATTTATATGATTTTGATCAAATAACTCAATTCCTCTTTTCCAAGTTTCCATTTGTATATAACTAATACAATGGATTTGATGACTTCTAACATTTCTTCCATCTCTATATCTATAATCTCAGGAATTTTAAATTTCTGTGATATTCTTTCTATCATAAAAATAAGAAATTAAATAAAATTGATTTTATACTTTTTTAGCCAATTATTTTAGCATACACAAAACATTTATGATTCCAGTACATTATGTGAGTCCTGTGGAGAACAAGGATAAACATTATGCCCATTCTCAGGGAAATTATAGTCTGGGAATTGAGATAACACTATGCATGTAACAAAAATTACAGTGAAGAATACAGCTGCCCACTATCACCATTATTATTCAATATTGTATTAGAAACACTAGCCTCTGCAATAAGAGTCGAGAAAGAGATTAAAGGAATTAGAGTAAGCAATGAAGAAACCAAACTATCACTCTTTGCAGATGATATGATGGTATACCTAGAAAACCCCAGAGATTCTACTAAAAAGCTATTAGAAATAATTCATAATTTTAGCAAAGTAGCAGGATACAAAATAAATCCCCATAAATCCTCAGCATTCTTATACACCACCAACAAAATCCAAGAGCAAGAGATACAAAGAGAAATTCCATTCAAAATAACTGTTGATAGCATAAAATATTTGGGAATCTACCTACCAAAGGAAAGTCAGGAATTATTTGAGCAAAATTACAAAAAAGTTTCCACACAAATAAAGTCAGACTTAAATAATTGGAAAAATATTAAGTGCTCTTGGATAGGCCGAGCAAATATAATAAAGATGACAATACTCCCTAAACTAATCTATTTATGTAGTGCTATACCAATCAGACTTCCAAGAAAATATTTTAATGATTTAGAAAAAATAACAACAAAATTCATATGGAACAATAAAAAGTCGAGAATCTCAAGGGAATTAATGAAAAAAAAAAATCAAATGAAGGTGGTCCAGCTGTACCTGATCTAAAATTATATTATAAAGCAGCAGTCACCAAAACCATTTGGTATTGGCTAAGAAATAGATTAGTGGATCAGTGGAAAAGGTTAGGTTCACAAAACAGAATAGTCAACTATAGCAATCTAGTGTTTGACAAATCCAAAGATTCTAACTTTTGGGATAAGATTTCATTATTTGATAAAAACTGCTGGGATAACTGGAAATTAGTATGGCAGAAATTAGGCAAGGACCCACACTTAACACCATATACCAAGATAAGATCAAAATGGGTCCATGACCTAGGCATAAAGAACGAGATTATAAATAAATTAGAGGAACATAGGATAGTTTATCTCTCAGACTTGTGGAGGAGAAAGAAATTTGTGACCAAAGATGACCTAGAGACCATTACCGATCACAAAATAGAAAATTTTGATTATATCAAATTAAAAAGCCTTTGTACAAACAGAACGAATGCAAACAAGATTAGTAGGGAAGCAACAAACTGGGAAAACATCTTGACAGTTAAAGGTTCTGATAAAGGCCTCATTTCCAAAATATATAGAGAACTGACTCAAATTTATAAAAAATCAAGCCATTCTCCAATTGATAAATGGTCAAAGGATATGAACAGACAATTTTCAGATGAAGAAATTGAAACTATTACCACTCACATGAAAGAGTGTTCCAAATCACTATTGATCAGAGAAATGCAAATTAAGACAACTCTGAGATATCACTACAAACCTGTCAGATTGGCTAAGATGACAGGAAAAAAATAATGATGAATGTTGGAGGGGTGCGGGAAAATGGGGACATTGATGCATTGTTGGTGGAGTTGTGAATGAATCCAGCCATTCTGGAGAGCAATCTGGAATTATGCCCAAAAAGTTATCAAACTGTGCATACCCTTTGATCCAGCAGTGTTTCTATTGGGCTTATACCCCAAAGAGATACTAAAAAAGGGAAAGGGACCTGTATGTGCCAAAATGTTTGTAGCAGCCCTGTTTTTAGTGGCTAGAAACTGGAAATTGAATGGATGCCCATCAATTGGAGAATGGCTGGGTAAATTGTGGTATATGTATGTTATGGAATATTATTGCTCTGTAAGGAATGACCAGCAGGATGAATACAGAGAGGCTTGGAGAGACCTACATGGACTGATGCTAAGTGAGATGAGCAGAACCAGGAGATCATTATACACTTCAACAACGATATTGTATGAGGATGTATTCTGATGGAAGTGGATTTCTATGACAAAGAGACCTGAGTTTCAATGGATAAATGATGGACAGAAACAGCTACACCCAAATAAGGAACACTGGGTAATGAATGTGAACTATTTGCATTTTTGATTTTCTTCCCGAGGTATTTTTACCTTCTGAATCCAATTCTCCCTGTGCAACAGGAGAACTGTTCGGTTCTGCAAATATGTATTGTATCTAGGATATACTACAACATATTTAACATATATAGGACTGCTTGCCATCTTGGGGGGGGTGGAGGGAGGGAGGGGAAAAAAACGAAACATAAGCGAGTGCAAGGGATAATGTTGTAAAAAAATTATCCTGGCATGGATTCTGTCAATACAAAGTTATTATTAAATAAAATAAAATTAAAAAAAAAAAAAGAATACAGCTAATGGGAAGGCATGAAAAGCAGCATGAAAAGCAATATGTGTATATATGTGTGTGTGTGTATTCACATCATATTTTCTATATATTAAATATTGTAGTAAGTACTATATAAATATTATGCCATTTGATAATGAATAAGAAAATGGAAATAATGATCTTTAATGCCATTTGGCAATGGAAGGTGATCCAAACGGATCACCAGCATATACTTTACTAGAAATGGTGAAGATAGGCTTGTTCTATTCATTATCTACAGTATGAATCAATGACAGTGTTTAATATTATTTTAATTAATGTAATAACAACAGCAATAAGAACCTCTCCTATGTCATATATTAGGACAGATCAATTCTAACTATGAAAATAAAGTAAGAATTTATGAATGAAACAATAATTGAGGAAAAACAGAAAATGAACAAATCAAAATGGACTTGGAGGTGGTGAGGCCATCCCAGACATGGCAAATTCTGAGGTCAAAGAAATAATGATGAGAAAGCTGATCACACATAATGCATTCTGGGAAGTCTTAGATGTTGTAAAAAGTAAAAACCCCAATTTCATGTTTTCTATGGTCATTTCTAAATTTTGTAGGCATATCATTAAAGGTAGTGGAATGCAACTTATATGTGGTATTTATCTTATAAAAGATTATAAATGTAGTAAAAATAGTTGTAGAAAGAAAGCAAGAACACAATTCTGAGAGGGTTTTCCAAAATAACATCATTATATGTTACAAGGAACATTGTTTAAGGAAGCTATGTAGAATAATCTGGAAACATTTTTAACTTGTGTAATCTTTTTCTAATTTTATGGTCTTCTAATGCATCCACAACATTGCTTCTATTGTTGTTTGTCCTTTCTCAAAGTAAACATGTATTTGTGTTTTAGGTTAAAAGAAACATGAGTAATAATAAAACAAACAAAAAAGGTAGACATAGTATGCTTTGATCAACATTAAATTTCTATAGTTTTCTCTCTGATGAAGTTGGCATTTCCATTTTAAGTCTTTTGAAATTGCCTTGAATCACCACATTACTGAGAAGAGCCAAGTCCATTACAAGTAACCATCATGTAATCTTCTTATTTCTATATATAAAATGAAAGAATGTGAATTCTATGAATTCTATGGATATAAGTCAAGCACAGTTATCGGTATCACAGTCTCTTCTAAAGTCATCAGAGTCTTTGGTTGAGTAGAAGTCAAGACAATTGTAGCCCACACTCACATTATAGATATCTAATATATATACTATCTTTAAAAATGCAATTAATGAAACCATTGGTTTCTAATTAGAATAACCAGTTTTGGTTGATTCCCCCATTTTTCATTTAATTCAGTAATTAACTTTAGTAAATATTTCATGTCTACTGGCACAAGACAATCTGATAGAAATTCTTGGGATTCAAAGATTAAAAAAAAATTTTTTTAAAAGAGAAAAAAAAAGAAAAGAAAAGAAATATACACCATTGCTGACCTGACACATCTATTTCTTTGTTGCATTATACAAATGTAAGGGAATACATTATGTAAGTCATTCAAGGCAGAGCTTAATGTGTAGACAGAATTTGAAATGAACCTTGAAGTTTTATGAAAATCAATAACTATTTTAAAAGGCATAATGAAGAAGCAAAATGAAAAATATCCCAAAAGTTTTAATGCAATCTTAAACTTTTAATAATTTTAGAAGTGTAATTGCTACAATTTACAAAAATAAAATGAAGTTTATTTACATCTATTTTGAATGTTTTAATAGGCAAAATTTTGTAAAATAAATGCTCAATTTTAACTTTAATGTAACAATATTATGCATTGCATGTTGGGCAAACTTTCTAGATTCCCTTCAAATATTAGCTAAAGTCCTGGGTTTTATACAAGAAGCTTTTCCCAGTAATTTCTAATCATAAAGTATTTTCTATGACGTTGGTGTTAATTTATCTTATTTGTTATGTTTATCTGCAAAATTTTCATATTTTTTATTATGATAATTGTGAGGTTTTTGAGACTAAATTTGTCTTTTGACTGTTTTCATAACTTCAGTTCTTAGAATCCAAGGTAGACTTTTAATAAATACCTTGAGTTGCTGAAATCTTTGTTTTAGATTGAGGAAACCTGAGCAGTTTTGGAGGCAGCAGTAGAAAACTTATTCATTGGATAAGGAGAAATTTGGAATGTAAAAAGATTATTGATGAAATTAATTCTAATTAGTTGAGAGGAATGCAAGAAGCAAAGTATGAATATAAAAATTGCCCCCAGGAAAAGAAATGAGAATAGACCAAAATAGAAGAGGACATAAGCAAATCACTTTAAAATGCAAAACAAGAAGGAATATGAATTTAGTGTTGCTTAGGACAACAGACATAAATAGATAGGCAGATAGAAAGATGACAGATATATTGATGATAGAAAGATAGATGAGTGAATGCACGTATGGATAGATAGATGTTAGATGAATAGACAGATAAATGATAGAGATTAACGGATATCTATGTAGATTCATAGATGATAGATAATTTGTGTTGATATTGTTGTCGAGTCATTTCAATTATGTCTGATACACTGTGATTCTATTTCTTAGGCAAAGATACTGGAATAGTTTGCCATTTCCTTCTTCAGGTCATTTTACAGTTCAAGAAATAAGCAAACATGGTTAAATGACTTCCTCAAAGTCACATAGTTAATGTGTCTGAAGTTAAATTTGAACTGACTGATTTCAGGTCCAGTGCCCTATCCACCGCATCCCTTGGTGTATATGCTTCTCTCTGTGTGTGAATATTTCAATAAAATAGAATATACAGTCACTTACTGGCAGTCAAAGGTGTTACTGGGGCATGAGAAGAAAGACAGTCCTTTCATACAGCTTCTTCAAGGAGTTCGTTGTTATGGGAGCCACCTGCTAGTGGCTGTTGGGGACCTAATTCTGACCAGCAGAACAGATCCCTGCATGTGAGAGGATGATAATGATACAAGGAGACTGAGAAGCAATTGCATTCTCTGACCTCTCTCTTCTTCCCTCTTGCCTGCAATTTATTTCATTTCCAATCCATAAGCAACATCTGAGTTAGTAAAGGCTGCTTTGCAATTACTTCAAATGTGTTATGGTTCACAGCTGTGGGGACTTTTAGAGAATTGACCTTCCCCTTCACATTTAGACATGGTCCTTAACAGTTCATTGATATATTTAGTAAGAAAAAAAAATTGCCATCCCATAAGATTTTAAACAATGATTGTTTTGTGATCTCATTGATCATGTTGCATGTTCTCATACCTTTATTTAGAAGTGTGAAAATACAAACCAACAAGTTCTGGGCAACAAAGAATTAATAAATATTTAATAAACCACCTTTCAAATGAAGTACACACAACACATTTTAGGTGTATTCTGCATTTTAAATATTTTTTTCCGGATCACTTTATTAATTCTAGACACATTCAATTCTGATTTGTGGCAGTTGCTGATTTAAAGTTTAAAGGCCCATGCTAAAAATATAATAATTGATTACCAAGAGTTGGTTCTAGTTAATTTAAATTTAGTCAAAGTTATTATTTTTGGTATATAAAGTTTTTCACCTCAAATTCATTTGATATTTTTGTATAAAATCATAATCTCACTATATCACTTGAAAAAGCAGTACCAGCTAAACTGTAACTAACCAAATAAGAGACTGCTGATTTTCAATTGTAATGATGCTTATAATTTTTATAACAAGCATTTACATAGAACTTTAAGATTGGTGAAGTACTTAAAAACATCTTGATCATCACAAGAACCCTGAGAGATAGATTCTATTCATCTACTAAAACAGAAAGAGGAAATATCTGTGAAATGCCTAACTCATGTTTACCTTATCTCCAAAACCACCATTTGTAGAGTTAATCATAGTTAGATATGTTTTCTGAAAGAAAAGCCAGAGAAAAAATGCTTCATGCACAGCATTTTTGGAGTGTAGGGGACTTCAATATGGAAACTAAAAAAAAAAAAAAATGAATTCTATCATCCCATTTTGTTGAAATGGCATCAATGTAAGCCAAAAAACAAAACAAAACAAAACATGTTTATAAGACAAGATCCTGGCATGGCAAAACATACTCACTTTCTGGTTGCATTCCTGCTCCTGTATAAGTTATAATTCTGCTGATTCTGAAGTGATTTGAATTAATATTTGAATGTGGAAATTACTTGTAGCAATAAGTTTCAACTAAACTGTTTGTTGTAATTATTTGAGGACTTTATGGTGCATATAATAAAGAAGTCTAGGGACAAAATGAATCAAAAGTATGATCTTATACCAGCTATTTTATTCAGATCATAAAAATAAGAACATCAAATTATCATGAATTAAACATAACATTATTAGTGTCTTTTTTTATTTTGTTTTCTCTTGCTGAGGAAAAAAAAATATCTTATGGACCTCCCTTGTAATACTTGACAGGAAATGTACTGTGAGTCAAACATTGGTGCAATTACCAGAGTCATATTTATAATAGGGCTTAACATACCTGAGCACTTGAGAATAATGGAAATCATAAATTCTGGGACTTCAGGAAATCAGGGGTTCTTACCATGTTAGGGTCATATTGTTGGTAATTTAAAGAGAAATGCAATATATTCTAATATTTTAAGGGTCTTCTCACTTCAGTTAGTAACATCTTATTAAAACTCACCTGCTGTTTACCAGAGACTTTATATGCTTTCCATACAATGGAAAGTCTCTGGTAAACAGGTAAATTCACACACACACACACACACACACACACACACACACACACATATAGTTTAAATTTTAAATATAATATTTTGTATATAATATAAATATATTTTATAGAGTATATGAACACACACACACACACACATATATATATATATAAAGTGTGATCTCACATTATATCTATACCTGTCTATATCTATCTATCTATCTATCTATCTATCTATCTATCTATCTATCTGTGTGTGTGTGTGTGTGTGTGTGTATTAATTGAAACTATGAATTCACTGTTACAGTGGTATAGGCTAACTTCTCAGTGAGAAAACTATTCCTAATAACAGAAATCAGTAACATTTAGATTTGTCTGAAACATTGAGGGATTAAATAATTCATTCAATTTACCAGCTGGTATGTATCAGAGTTAGGATTTAAACTCATGTCTTTTAGGTTCTGAGGAAATATGTGACTAGGCTATGTAGGGGATAGGTTTGAAAAGATACAGAAAAATTATGTCCTACAACAATCATGATCAGTGGCATGGGTGATATCTGATAACCATTAAGAGACCTTTTTTCTTTCATCAGAAATCATTTTGTAAATGAGAGAAAATTTATTTTGCAGCGAAAACAGGCAGATTTGAATCCACTTCTACAACTTTAAAGCTCATAAAATTTTGGGTTGGTCAGTACATCATTCTGGGCCACTTCATCTGTAAAATGTCAAGTTTGGAGTTAATATACCTTTCTGATTTAAATTTATGAGCCTATGAGAATAGGCAAGCAGCTGACATTTAATATGCTGTTTTACTTTTCTGGGCCACAGTTATATATTAACTGTTTGTGGGTTAATCCTTCAAATGTCACTCTTACTTATCTTTCCCCTGAACCAAACATTACAAGGATTAAACATTAAGCATATAGTAAATGTTGCTGCATTGGCTGAAATGCAATTGCAATCGCTTTGAGGACAGGAGTCATACCTCATCTAAATATCCTCTCTCTAAATAGCAGTTTAGCAGAGTTTTGCATAATATTTTGTGTAAAAGAGCTTTGCATAGTGTTTTCGCAAGAAATGTTTATTAAATTACTTTGCATCCCGTTGTATTATATGGTATTGTATGTCATCCTTTTCAGATTTAGTTCAATACAGATACTAATTTCAGACACTGTGCATCTACTTGTAGTGTTCGGCCTCACAAAATTGGTCAGAGAACCCATTATAACATAAAAAAATATAAACAAGATGTGGCACAAAGTCACCTAAGAGATTAAAGTAACTTAAATATGTGTAGGCTGGAAATAATATGCCAACCACTATAAAGTAATGATTTGAAATCTGGAAAATTGACTTTCATATTGTTCTTCTAACGTGTATTTGTCCTGTGACCATAGACAAATTATTTAAGGTTAATGAAATTGTTTCCTCATCTGTAAAATGTAAACATAATTTGTTTTGACAACTTGGTAACTTACTTTTGTCTTTGTTTCTCCTATATTTGCTGTTACTGTTGCTGTTATTGTCTGGTAATATTTTATATGTGAAGATACAGTTTGAAAGACACAATCTGAAAGACAATTAATTTTTAACTCAACAGAAATAATTGGGAATTACATATATATATATATATATATATATATATATATATATATATATATATATCAAGACCCTTTTACTCCATTTTTGAGGGGCAGCCTCTTTTTTTTTAATTCTTCAATGGAATCAAGAGGAAACATAGTATTTGACAAAATAAAGATTTTTGTATTTCTAATGCTTTGTAAAGTTGAAATTAAATAAAGGTTTTTCAGATAACCAGTGGATCTGTCAAGTGGTAGAAGACTCCAATTTCTAGAACTGAAAATTTCAGACTCCTAATATGAGTTCATTCTGTGATTACAAAAAGAATTTCTTTATTTCTGTTCCCTCTTTCTCACCTGAGTGAGCATGTTTTCATACAGATTAGATGATAAAAGACAACACATTCAAGAGCAGAAAAAGACACACTAAAAAGAAATCTGACTGATCAATCTAAAGTATTCAGAAAAATTGCTATTCAAGTGAGAAATCAACTTCATGGAATGTTACCTCATATGGAATTGTTAAGTCCAAGCTAGCTCCCTGGAGGCCTCAGGATCAGTCAGAGTCAGGATAAATAAAAATCATTGGTCTTTACGGGGAAAGCAGGCAAACTACCAAGAGTTTTGCCAAAAAACTCTTCTCGGTTCTATTTAGAAACTAACTAGCAACTAGCTATTGAGTTATTAAAGATAAAATATTAAAATAATAATAGGGAATAGGTTACCTATTATCTATAGAAAATTCCCACATAATGACACTCTTAACAAAGCACATCAGTACATTCTCTATAACTGGTAGTCTTAGAAAGTTGAATAGCATAACATGAAGTTATGCTGAGTGTCATGAAATCATTATATGTAAAAGGCATATACAAGCATAATTATTCTTGGCTCAGAGTTTAGCTTTCTATAAATTAAATGGGGCATAATTTATTTTCCAAAGAAGATAGATACTAGGATGGAAAGAAACTTAGGCAGCTACATTAAAGAAGGAAAAAAAGAATACTACAAACCCCAAATAATTTTATAAAAAAAAACAATAACAATATCAGAATTTATATTAATTTAATAATCATTCTTGATTCCAGAGAACTGATAAATATATTTGTCTCACCTTCATAGAGAGAAATTAAACTATGGATGCTTATTCATTTTGCATAATTGTTATAAGCTTTAATTATTTGAATGGTGGAGAATAAATGAGAAGTAGATTTTTAAAATCAATAACTCATTTTTAAAGAATCCATAATGCTTTCCCCAATTTTAATAATAGGTCTTATGAAGCAATATTTCAAAAACATATTTGCTAGTAGTGGTAATCAGTTATTAAATACTATCATGCTTGTACGTATTAAGAAATGTTATCTCATTTGCTCCACATAATAATTATGTGGGTGTTATTGTCATAATCCCCAATTTTCAGATGGTTAAATTCATCATCATGGAGATTTAATGATTTGCCCATTATCACACAATATCTGAAGCAAGATTTAAACTTAGGTCTGTCTTCTTGATTCCAAAGTTAGCATTCAATCAACATTACTATTAAATTGTCTAATTATCTGCTGAATAAGGTTGGGCCACAATTAGAGTTGATCTATACATACATATCTTGACATTTCAGAGTGTTGTGACAAATGTGGCAGCATTTGGGGGCATTTGGCTATGATCTTTGCTTGTGAACATAAAGCAAAACTGAGTATTTCCTGACATTTGAATAATTAATGAAGAATTAATGACTATTGAATAAATAATAATAATGAAAGACAAAGAAATGGAAATTGAAATGTTAGCTATACTTCATTTTGTTAAATGTTGAGCAGCATCCTCTCTGAAGTTGGTCTTTAATCAGACAGAAAATTTGACTAGAATCTCATTTTGGAAATGAACAGAGTTTTCTATTTCTCTGGCATCTTCCTCAAGGAGTAGAGGTAAAGTTAATCCTAACACCATTGTACATTTATACAAAGAGCACTCCAGCAATGTTGTTGGCTGTTTGAACAGTTGTAATGAAGGAAGACATGTGATGATGTCATGCAAAGAATTAAGTGAACTATAATTTAGGAAACATAAACCTTAACGAACCATGACAAGCATTTATAAATTTACATAGGAAGACAGAGGAGCTGCCATCAAAAGTATTAGACAAATTTCTTTCTTTTTCACACATGGGGGAATCAAATATAAATTAATCTATGGTTTGAAATGCATTTTAAGTATAATTCTGCCTATACATTTTTTTGTTGTTTCAAGTCAATACTGACCTAATAGTTTTAAAATTTTATGCAAATAATAATAAATTATATGCACTATACCATCTTTATGATTAGTAAAAGGCATATACTTGCACCAGGGAAATTCAGGCGCAGACACTACTTAAATATTAATCCTTATTAATAAAAATATTCTTGAAGAAATCATCAGCTGAAGTAGTCAATATCAGTAGGAATGAAGGCAAGTCAATTAGTATTGGTAATATAAAGTCAATCAGTATCTTCTCAGGCTGTACTTTATGTAATGAAATATGCAGTGAATATGGTTAGCTGAGTTTTGATTGTGCAGCACAAAGAATTTAATGCCAAAGCTATTGAAAAGCATTATATGAAATCACTGACACAGAAGACTGATATATGAAATAGGATTTTTAGTTCTATTATGCAAGTGAGTGAGTTAGTAATGAAATTACAGTTCTGTGACTCATATGGACCTTTTCCCCTTACCAGTTTGAGAAAACAATACAGGGAACTATGGAGAGGAAAAGGTCAAGTCTATTAATCCCTATGTGCTTCTGCCTCTTCTTACCACTTTCAGAGATCTTTTTTGAGCATTACTTAAGATGTCCCCCAAATCAACTCATATTATACAAGTGAGTTTTGAAATTATATATATTTCTCAAACATACCTACTGTTTCTCTCTTTTCTTTTCTCCCTCCTATTCTCTCTCCCTCCCTCTTGCTCTCCTCCTTTACTCCTTTTTTTTTTGAATGGATAAATGATTGAATGAATAATAATTAAAAATATTATGCTGGTTACCTGTCAGTTAGTGTTCTTAAATTTGTTGGTAAGAACTAAAAATCAAGATAATCTGTTCCTTCAAAGAGTAACTTACATTCCAGTAGGAAAAACCATGAATAGAATTTGCCAGGTAGCAAAGGTAGGTATGACCTAGAAAGTTAAAAAAAAAAAAAAATCGGTGACAAAAAAATGGCGTTTTCAAGTGGTACAAACTTTCTAAAGGTAAGGATAATGATGTTTATATATATATATATTTGTGTGTGTGTGTGTGGTGTGTGTGTGTGTGTGTGTGTGTGTGTGTATGTGTGTGTGTGTAAATATACATATATATGTATATATATGTGTGTGTGTGTGTGTGTGTGTGTGTGTGTGTGTATAGTCTAGATAATTTCTAGGGCGAGGGGAGACATTATGATTCTAATGATTGCTAAACTGCCATATTGTTCTTTTCACTTGGAAAACCATTTTCTTCATTTTGTGAAAATTCTTCCCTTTAACCATACTTAGTTATAATGTCATTACCAATCAAGTCAGATAAAAGTGATCAGTACCTTGTTTGGAATTGTAAAGACATTTATTTTCCACTTCACATAAAGAAGTGGGAAATACCACATATCACAATGTACTTATTCCATCAGTTTAGGTATAAACAATTATTTTTAGTCCTCTTGTCCCCAACTTCTTAAATTGTAGGTTGTGATGCCAAATGGGATTTTGTAACTGAATTGTCAACCAAGAAACTATGATTTATTATCAGCAAATGTTTAATTTGCACCTATTTTTTATATCTACCTACCCAAATTTAACATAAAAATTTATTAAGACAAAAGCCATCACCAATGAGAAAAATTTTAAAAAGTTCTGCCCTGATTTCACCCAACTGGGCCAAGAGGCCTTGAACATAAAGAGTGTAAATACTATTCTAATTTTCATCATATTTTCATTTTTCTGCTTTTTCTTTCAGAATCTAATGAAATGACAAAAGGATTGAATATGGACCCTGATGATCTGAATTTAAAATGTTGTCTTAGACAATAACTGTTAATTTGATCACAAAAAAATTCTTCCCTTCTCTGGTTCTAAGTTTTATTTTCAACATAATGAGAGATTAGTATATATGATTTTATAATTCCTTTTCAATCCTTTCATGCAATGCTTCAGCATTGCCAAGTTTATGAGAAACATTTTTATTAAGCCCCTACTATGTGACAAGCACTGTATTAAGTATTTTACTATATCACATTTGCTCACAACAACAGTATGCAGTAAAATTGCCTGGAATCTTACAAATTGAATCAAAATTATATGAATAAAATTACAATAAAGGTACAATATTGACTATATAAATCAAACACTTGGTATCATTGGTCATGCTTCAAATGTAGGAGAAAGAATATAAAAGATCTAAAATTTTATAGATGATGTGATCTAAAAAAGAACGTAGTAGTGAAACTCTTAGATTCAAAAATCTTAATAAAAATAAACAATATATGTCATCTAAAAAGATAACCATAGATCTAAACTGAAGGAAGCATATTTGATATCTGGGGTATTGTGCAGGCTTAGTGACTTAGATAAATGAGTGGAGAAGGACACATTACCTAAAAGTAAGAAGATTGGTAAAGAGCTGATTTGGTAGCATTATGCATTTTAAAAGCATAAAAATGTTAAGAAATATAAGAAACAAAAGGCACAATAAATATGGCACAATAAATTTTGATGATTATTAAATGAGAAATCAAAATATATTAGATCATTAGGCTTTATTACACATTATCTATGCAGAAAGTGAATAACAAGAAATGAATAAAGTTTCAGAATCAGATAACAAATAGGAAACAGAGGTAAAATAAAATACTGACAATTAGGGGTAGAAGTTATGCTATTCAAATATTTACTCTACTTCTCTCTTTGCCAATAGTCACTGATTATTTCTTGATTTACCTGAATGATTACTGATTTTTTAAAAGTGGAAGGAATCAGCAGTCATTTTATCTTAACATATCTAATTGCTATTGAGAATAAAAATAATAGGCACCATGGCAGAAAGTGTTTTTGTTTTTTTTTCTTCTGCAGTACTTTGTTTTCCCAAATACACATACAGATAGATTCTAATGTTCAATTTTTTAGGATTTTGTGTTTCAAATTTTGAGGTTTTTCTCTTTTAGCTACTCCCAGGACAGCAAAATATCTGATATAAGTTTAATCCTTTTAAAGATAATTTCCATGTTGTTCATATTGTATAAGAAAAATTAGATTAAAAGGGAGAAAATCATGAAAAAGAAAGAATAAATTAAAAATGAAAATACTGTGCTTTGATCTCTATTCATTCTTCATAGTTCTCTCTTTGGATGCAGATGGAATTTTCCTGGTCCCTAGTCTATTGAAATTTATTTCAATCACCACATTTGCTGACAAAGAATTAAATCTATCAAAGTTGATAATCACTAATTCTGCTCTTACCATGTACAATGTTTTCTTGGTTCTGTTCACTTCACTAAACATTAGTTCATTTAAGTTTTTCCAGGCTTTTCTGAAATCAGCCTTCTTCATTTCTTATAGAACAATAATATTGTATTATATTCATATGCCATTATTCATTCAGTCATTCCCCAACTAATGGGCATCCATTCAATTTCTAATTCCTGCCACTATAAAAAGAGCTGTTACAAAAGTTTTGCTCTTGTGGATTATTTCTCCTCTTTAATGATCTCTTTGGAATACAGACCCAATAATGGCACTGCTAAATCAAAGGGTATGCACAGTTTGCTTCTCCTTTAGGCACAGTTGGGAAATAATGTCTATGGCTTTAAAATTTAATTTTTCTTTCTTATTTACCCTCAATTGATAGTCAATACTGGTCTATGACTCAGCATCCACAGGATACTACATCTACTAATTTCAGAGTACTCAAACTTGTCACTTCTTTGAATGAGAGGGATAAGATAGAGGCAACTTTATAATTTATCTTAGTAGTAATAAGTTTGAAAAGATGAGCTCTCCATTCCACATCCAAAAATGATTTTGAATTCCACTTCTTTGAGGGGGAAATGAGGAAGTAAATAAGACCCTAATGAAGTAACCTAGTGTCTAGA
The DNA here is from genome assembly GCF_016432865.1 of Antechinus flavipes. Classification (NCBI taxonomy): domain Eukaryota; kingdom Metazoa; phylum Chordata; class Mammalia; order Dasyuromorphia; family Dasyuridae; genus Antechinus; species Antechinus flavipes. The sequence continues at coordinate 29,164,663 of NC_067399.1, read as the reverse complement.
AAGCTCATATGGAGAGGACTGACAGGATTATCTTGCCCCTAAGTCAGTCCTTGTTGCTATGGGCCTTTTGAATTCCCAGTTACTTTCTGAGGCAAGTAATAAAGAGCACTCAATCTTTAAGTGGACCTTTTCTTGTTAAGTGGGATGTTCTTTTTTGACTTTCTTGCTTTAACAAAATGATCATGAATCCCCAGTTAGTGTATCCAGTCAGAAGGCCAGCTTATGATGTCAAACCTTGTTTTTTTTTTTTTTCAACTATAAAAGAACCTGCAGGTGCCTCACATCTTCACTAACTCATTTTAGGATACTACCTTCTTTTAGGGTTATCCTGCCCCTGAATGGCATAATCTTTAATTAATTATATATATATATATATATATATATATATATATATATATATATATATATATATATATATATATATATGTAAGTATATATATAATATATAAATTTAGTGTACTTTATGGAATAGCTAGTTCATTAGAAACTTAGCCTAGCCTAGCCATCTCCCCCCTTGTTAACAGTGAGTTCCACTGGGACCTGAATCTTTTCCCTTGTGAATCATTAAAATCCCTTTTGGAAATTAGTCTTCTGTCAGCAATATAATGATATTCTTCCCTTGGGGAAAAATGGAATTCATAAACTTTTTGTGTCATCAATACTTTTGTAACCTGGTGGGTAACAATATTTTTTTTCCCTCAGAGCAACATTTTAAGTGCATAAAATGAAATATATGACAGCAAAGAAAACAAATACTATTGAAATACAATAATTTATACAATAATTATAATATTTTAACATGGTCACATAATCTATGTTAAAAATTCTTACCTTAAAATCATCCCAAAGATAATAAATACATCACTACCAAATGAGATTTAAATCAGGAATACAGGACTAGTTCAATATCAGGGAAACTACTGCATATTTGACTGTATCAATAACCAAAGTGACAAAAATCATGATTACCTCAATAGATGCCAATTTTTTTTTTATAAAATCCAAAACGCATTCCTACTAAAAACACTAAAGAGTATAGGAATAAATGGACTTTTCTTAAAATGATCAGTAGCATTTACTTAATCTCATTTATTTATTTATTTATTTTTGCGGAGGCATTTTGGGGTTAAGTAACTTGCCCAGGATCACACAACTAGGAAGCTAAGTGTCTGAGATCAGATTTGAACTCAGGTCTTCCTGACTTCAGGACTAGTGCTTTATCCACTACACCAACTAGCTGCCCCAGAAGCATTTATTTAAAACAATTAGGACACATCATATATAAAAGGGACAAACTAGAACCATTTCCAATAAGCTCAGGGGAGAAACAATGTTGCCCACTATCACTATTAATATTCAATATTGTATTAGAAATAATAGCTTTGTCAATAAGAGAAAAAACAAAGATTAAAGGGATTAGCATAGGTAATGAGGAAACCAAATTCACACTCTTTACAGATGATATGATGGTATTCTTAGAGAAACCTAGAGAATTATGTAAAAAAGCAGTAGAAACAATTCACAACTTCAGCAAAGTTGTAGGGTACAAATTAAATCCACAGAAATCATCAGCATTTTCATATATCACTAACAAAATTCAGCAGCAAGAGATGCAAAGAGAAATAACATTCAAAATAAATGTTGATAATATAAAATATTTGAGAATCTGTCTGCCAAGGCAAAAAAAGGAAATATATGAACACAATTAAAAAATTACTTTCCACACAAATAAAGTCAGATCTAGTCCACTGAAAAATATCAAATGCTCATGGATAGGCCATGGAAATACAATAAAAATGACAATACTAACTAAACTAATAAATTCAATTATTTAGTGCCATACCTGTCAAATTCCCAAGAAATTATTTTATTGATCAATAAAAATAGTAATATTCATTTGGAAGAACAAAAGTTCAAGAATTTTAGAGGAATTAATGAATGAAAAAAAAGATGCAAATAAAGGAGGCTAGCTGTGCCTGAGCTAAAACTATATTATAAAGCAGCAGCCATCAAAACCACTTGGTACTGGCTAAGAAATAGAGTAGTTGATCAGTAGAATAGATAAGATTAACAGGACAAAATAGTCAATGACTCTAGTAATCTAGTGCTTGAGAAACCCCCAAATTCCAATTTTCCCAAACTGCTGAGAAAACTGGAAACTAATATGGCAGAAACTAGGCCTTGACCCACACCTAACATCATATACCAAGATAAGGTTAAAAGGAGTTCATGATTTAGGTATATAGAGTGATATCATAAGCGAATTAGAAGAACATAGGATAGTTTACCTCCTGTGAAAAATCTGTGAAAAAGGAAGGAATATATGACCAAAGAAGAGCTAGAGTTCATTATTGAACATCAAATATATAAATTTGATTATATTAAGTTAAAAAGTTTTTGTACAAACAAAATTATTGCAGACAAGATTGGAAGGGAAGCAATAAATTGGGAAAACATTTTTACATGTAAGGGTTCAAATAAAGGCCTCATTTCTAAAATATATAGAGAATTGGCTTAAATTTATAAGAATCCAAGCTATTCTTCAATTGATAAATGGTCAAAGGATATGAATAGACAATTTCCAGATGAAGAAATTGAAACCATTTCTAATCATATAAAAAGTTGCTAAAAATCACTACTGATTGGAAAAATGCAAAGTAAGACAACTCTGAGATACCACTACATACTTCTCAGATTGGCTAAGATGAAAGGCCAGGAAAATTATGAATGTTGAAGGGGAGATTGGAAAAGTGGGGCATTATTGGTGCTGTTGTGAAGTGATCTAAACATTCTGAACATCAATTTGGCATGTAACCAACGGGTTATCAAAGTGTACATATCCGTGATCCAGCGGTGTTCTTACTGGGCTTATAATACAAAGAGATCTTTGTATTGTAAAAGAGGGAAAGGGACCCACATGTGAAAAAATATGGCAGCTCTCTTTGTAGTGGTAAGAAATTGGAAACCAAGTGGATTCCCATCAATTGGAGAATGACTGAATAAGTTATGATACAGGAATGTTGTGGAGTATTATTTTTCTATAAGAAATGATCAGTAGGATGATTTCATAGACTCCTGGAGAGAGTTACATGAACTGATGCTAAATGAAGCAAGCAGAATCAGGAGATCATTGTACCTGGCAATAGCAAGATATATTCTGATGAATGTGGCTCTTCTCAACAACGACATGATTCTGGCCAATTCCAAACATGATGATGAGAGCCATCTACACCCAAAGAGAGGTCTGTAGGAATTAAGTTTGGATCACAGCATAGCACTTTGACTTCTTTTCCTGTTGTTTATTTGAATTTTATTTTTTCTCATTTTTTTCTTTTTGTTCAGATTTTTTTTTTTTCTTGTACAGCAAAATAATTATATAAATATATATGTCTGTAATGGGCTGAGGCTTGAGCTGATGCACTGAGGTCCCAAGCACATGAGGCTAAATAGTAATTGGACCATACTCTATTAATATGTAAGCTTGGAGAAAGAATGGCCCCCACCCACTCTTTGTGCAAGTCCTGATGTGTTGTATAGGAAATGACGATTTTGGTGGGTGGAGGCAGGGGAGTGGAAAAGGAAGGGGAGGAGAGACTTTTGGGACTGCCATTGCCAAGGTTGGCTCCACGGTTGGCTCCACGGTTGGCTCGGCTCGCGTCGCTCTCTCTTAGCTGGCTTCCTGTCGCAACTGCCTATATTTGCTATCGCAATCTTTCTTGCCTATATTTGCTATAGCAATCTTTATTCACCTCTTCACTTCAATAAATATTGAAGATTTTTCCCTTAACCTGAATTCCTGACTCAGGCTGACTTTAAATACGCGGTCATTACATATGTCTATATTGGATTTACATATGTTTTTACAATTAAGAAAATAATTCCTATCTTAAAGTTTGTGTTGGTAAAGGAGAGGAATCATAGTTTCATATGTATTGTAGAGTGCAGGAAAACATTAGAGGGTTCAGGGGAATATTAAGAAATAATCTAAGAATCAATAGTCTATAAGAAAAGCTTTCAAATGAATACCTCTCCCTCTGTCTCTTCTTTTTCTCTCTCTATGTCTCTCTCAATCTCTGTCTCTCTCTCTTCATGCATTCATTCATTTTTCAAAAGACTTTGGTGATCATATTTTGCATTACACTACACAAATTTACATATTAAATATGTCATAATAATTGATAAAAAGATAAATAATTGGAGGATTTGAATTATGAAGCTTTCCAAATGGACTAATATACAGGCCCATGATAACAAGGAGTTAGGATGTCATTCTCTGTTGGCACAAGTCTTAAATCTAATCCTCTCTCATATGAATTTGATTGTCTTCCTGTTTAGTTTTCAAATGATACTTGTGGTTGCAATATCAGGCATATGTGAAGATATCTGGGTGTTGTGGTCTAGTTCAGATGGATCTGAATCAGTTCTTGTTCTTCTCAAAATACAGCCAGTTTAGCTTAGGGCCCTCCGAGTATCTCCAAATCCAAAGGTTCTTTCCTTTAGCCTCTGCCTCTGCTTTCTTCAGCCTCCAGCCAGCTCCATTCTTCATGTCATTCCAGTGAAATCTCGACTTGTAGCTTCTTCACTCTGAAGAACTTCCTCTGCCACCAGCCAGCCAAGTGGAAAATATTCTGCCTTGCCTCGGAGAGAGGGCTTCTGGCGTAACTCCGCTGAAATCTCGACTTGTAGCTTCTTCACTCTGAAGAACTTCCTTGACTGGCCCATTGAAGCTCTATTTATGCTAGTGCTCTCTGGCCCAAAGAGCTTCAAGGGAGGTGTGAACTCATTGAACTCCAATGAGTAAAGGTGTGAACACAAGCCTTGTATTAATTAGTTCTACTTAGTACCTTGTTTCAGGTTCTGCCCAAAACATCTTCTTGTAAGATTAGATCAACTCTAATTAGTTAGCAGTTAGTAAGGATTCCAACATCTGGGTCTCTCAAATCACATAAAAGCTGTTGTGTTAGATGTGAATTTTTAGATCTTCTGCAAAGTCAGGAAGTAATGGGGAAAATCATTTGTCATCTACTATATATAGATGTCATGCTACTTAGAGTGTTTCATTATATTTTTATTCAAGTTATCACATCAGAAGTCAGACATTTATCTCAGCATCTCTTTAGAGAAAGCAGTTCTTTCATATAAAATTTGGAAATTTTTTAGAATTTTAGTACCCTAATAATTATTTCAGAAAAGGTTTCCTGAAGGCTGAGTGGTAACAAAAATGCCATGAATCATAAATCATAGGATAATAGCCTCTCCTATTTACTGCAATTGTTCTTCCTTCCCCTTCCCCCCCCCCCCCCTCCCACTTTCTTTCTTTCTTTCCTTCCTGAGGCAATTTGGGCTAAGTGACTTGTCCAGGGTCACAGAGCTAGGAAGTCTTAAGTGTCTGAGATCAAATTTGAACTCAGGTCCTTCAGACTTCAGGTCTGGTGCTCTGTCTACTGTGCTAACTAGCTGCTCCTAATTCTGTCACTTTCAAAGTTTGTGAGTGAGTGTTGAGTGAGATAAGGTGATTTGTCCAGGGTGACTTACCTAGCATGCAAAGAAAAAACTGAATTCAGATCACCTTGCCTCCAATGCTTGCATTCTACTCATTGTGCCTTGTAGTTACTTAATTTTGTTTGAAGATGATTGAATGAAAATGATTTTGTGTGGGTCACAGAATGGTTTTTATTCTCTGTCCTTGGTTGAAGGAAACAGGGAAATTATGGTTGGTCTGTAAGATCACATGAGCACAGTAGTTTAGGATTTGAGAGAGCTTGGTTTATTATCACTCATTCACTGAAGCTAATGCTCCAGTCTGAAGAGTGGAAGACCAAAGTAGAATCCAAATGGAAGATATTAATTTTCACTTTATGCGATAGATGGATCCATTAGGCAGTCTCTCACTGTGAATTAATAGATAGATGCCACAAACAGCTAATCTAACGACTGCTTTTAGATAGTAGTCACCTTACTAGAACTGATGCCGAAAAGTGCAGAGAACCAGGAGGACATTATAAAAAGTATAGCAAGATTATGTGATGATCAACTATAATCGACAATTCTTGTCAACAATGTGATCCAAGACAAATCCAATATACTTGTAATAGAAAATGCAATCCCAATCCAGAGAGAGGATTATGAGACCGAATGCATATCGAAACATACTATTTTCATGGTTTATTTTTATTTCTTTTTTTCTCATTTTCCTCCATTTTGTCTGATTTTTTGTACAGCATGTAAAACATGGAAATATGTCCAAAATGATTATATATGTACAACTTACATAGGATCACTTACTATCTTGGGGAAGAGGGAGGTAAAGGAAATAAGTACAAAACATTTGCAACTCAAAATGTTACAAAAATGAATGCAGTTACTTGGTGGGCCTTAGTTTCACAAAGGGCTTGGGGATTGGAACAAGGATTGGGTGAAGGCAGATTATTAATTAAGTAAGAGTATTCTTCGTATCTTATTCATTACTGACTGCTTCTATTGATCGATGAAGAGATTTTCTGCTGCTGTGACTTAATGGAATTTCAGTTTAAAAAAAATACTGTCAAAATGTCAAAACCAATTGTCAAAATCAGTCATTAGACCAAAAAAATTTGTTAAATATTTGCCTGGTGGATTGAATTTTACACTAATAATCTAGAAAATTTTCCCATGGTTAACAAGTAAGCAAGTTTTAGAGATACTATTTGAAATCATTTAGTAATAGTTCTGGGATTAAGATTAGATAAATACAAATGTAGATGAAATAACCAGAGACAATGTATATGATAGAATAGGAAAGCATAAATTCACATACACATACATAGATAAATATATAGATTCATGGATACATAGATAAGTAGATACACAAATTATATATATGTATGTATGGTTCATGTGATGAAGAGGTTCCATCCTCACAAAGGTAATGAATATCACAAGCAGAATTGTATTTCAGTTCCTCTGACTCCAAAACCATTCTGCTAAACCATGACTTTTTAAAGATGCAATGCTGGAGGAAGGATACATGAGCACTACTACCACAATTTAATTTGAGGACTCAGAACAGTCTTCTCCCAATTTACTTTTTTGCACGTCTGTTCTCTATTCGGCACATCTGTGGGTGCTTTCTCTTTCTCCCTCTTATTTTTAAGTTTTCTTTTCTGTGTTGTTATTCCATTAGTTGTAAGCTCCTTGAGGATAAGTACTGTGTTTTATTTTTATCTTCAGAGCTTAGCACAGGACATGGCATATAGTTGTCACTTAATAAATTTTTATTAATCATCTAATAGACAATATTATACTGAAAGTAATAAAGCAATTAGGTGTTATGAATCAAGAAAGGTCTTGTGAGTAAATGCCTTATCTTGGGCATTGAAAAAAGTGTTGATTTCAGACAATCATAAAGTAGCAGGAAGACTATCCCCAAAATAGAACACAGCAATTTCAATTCTTGATTAGAATGAATGCCAGATGAATCTACATGTTCTGAATATGCCCACATAACATTATCACATCTGTCCAAATAAACTAAAGGATAGATAATCCATTTTTGTGCCTTAGCATCTCATAACATCTACTCTCTTTGGCTATGTGCTTTATCATTCCAGGTCACTCTGAATTCCAGTACTGGATTTAATTTCTAAAACCCATTCATTTCATCTGGTCAATGTTTCATAAAAACAAACAACCAACATTCTTAAAGAATTTTTTTTGTAAAATGAAGACAAAAGAAAAGCCCCCCAAAGTAAAAATCTGTATGAATGGTTGTAAAGCACAAAAGGAGGGGGATATGTAAAGTATTTTTAAATACCAAAGAACAACACAACTTGTACTTGATATTGTTATTCTTCTTAAAAATAACTACATCCCACATCATGAGTTTTCAATGTTTCAGCTCTGAAGTCATTTTTAAAAGGTGTCTAGCAAGGTTTGGACCAAATACTGCTAAATGTTGAACATTTATTAAGAATATACTGATAATGACTGTTGAGTCTGTAATAATTTAGATATTATTATCTTCAGATACTTCTATGAGAGAAAAGAAAAATTGTCTATTTACCTTTTGTGTCTTCTGGGAATCTCTATTGTACTCTGTAACTTTCTTCTTTAAAGAGTGAAGTGAGGAAAGTCAGACCCAAAGAGCTCAGTTAACATGAACCATCCTAAATTCTTCATCTTAATTCTGGTTTAATTCTTTTCAATTGACGTTACTACCTTCTCTGTTAAGAGCCACCAAGTCACAGAACTTCAGCTTCATTGAAATATTATTGAAAAAATACCAGAACTACTTATTTCTTCTATAGATTTAACTAATATAAAATTCTTAATGGTTTTAGTAATATTCAGACTAAATACTTCAGACTAATCTTAATGAAAATTGAAACAGTGGATAGAAGGGATATTTGTAAAATGATAGCTTTTTTATTGTCACAAAATGCATAAAACAAAGGCAAAAGCTGATGCTGTGTAAGTTGATATTGATTGGCATTCTGAATTCAAAACTTAATAGGATAACCATGTACATCTATAAATATATTAACAATATCAATTTTAGCCTATTCTTTTCCTTTGGCTAAATCAACAATGGAGTTAGAAATCCAAATAAAAATGATACATTAATGCAAAAAAAGAGATAATAACCCCATGGCAACTTGTTATTAATGTTAATCAGTTGTGTCCGACTTTTCATGTCCTGATTGCATGTTTTTTTTTGGAAGATAATAGAATATTTTACCATTTCCTTTTGCAGCTCAAATTACAGAGTAGGGCACTGAGGCAAAGGGTAAGTGACTTGGCCAAAGTAACATTTCTAGTAAGTGTCTGAAGCCAAATTTGAAATAAGGAAGATGAATCTTCCTGATTAAAGGCCCAATGGACTTTTCTATCCATTGTGCCCTTAACCAGCCATACAGCTAAGGAAGCCATTCTTATTTGCAAGTCAAAGGAAAATAATTAAATCTCTTTTTCTGTACTAAATACTCAGGTTAAATTTTAAAGAAATTCTTAATTTTTTAAATTATTCAATTAGTGATTTTCATCTGACAAACTGACTTTGCATTTATTCATATTTCCCAGGCTTAACCAGTATGTAACATAGAGTACATTTTAGATAAATTATTGTTCTTGATGGCAATGATGAAAATGTATGCATCAATGGATATATTAAATCACACCAAAAGTTTTATTTCTGGATGGAGTCTATCAAACAAGCTAAGATCCAAGATATAAGCAATAGTAACACATGAATAGAATCCACATGAACTTATTCACTATTATATATTGAAAGAAGTGTCAAACAAACAGCAAATCTGTCTAAAAAATGTAAAGTTTTATTATATCTATTCAGGATCATATTATTGTCACTAGTAATTAAAGAAATGATGACTGTTAGTATAGTAGACTACAATACTAACTAATGCAGAATATGTAATTAAATAAAGAAAATATATCACACTCCCTCCCCCCAAAAAATGTATTCTATAGAAATACAGATGCAATCACATAAATAGAATTGCTCAATCAGAACTTTATTTCATTTTATATTGTAACAGATTACAAATACTTGTTTGAAAAACCAAAAATCTCTTGAAAATTCAATAAATAAATAATATTGAAAGTGCAGTGTTATTGTAGACAAAACTATTGATTAAAATCATCTAAATATTAGAAAGATTCATATACACCTTAGAACAATATATTTAACTGCATTTACAAATACTCATACAATGTTCAATCTATGAGTAATAGGTTAATTAATAAACTTGCATTTATTGATTACTTACTATGTGTCATTCATGGTACTATGCAATATAGATACCAATACAAAGAATAAACAACTATGAATTTTCATTCCTTCTGTTAGAATCCTAGTGTTAACTCAATGGAATTGATACAATGCTTATTGGTTCACACATTAGAGCAAATCCTTCTAAGGTGTTAAGTCACTAATATTGATAGAAACAATGCTTAAGTTAACACCTTTGAGAGTTTACATATTAGCTCAGACATTAGTTCACATGTTTGGGAGATTTCAGGCTTCAGTATGAGATATTCAAATACACATCTCCTATAATCCTACTCTCAGAGGAGGAATCAACTTTGGAGTTTATACCTCTAAAAGAGCATAAAAACAGCTGAGCTCTGTCAGGAGGGTTGAAAATATTAAGAGGGGAGCATTAGTTGGAGAATCCATGAGTTGGAGTTGAGCTAGAAGCAGAAGCTGGAAGAGCTAAAAGACAAGCTGCAAGAGCTCTTGGAATCAAGGAGGGAGAGAGGCCTCTAAGAAAGCTAACTGGGCCCAAGGAAAGAGACAAGACTTGGAAGGAGAAAATAAACATTTGAACTTTTATCAGCTGGCTGTATTTGGAGTGATTATATCTTAGAATTGAAACTAAGGCTGCCTCCAGAAACCTCCCCAAGAAACCTGCTCTCACAGAGAACCATCATATATTATATAAAAGAGAAGAACACCATACCTGCAAAATAAAGAAACCTAGAAACATGGGAGAATGAGGTCCATATCTATCTGCTACTGTAGTTGTTCTGACAATGTTATCAGACATCCTTAAGAAAAGCAACTTGTATCATGACATTAGTGAATTACATCAAATTATAAAATTATTTTATTGACATTGAATAATTGACATACATTAAAATAACAATGATAATATAGCTATTTTTTGCTACAGACGTTTCTATGGAACTCCATGCAATAAATGGCAAAGAATAAAATATCAAGTACAAGTTGTGTTGCTCTCTGGTATTTTAAAATACTTTACATATCCCACCTCCCCTGCTCCATTTGTGCTTTACAACCATTCATACAGATTTTTACCTTTTTTTTTTTTTTTTTTTTTTTTTGGAGTGGGGGTTCCTTTGTCTTTGCTTTAAAACATTGATATCTTTTCTCAGAGGCAAATTAACAGACAAGAGCTAGTGAGTGTCCAGACTAGGTTGTGAACATAAACCTTTTTATTCCCTGATTCAGAACTCTGGCTCCTATGCCCGGTTACTTCTGCACAAATAACCATTTCTATATCATTTTAAGAGATATGAGACAAAGTGCTTTATATGTGCCATCTCACTTGAGTTTCATAGATTACTTAAAGCCCATCTCTAACTGCTCGGTACACAATTGGATTCATGGGAAAATTTGGATTTTTTTCCCTTAAAGCACAGAATAAGTAGAGAAGCCTAAAACCAGAAAAAAAGCAGCACAAGAGCTTTACAACCACTCTGTTATCGTCCACCTTCAGCAATGCCAGTTCCATTTTCCTTCCAAATGAATTCAATGTACCCAGCAACAAATCCTGCCAAACAACCCTGAAACTCTTGTTGGCAGTTCAGTATTCAGAGCCAAGCCTATCTGAGACAGCTGTTCTCACGGATGGCATCAAAGGCTGTCCAAGCCTGACTTTTGGCTGTTTCCTTAACTCACCCAAAAACACATTTGAAAGTTCATTTCTGATTTTTGGAACAATGAAATATTCTATTAAAGGCTATTTTTCACCTCTTCTTCAAATTTTATTTTTGTAAAAGGGAGAAATGAAAAAGAAAAAAATATTAAAAATGATTACAATAGAAGGAAGATGTGGCTGATGAGAGAAAAATTGTGAAATAAGCAAAAGTAGCATTATATATGTTACTTCTCTCTGACTCAGAATAATACTCATTAGCCTTTAGGACATTCAGAATTCTCATTCTGAAAACAAAATTCCAATCATAAATTATTACCCTGACTCCAGCTCCCTGAACCACCATGTGTTTCATTGTAGCCATGGGCAAACAGGCAACCTCCAGGATCAGATATCCATGTGCTTAGTATAGCTCTTGGAAAAATGCAGACCCCCTCGCCCCCACCATGCGCAGCACACATCAGACACCAACACTGGGACTATAGCTTAGCACAAGAAAATCTTCCAGACTCCCATGGCCATCACAACAGTGCCAATACATCACCAACTCCAAGCCCTCAGTACACTATGAGGGTCCCCCTCTCAGAGTAACAGCAATAGAATGTGAGGTAAACAAGCAGGACCTGCAGCCCCTAGGACAAGAATCCCATACCCTTCTACACTGGGTATTTTAAGAGAAATTTTAAGAGAAAACAGGGGGGAAAGGCTACCAATTAGATTGTAAGCTCCAAGACACTTAGGACTATCTTTTGATTTCCTTTCTATACCTGACACTTGATATATTTTCTATTCTATAATAAATTATTGTTTTTTTACTAATAATAAGATATCATCATCATCATCAATCCTAATAAACTGCATAAATGGTATTCATTTCAAACAAAAAATATAACTATCTAGGGAGGAGAAAGTCTATATAGATTTTGACCATTTGAAAGTGAATGTGCTTATAATATAAATATATGTGTTTTTATAAATAAAACTATTAATTAATAGTTTATTTCCATTCATCATATTTGATTAAAATTGAACATGTGTAGTATGAGAATGATGTCAAAATATTTTGGTGAATGTGAAACAGAGGGAGCAAATGAGAAAGAAAAAAGAAAGAAGATGAAAAATAATAGGCATGAGAAGTCATGATATAGTTGCAACAGGGTTTGGATCATGATGAATCTTTCTGAAAGGTAGAAAGGAAAACACTAAAGGAATTTAGGGGACATTGTTCTTTTAGATATAATGTTCTATATAGGCTTTTCTGGAAAGAATATACCTCATCATAACACTAATGCTCTGTTTTTCTTTGTACTTTCAAAACTTTACATGTCATACTGAAAAAAACACAGTAAATCTAACCCATAACAGAAGGTAGTCAAACTGAAAAAATTTCAACAGTTCACTCAGACTTCTACTGATCTTTGACTATGCTATTCCATTTTGCCATAAACATTGTCAGCATATGGGGATCATTCTTTTATCTTACTTCTGTACAAGGCAGCTCATCAGCACTTGTTGCAATGCTGGAAAAAGAAAAAAAATATCAGATAAGGCAAGAGAGCTAAGTTTGGATCCCATTTGTATAAATTCTGGCCTATAGAACGTTGTACAAATCACTTAACTATTCATATCATCAATTTCATCATCTTTAAATGACAATGTTGGATTAGAAGTTTTTTTTTTTTCTAATTCTAAACTACCTCCTGACTCTTCATCAATTACTGCATCTGTGTAGACCTGAGGTACCTGTAAAGAAATAGATGTGAATTCCTAGATTGTAAGGAAAATATTTAATGTTTATAATTATATGTGTAGTGTGTATATATTGGTATACACATATACATACATCTATATGCATATATACATGCACACATCCTTCAAATTTCCATAATCCTTACTGGATGCCTAGTTCTGACATTATGAAGTGTGATGTATCCTATGTTTTCAGTATCTTTTTATTTTTAGTAAGTGGATTCAAGTTTAATCAAAGTAAATTAGATCCTAGATTGAAAGCATAAAATATAAAAAAACTACAAAACAAACAAAAAAAGTTGAGCTTATTAATATATGTGAGTCTTAGTTCAATTATGACCCTGAACAAGTGACTATTTGAGGAGATACAGACTGATTATTAAGTGGGCACATTATACATGGCACAGAATTTTACATTTGCTGGAATGATCTGTGGAAATAATTTTAGTAGATAAGACCTCTGTGTCTAAAACAAAAGGGTAAAAAAAAAAACATACAAACATCATTATCTATTTTGAAGGCCTTTCTGTTTGAATGGGATAAAAAAGCACAAAGTCCTTTGAGAGAGTGAGAACAGAATTCTTTCATACTAATCCTCAAGGGAAACCTAAACCTTTTTTTATTCCATTTAAAAAAGGTGTATGTCAAGAGACTGGGAAGTTGTATTGAGAAGTTAAGATGACCTCCTATATATATATATATATATGTCTCAAATTTGGTGATCTTGATTCATGTTCAATATTAAAGCATAGGCACTTCAGGGTTTGGTTTGGTTTGGTTTGGTTTTAATCAAGAAAGGGGAAGTGTTTATTGAAATTAGGTTATAACCCATGAAAAGAGATGACTAGTCTCCCTACAGAAGCCTAGTGCCAAATGTGAGTACAATGACCCACCGCATTGATTCACCCAATTCAAAGTTATGCAGGGAGATTTGGGAATATCTTAAGAAAGATATAAACTCAGCAAGTCAACAAGTAAGAATATAATATTTTTTCTGACATATTTTCTCCTTCATAGAAATTGTTTCATTTCCCATCTCTTTGCCTTTTTTTTATATCTCAAGTATAAAAAACACTTCCCTTTTCACCTAGATAATCTGGAATTATTAGCTTCCTCCAAGATTTCAGTCAAATAACCCATTTTCTTTGATGCCTTCCTTGATTCCACAGGTCTAAGTGCTCTCTCTTTCTCACATTAGTTAGTATTCTATTTTTTTCCCTGTGTGAATGTACATATACATATGAGTATGTATATACATTCACATATATATATGTGTGTGTGTGTGTATGTGTGTGTGTATGTACATAAATAAATGTATGTTTATGTGATATACGTATGTGTATATATATGATGGTCTTGAACATAGAATTGATATATATGTGTGTGTGTGTGTATGTGTGTGTGTGTGTGTATATATATATATATACACACACACATACACACACATATCCTATATATGTAAGAATATAATGGCTTTGAAGTTAGAATTAATTTAGTTCAAATCATGGCAGCCATTTTATAAATGCATAATTTTGAAGAGGTAATTCAACCTCTCTTAGTTTACTGTTCTATAAAATGAAAGATTTAAACTATTGGCCTTTAAGTTTCTTTCTGAATATGAATGTATGATCCAAAGAAGCTGTTGAGTTATTCACTGATACTGTCATAAAACTATATTTGTAGATTTGATTTTAGGGTGTAAAATTATCATGTAATCTAAGTTATCTTATATATATATATATATATATATATATATATATATATATATTATATATATATATATATATATATCTGTAATGACTGAAGTTGGCACTTTGGCTCCTTAATTTATACTTCAAATTGAAGTATTTCTACATTTCTACATTTCTACAAAAAGTTGCAATTGATTACATTTTTCAGAATCATATAATAAGAAGAAAATACAATCTGCTGCTCTTCATCTAGGAATATAGTGTTCCTAATATAACTTCATTTTCAATTCTTTGTTCATGGTAGCTCATCGTCTTCTCAATCTTTTTTAAGTTCCGTTGTCTAGTTGTCCTTATGACCAAAATACATTCATTTGCATATTTTAACTTGGGGGTTATTCACTAAGTAACACAGCAAAGCAACTAGATTGAAGCCATGACCTTCACAAAAATAATTCCCATGCTCTAATCAATTGTTCTCGCCATTAAGGGGCAAATGTCAACTATCCATTAGAGATAGAAGGTTCTTCCTAATCACCATACACTTCAAAAACAATGCACACATTCCAATTAATAACAAGAATAATAGAACATTTTATGACCTTCAATATCACATAAAAAGTTTATGTGTGTATTTCTAGGTTTATATGCTAAAGAATTTTAAGAAAAGGAGCAGGAGAGAGAGAGAGAGAGACCCCCTTGTACAAAAACATTTATAGCAGCTTTTTTGTGGTGGTTAAGAATTGGAAATAAAAGGGATGCCCATCAAATGGGGAATGGCTGAATAAAAAGTTGTGCTAAATATAATATAATATTATTCTGCTATAAGAAATGACAAGCAAAATGATTTCAGATAAACTTGGAAAAACTTACATAAATTGATTCAAAGTGAAGTGAACTGAACCAGAAGAATGTTGTGCACAGTAACATAATTGTAGGATGAAAAATTGTAAATAATTTAATTATTCTCAGCAATAAAATAATCCAAGTCAATGCGAAGGGAATCATGATAAAAAAAAAAATGCTATCTGACTCCAGAGAAACAAATGAATTGTCTGAATATAAACTGAATTTTACTATTTTTCACTTTTTTATTTTTTCTTTGACTCTTGTATAAAATGACTAATAAAAAATGTTTTAGATGATTACCCATGATAACACATATCAGATTACACATAATAGGGGAAATAATATAGTGCTTTAACAAGTATATGTAAGGGAAGAAATATTTTCTTTTTCTTAAGTGATTTGCCATTACTCTGTTCTATTTACTCTAAAAGGAAATTTAGTTATTAAAATATTTATACGTGAAATATGATTGTTGAAGTAAAATAATTTAATAATTATTTTACAGTTTTCATAATTTAGTTTCTCCCTGAATTTATTGTATAGTTTGAATTGAAACCCTTGGGTTATTGAACTTTGATCTTCCTCATAAAATAGTTTTCTGGCTGTAAAAATTATGAAAATAATTTGAGAAGTTACAGAAAGTAAAAGATACCTGGAATTCTGGAAATGATGTGACATCAGACATTCTTTTGTTAGCTTCATAGATAAAAGTCATAATCTATAAACTACATATAGACTAAAAACAAATTGTTATTTTTCTAATTTTTTAATTGACAAACACAGAGAGAACCTTGAAACAGAAGAAATATCTTAGAGGCTAGTTAACCCTTCTCCCAAAACAGGAATCAATTCAAAATTCCTAAAATGAATCATTTCACTTTGATTGGGCATTGAAATAGAGTTTAAGATTTCTAAAGACAAATGTTCCATTTTATATTACCATGTTACCATTAATATTATCTTTCTCATTATCATATCTTTACTAATACATTTTATTCAGATTTCTAATGTGGGTGGCAAAATACTTTCCCCATTCAAGGTTGGGGGGGGAGGGCTTTCAAGACTTATGCAAATATTGAGACTTTTTTTTTCTTCTTAATGAATGGTTTGAGTGACTGAGAAGTATTTGCCTTGTTCAGATTAACAAGTAATACTTAAGTCTGAAATGTGGTCAATGTGAAGATAAATATTTATCTGTTATGGTATCATGGTGGTGGTGATGGTGATGGTGAAGATAATTAGGATTATGATTGTGATGAATCCTCCATTATTTATTAAGTGCCATTATTTTAAAGTGCTCTTTAAAGGCACTGTGCTAAATGCTAGTGATACCCCCAAAATGCAAAAAACAGAATTCTTCTCGGGAAGCTCACATTTTGTTTGAGAAGATATGTGAAAAGATATAAATATAAACATATAGAGAATACATAGTAAAGAATACTGGGAAGGCACTAGAATTAAGAAAATTTCAACAGAGCTTCAAGAAGGATTAAGATAAAGAAGTAAAGAGGCATAATAGAGGAGATAGCACTATCCAGGAATCAGATATATACAGTAAAAATGCCTAGTGTTTTGTGTTCTTGGAGTGTGGATTGACTTGCAGCCAGAAGTCCCAGAGCAGAAGAGTATTACAATAGTAGTAGCATGAGATGATGATGTTCTGAACCAAAGTTTTACTACTATCAAAAATAGAATGTTTCTTATTTAAGCGTTGTTTCAAAGGTCAAATAAACTATATCAACAGATTGCATATTGTAAATTTGAGACAATGATGAGTGCAGGATGACTTCCCAGGATGTGAGGCTGAGAGACTGGCAGCAGGGTATTTTGTACTTATAGTATTAGGGAAAAAATATAATCAATTTTATTTTTTATTATTGTTTTTATTTTGGACAAAGAGGGTTTAAAAAGTCTTCTGGAAGCCAATTAGAGATATTTGAATAAAGTTGGAGATTCAAAAGTTGAGGTCAGCTGAGAAACAGGTTACATAGGGAAATCTGAGAGTCATAAGTATAGAAATGGCAATTAAATCCATGAGAGATGATGAGTTTACAATGGAAATAATATAGAGGAAGAAGAAAAGAGGGCCCAGGCCAGAAATCTGAGAAACACATATTTTTAGAGAGAGTGATCTGAAAAAAAGTATTCAGGGGGGAATGGAGGAAAAAATACTTGGATTGGTTGGACAAGGACCAGAAGAGAGATGTTTCCCTAAACCCTGGAGAGAAGAGATCATGGAGAAAAGTGTTATCAGCATTGCAAAAGACTGCAAAGAGGTTAAGGAAAATGACATTTAATTTGTAAACTACATGATCATTAATAACTTTGGAGGGAAACGTTTCAATGGAATGATAAGGTCAGAATACAAATTGTGAAGCATTAAGAAGAGAATGGGAAGAGATAAAATAGAAATGTCAAATTATATATGACCTTTTTGTGGAATTTAACTACAAAATACAAAAGAAGTATTAGATGATAGCTAGAATGGGATGATCAAAAGAAGTGATTTTTTTGTTTTGTTTTGTTTTGTTTTGTTTATTTTCAGGAGCAAAGACAAATGTAAATTTGTAGTAGTAGAGAATAAGCAACTAGGCAGGAAAAGATCAAAAATAAGTGAGAGTGTGGAAGATACAAATAAATTAACTTTCATAAAGAATAAGGACATTTCATCATGTGACAGCAGTGAAGGGAGAGAGAGTAGTAGAAGATAAGTGACAAATAAGAGTTAAGGGAGAAGAAAAAAGAAGGAATTTATTATAAATGGCTTATTATCATTTTTTTTTTTTGGTAACATATGAGATGAGGTTCTTAGTTTTAATTGTTGGGGGAGAGAGAGCCATGGAAGTTTGCAGAGGTATGAAAAGTTTTGAAAGAGCTTCCAGGGAAAATGGCAGAGTAAGTTGATAAGAGAAATAAAATAGTATTGTCTAGTGCCATTGACAATACATTTAAGTTTGTATAATGTACATAAATCTGTAACTGATCCAGTCAGAAGAGTTTTGTGATTTTCTACATTTCTACATTCTACAGCAGCATGTTTTCAGGACTGAAGGTTGTAAATGGGAGGGTAAGCAAAAGAGATATGGCTGGATATAATTAGCAAAATGATAAAGTGGAGCTAGAAATTCAAAATAGGAGTACAATATAAGGTTGAATTGCTTAGCCAAAAGGTCAAAATGGGAGAGGGATGGGGAGCATTTAATACAGGAAAGATGCCTGTAAGAGAATTGATGAGTCATAGTGTATATGAAGAGTAGAATTTTATAAGGGAAAGCAGAAGAAAAGGTGAAAAGACAATTCATTCTGGTAAAATGGGGATTTAAAGAATACTTGAATGTAGTGATGATTCATTTATATTGATGGAAAGACCATCTTTGTTTATGTCTAAGGTAAGAAGGAGATATAACTCATGAAAAGTGAATAGGTTGAGGAACTGAGTTTTGGTGTATGAGGTGTTCAAAGGATAGGTAATGTGTATGTATAAACTACTATTATGAATGCAGAACTGAAAGAAAAATCATGAGCCAATTATACCTATCTAAATTTCAACCTTTACTCACTTTTACCATTCACCATCTTCACTCCTAAATGTATGCTGCTGGATGAAAATGGAGACAAACACATAAGTGCATCAACTGCAAATTTATATTAAATCAACTCAGCTAGCAAACTCACTGAGGAAAGAAAATGATTGATTTAAGCATCTGAAGATAACCACTGCTAGAATTGTTATTGGTTAGTAAATGTGAATAGGTAATAATCCTCAAACAAAGAGAGGAGGGTACTGGGAGTGGCAATAAGAATCATGGATTATTTCAATCCCCTTGCCTTAATCACTGAGTCAAGAAGATTGAAGTTGTAGCCAGTATTATAAAGACTGACCAAAGAGGCTATGCAATCAGGGAGAATCAGAGTTTAAGTAATAGTAAATAAATAGAAGTGCAAAAAGAAACAATTTGAGATTTAAGAAAAAGTAGATTTTTATTTGAGTTTTTGTCTTTTTTTTGTTTGTTTGTTTATAGAACAGAGAGCACAGTGGAAGGGCTACCTGGTGTTTGGCTGAAACTTTAGGGTAGAAACATTGGAGATGTGGAAATGAGATA
This sequence comes from Antechinus flavipes, assembly GCF_016432865.1. NCBI lineage: Eukaryota > Metazoa > Chordata > Mammalia > Dasyuromorphia > Dasyuridae > Antechinus > Antechinus flavipes. The sequence goes on along the minus strand of NC_067399.1, from coordinate 29,144,878 downwards.
TAAAGTGATGGAAGTAGTATGGAATGGGGTTTGGATGATGGTCTATAGGAGGACCATATAGGTCCAGAATGTGAATGGCATGATTCATTGTGAAAATGTTCACATTTAGTAGAAATAGAAGTACAATCTCCACTTCCACTGGAGATTGTAGATTGGACTAGATGTAAGTGAAAAACAGATGAAAAGTATATGGACAGATCTAAAATGAGAGGTCCCACTTCATAACTGCTCTTCCTTCTAAATGTTAAAGATTTGACAGAAAAATAGCACAGCTAGATTTGGAAGTTGAACTTGCACAGTAGGAGAAATAATTCTCTACACATTTTCAACATTTTATTCCTCAAAGGACAGGTGCAGCAACAGATGGAAGGCCTGAAGTCAAACATTAGGTTGCTCCTCTTAGCACCAATTGGAGTCCACCCCAATTAGGAGACTAGAAAGCGAGGGAGTAATTGGAAGTTGACATGAACTGGCATGAGGATGATAATATCCATATATGGTTGGTTGCTGTGGGTGAGGTTCTGAGGCAGAACATTAAACTATAAATTGTGCGGAATACATGATCACAAAGCTAGTTATGTTTCAGAGAAAAAACATATACCCATATATTCTTGACTGTTTCAGTCCTGTTTTCACTTATCCTTACTTCATAGTAACAACACAAGCAGCAACACCAGAAGCATTTTTGTTGTTGATAATTCACATTTCCTTAGTATATCATAGTATCATCTTCATTCTAGAATAGAAAGCAAACTAGAGGATGAGAATATGAAATAATATATTAAAATTCTTTGTAATCTTTCAAACACATAAATGTGAACTATCATTAATATGATTAACACGTATGAAATATGGGTTCTATAGCATTTTCAGGGAGGAATAGCACCTTCGTGAGATACTTGTCAAACATTTTTCAAGGCTGCTCATCCACCTATGATGTCTACTTTCATCCAACTGTAGCTTATGGTTTGGGGAAGTTATAAAATATGCAGCAATCACATCCTTGTAAAATACTCTTTGCAGACAGATTATATCATGTTGGGAGTTAGATCTTGGTCAGATATTGAAGATACCAAAGTCATCAATTGCATCCTGGGACACTAGCAGTATTCTTGATTTTTATCTCGCAACTAGACTTCACTGACCTTAAGAAAAGACTAAAGCTTACTATTCTGTGTAACTCTGTCTCACTTAAATCCAATTCATACACAAGTTATGAGAACAACTTGTGATGTCATTGGTTCATCACAATGGATGAGGTATGGGGGAGAATACCTCAAAATGAAAGAACAACACTTCAACCTAATTCTTCAAATTTTAAATAAATACCCTGTCTAAATCTGCTTTACTCATACTCTTTACCCTAAAAGAGAAATCTAATCCCTTATTTTAAATATTCTTCTACTGCTGCTGTTGCTGGTTGTATATACTGATTTAAGGTTTAGTAAGTGCCTTAGAAATGTTATCCAAATTTATCCAGAAAGACTTTTCAAATACAATATATGAAGATGTTATCACTTTTCTTTAAAGCCATATCCTCTTTTTAGTCTTTTGTCAGAGAACACATTTTCTAGATTCCTCACTATCATTATAGATTTCCTCTGACCACTTTCAAAATTCTAAATACTTTCTTTGAATGGAAACCTCCACAAGTGACTATTATAGCCTAATGTGATATAAATGAAGTAGATCACAATTTAATTATTACTTCCATTGCTCTAGAGAAAATAAAAAATGGTGAAATAGAAAGCATTACACTCAGAAGAAGAAAATCATGGTTCAATTCCTGCTTTTTTTTTTTTTAACTTCTTTTAACTGTGTGCCTTTGATCCAGTACTTTTACTTCTAAGGACCTTACATTTTTAATCTTCAAAATAAGAGGACTGGACTAAATGGCCTCTGAAGTCAGTGCCTGTTCAAAATCTATGATCTCATTACATTATGCTTCTATTCATGTAGTTTAAGACTATATTAGATTGTTTTAACAGTCACATCATAGTATTGGCTGATGTTGAGATTCTGAAATGCCTAAATCTTTCTTTAGATAAACTCTCATCAATCCAGTTCCTCTTTTTTATGTATGGATAATTTTTTTTTCCTCCTTGCTTAATGCAGAATTTTATATTTGCCTCAAAACAATTCATTTTGTTACTATAGTCTGATAACTTCAACCTGTCCTAATAATTCTGAATTTGATAATCACATCTAACATATTCTTTATTTTTATCCATTTAATCTTACCCCAACATAATATGCCCACACCTTCATTATATCACTATATTGCTTATAGTTGATAAAAGAAATATCAGGCAGAAACAAGGTAGAAGTTTGCAGCACATTCATAGAACTCCAATAATAACAATAATGGTGATGATAATAATGATGATAATGATAACAATACATGTTGTTCAATAACCAAATCAATGACTTTGGGTAGTTGTCCATTCAATAGAGAGTGGATTTAGCCATGTTATTGAGCATGTTTTTTTTTTTTTAATTTTTATTTTGAACAGGTAAATTTTTCTATGGATATTTCTACAATTATGGTGTACAAGAAAAATCAGATCAAAAAGGGAAAAAAAATGAAAAAGAAAACAAAATTCAAGCAAACAACAAATAAAAAGGCAAAAATACTATATTGTGATTCACACTCAGTCCCCACAGACTTTTCTTTGGATTCAGATGGATCTCTTCACCACAAGACCATTGGAACTGGCCTGAATCCCCTCATTGTTGAAAAGACCTATGTCCATCAGAATTGATCATCATGCAATTTTGCTGTTGCTGTGTACAATAAGGAAAACAACATTCTCTAACATTCGTATAACAATGATTATTCAGCCATTCTCCAACTGATGGACATTCACTCAGTTTCCAGTTTCTTGCCACTGCATAAAGGACTGCCACAAACATTTTTGTATACATAGATTTTTCCCCTTTTATATGATCTCTTTGAGATATGGGCTCTGTAAAGATATTGCTGGATCAAAGAGTATGCAGAATTTGATAGCCCTTTGGGCATAGTTCCAAATTGCTCTACAGAATAGTTGGATATTGGATATTGGTCAACCTGCCATCTGGGGGAAAGGGTGGGGAGAAGGAGGGAAAAAGTTGGAAAAAAAAGGATTTGCAACTGTCAATACTGAAAAATTATCTATGCATATATCTTGTAAATAAAAAAAAAGGTATAATAAAAAGAGAGAGAGAGAGAGAGAAAAGGAGAAAGAGAGAAAGAAAGGGGTTGGATTAGTTCACAATTCCAGTAAAAATGTATTAGGGTCCCAGTTTTCCTGCATCCCCTCGAACATTTATCATGATCTTTTCCTGTCATCTTAACAAAGCTGAGAGGTATGTAATGGTACAACAGAGTTGTCTTAATTTGCATTTCTCTGACTAATAATGATTTATTTTTTCATATGATAGAAATGGTTTCAATTTCTTCACGTGAAAATTGTCTTCATATCTTTGACCATTTACCAATTTGCAAATGTCTTGCATTCTTATAAATTTGAGTCATTTCTCCTAGAAGCTTAGAAATGAGGCCTTTATTAGAACCCTTAGATATAAAAACGTTTTCCTAATTTATTGCTTCCCTTCTAATCTTGTCTGTATTGGTGGTGTTTGTACAAAAACTTTTTAACTTATAATAAAAAAATATCCATTTTGCATCTCAAAATGTGTTCTGGTTCTTGCCACAAATTCATTTCTTGTCACAGATCTGAGAGGTAAACTACCTTTTGATTTTCTAATTTGACTATAACATCCCTGTGTCTAAATCATTAATCCTTTTCATTCTTATCTTGGTATAAGGTATCAGATGTGGGTCAATGCCTAGGTTCTGCCATACTAATTTCCATTTATCCCTACAACTTTCAATTCACCCATCTTTATAAACCATTCTCAATTCTTTTTCTGATTAGTTTTTCAGATTTACTAAATCATACATCTTGTAGTCTTTTGTCTTTATAACCAGTCACACCCATTTGCCAAATGATAGAAGTGTGTAGTAATCAACCATGAAAGAGAAAAGATGAACCTAGTAGGCTAATCTAGAGAACATATATTTTCTTCTGACCATATTAGCACCATGCCTTTCCTGACTTTGCATGCAGATATTTGTGAATCATTAGTTATTCACCCATTTTATATTTGCCACAACCTGAACTAAAAATGATGAAGAAAAGGAAATAATTTTAACAGAAATTGTGTGGTTCAATAGAAAGATCATTTGATTTTGAATCAGAAGATTTGTGTTTGATTTATGGTTCTGCTATTTATGACCTAAATGACATTGAACAAGACATATAACTTCAGCAGAAATGATGTTCTTACATGTGAAATGCGTCATTTGAATACGACATAAGATTTTAAACTCATTTCCAGAGACTGTTGGTGTTGTCTAGGATTTTGTCCTCTTCTTCTCATCAGTCTTCCACTTGGTAAATTATTGACTTTTTTGAGATCATTAATCATCTTTATTTAGAGAACTTACAGATCTCTTTATTCAACTGTACATTATATTGAGTCCAGTCCTTCATAATAAACTGTTTTTTGAACATTGAAAACCAAATATCATGACAAGATACTAAACTTTGTCCAAAAGGAAACTAGGTATCTTCCCACTTTTCTGTATGAAGGGTTTAATGGTAAAACAAATAAAGTTAGCCTAAGAATAATGAAGACCTGATTTTCACTACAATTGGTTTATTTTTTGAATGTCAGGCTCATAAACTAATGTGCAATTTTAGCTAGATATTTAGAGAGTGTACTATTTTTCTCTAATTGTTAAGGAACATTTTTTTTTTGTTATATAATCAGCTTTATTCTAGTTACTGTCCCAAAATACCTTTAATCATCTCAAGATGTTTAGACATGTGATGAATTTAAGTGAGAATTGACTTCTACTCTTTTATTGCCATGAAAAAGCTAAATATATGTTTTTTTTTAATCTATCCATCTATCTATCTACTTCATGAGCTAAATAATTCCTCTATCAATTAATTTAATATTCAGTCTTGCTCTCTGCATTTGGACAGTTGCAGTACTATTTCTGGAAACATTTTCTTTTTCTTTTACTTAATGCCAATTATACTATATTTCAAAAAGGTTAGTCTTTATCGATCATTCACAAAACAGCATTATACCAGCAAAGGCTAGGTTCAATAAATAGTAGTCATGCTTTAACTCTGTCATCAAATACCTCAAGATCCAGAGATAAATGGAAAATGGATTGTGTCCATCAAAAAGGAATTATTCATTTGATGAGCCATAAATAAATTGAGTTACTTTTTGGGATTGAGGGATCTGTAGAAGGAAATTAGAAAAGTCATTTAGGTTGTATTAAAACAGATTTATTGTATTCAAACTTAATGAAATTCAGGCATCTATTATATCCCTAAGATATAGTAAAAGAAAATTTAACCAATTTATCATGTTATTATATTCACTTTGTTGAAATGGAAATTTATTGTGATATATTTTAAATTTTCCCTGATGTTCTGCTGGGCACAAGACAATGTTTTGTTTTGTTTTGTTTTGTTTTGTTTCAATTTCTGTCTTTCTTTTTTCCTATTTTTTCTTATTTTGTATTTAGTTCAATTATACATACATATATATATATACACATACACACACTTATTACTTAAATTTCTGTTTCTTCCTATAATTTTCCTGATTATATGTAAAATCGTCTCTTAGGAATTTAATCCTCTTCACATAATATACATACCAATGAGACTTGTCCATTTACTATTCTTCATTCAAATAAAACATCTCCTGACTCTTCATTTTCAATGTCTGCTCTTATGCTTGGAATGGTATTACCTCTAATATTCAACTCCCTCTCTTCTGGCTTATTGTGATATTCACTTCAAAACTGAGTTTCTGTAGGTTTTCTCCAGTGCCCACAACTGGTAGAGCTTTTGCTCCTTGATTTGCACTGTATATATCTTTTATCACTATATTGTCCTTAGGATGAGAAAGGGGGAAAAATTCTTTTGATTGTTACTGATGTCTTTTTTTCCCTTTTATAATCTCAAAAATCAAATAATTGTTTTTATTTTTTTTCCTTTTAAGTAGACAATCAGGATTAAGTAACTTGGCTGAGGTCACAGAGCTAGTTAGTGTTTGAGGCTTCATGTGAACTCAGGTTCTCCTGCCTCCAGGCCCAGTGCTCTATTCACTATACCAATTATAGTACCCCCAAAAAATGACTATTTCTTGTCTGAGTAAAGTTTCTAGAGTTGGGGAGCAATGTGACTAGATGCACATTATTAGAAAGATTTGTTGGGACCTCTGTAATGATGGATTGGGCAAATTCAAGAGGGAATGATATGCTGGTCAGGCCATCATCTAGGCAGGTACAAGGGTAGCTGATTGAGGAAAGCTGTTGTGAATGGAGAATAAGGTAGAGGTAAAAGAGATTTTGAAAGTAGGAACTATTCATGGAATGACAGAATTTTAGAATCACATGAGTCATCAGGGGATAGATAATCCAACACATTCCTAAATCAGGATCCCCTATGTCATATGAGTGACATATAACAATCTGATCATTGATTTAAGTACTCTAGTAAAGGATTTATTGGATACAGAAGAGATGTGATGAAACAAGATGCAGGACCAATGGAAAAGGAGCAAATAGAGAAACATACCACTGTGCAGTGGATGCAAATGATAGAAAGATTATGGCATAGTTGAAAATACCCTGGACTTCATAATCCTGAAGAAATATATTAGTATACAAAATAGTTGTGTGATATTGGACAAAGCATTCCTTTCCTCATTTTTATATTTTATATTGTATATTTGTATACATACAAGTATGACCCAATCCATATCCTCATCAACTTTTTAAAAATCCCTAAAATAAAATACTGAAGTTATGAATCTGAAAAGAAATATTTGACAGCTTTTCTATGAATTCAGTCTGTTCTATTCCTCATAAATCCCATTTTTCATTCTTGGCTTTCCTCTATCTTTGGATAAGAGTGACATATGAGAAAAGTGAATCATTCTAAATTATATTTTTAAAAGTCAGGGCTGAAAGAGAAATCAAAGTTTATCTATTCCAAAATTCATTTTGTATAGATAAAAAAACTGAGGGCCAAAATGAAGTGACTTGTTCACTGTAAAATGTCAATTGTTGGCTGAAAAAGACTTAAAACCCACATTTCAATCAATCACAAATGATTTATTAAGCACCTACTATGTGAAAAAAAAAAGTAATTTTCCCTAAAAGAGTATAAACTATTCACAAAATAATGCTTACTCTCTACTTCCCATAAGCTTCATTTAGACTCCATGGAGCAGAATACACTTGTATGGAATACCTCTGGTTTCCTCCCTATACCAATTTTCTTTTGTGTCTTACCTCAATCTATTAGATTGTAAATTCCTTAAAGGCAGAGATTATTGTATCCCCAGAAATCGGAAGAGTACCTTAGATATAATAGATACTTAATAAATAATCAAGAATTACATTTAATTGAAGACTTAAACTAGCCTCATTAAGTACTCTAGTAAAGGATTTACCGGATACAGAAGAGATGTGATGAAACAAGATGGAGGACCAATGGAAAAGGAGGCAAGTAGAGAAGCATACCACTGTGCATTGGATGCAAATGATAGAAAGATTATGGCATAGTTGAAAATACCCTAGACTTCATAATCCTGAAGAGATATATTAGCATGTTTGTTTGTATATGTCTATATGCATACTTATGAGTATATATAACACATGTGTGTGCATGTGTATATACACATTGTGTATGTATACCTGTATGTGTATGTATGTATAGAGACATAAGATTAAGAACCTTCCAAATAATAAGTACTTATTAAATCAGTTAACAAAATGAATATAAATTGAAATATTAACATACCTTTTATTCCAATACCCTATTTAAGATATGATGAAGATAACATATTCAGAGTTGTGAATTTTCCAAGTCATATTTTAGCCATTAGCAAAGGCAAGTACTTGAAAAAAAATTGCCTTACAACTGAGACAAATCTCACTATACCAGGGAATGAGTGAAGTTGAAAGTATGTGAAGATCATGACAAATCCTGAAGCTTTTCGTTTCTAATAGATTGTCTAAATGTCCAAAATAGAATTATGGAATTTAGATAAAAAGTTTTGGTATTAATTATAAATTTCATTCAGCTTAATAATCAAAATTCATCAAAATTCCTTCACCCTAGCCTTCTCATTAAATAAAAAAATCCTCAAAATGAAACACTAATAAAATGAATCTGAAAACCATATTCTAAAAATATCTGAGAAGTCTTCTACAAAATTAGTCTTCTTTGTTCCTCAGTTTACATTTATATGGCAGAGGCATGAATTATAGAGTTTTCATAGAAGAGCATAATGATTTATTAATAAATAGAGTTCAAGAAAATATATATTCTACTTTGGATCATACTCCTTGAGGATTTTTGTTTCATACAAATCCTTTTTAATGTATTCCAAGCCTAGTCAAAGTATATATTTCATTAACTGCAGTGAATACTGATTGAAGAAACTGGGGAAAAATCTGGAGAATAGGAGATGCAGATTAAATGATACCTACCTTCAAATATTTGTGAGTTCAAAAGTTTAAAGAAAATCATCTAGTTAAATCTATTCATTTTATAAGTAAATATAGCAAGTTTATAAGTAATTATAATATAAAATTATAAATAAATAAAATAAAGCTCAAAGGCATTTATGTAAAATCTGGACAACTACTTAAAAATTAGTAAGAAATTTACAATTGAAAAGGGAGAACTTTCCACTAGTGAAGAGGAAATTAGAGAAATAATAAGGAGTTACTTTGCCCAAATTTATGCTAATAAATTTGATAATCTAAGTGAAATGGATGACTACCTCCAAGAATATAGGCTTTCAAGATTTAGAGGAGGAAGTAAATTGCTTAAATAGTCCCATTTCAGAAAACAAAATAGAACAAGCTTAATCAACTCCATAAGAAAAAATCCCCAGGACCAGATGAATTTACATGTGAATTCTACCAAACATTTAAAGAACAATTAACCCCAATGCTATATAAACTATATGAAAAAAAATAGGGAATGAAGAAGTCCTACCAAATTCCTTTTGTGACACAGACATAGTACTGATACCAGGTAGGTTGAAAATGGAGAAAGAAAATTATAGACCAATCTCCCTAATGAATATTGGTGCTAAAATCTTAAATAAGATATTAACAAAAAGACTACAGAAAATCATCCCCAGGATAATACACCATGGTGAAGTAGGATTTATACCAGGAATGCAGGGCTTGTTCAATATTAGGAAAATTATCAGTATAATTGACCATATTAATAATCAATTTAACAAAAGCCATGTGATCATCTCAATAGATACAGGAAAAGCATTTGATAAAATCCAACATCCATTCCTATTAAAAAACATTTGAGAGTTTGGAATAATGGACTTTTCCTTAAAATAATCAGTAGCATCTATTTAAAAACAAAAGATAAGGATCATATGCAATGGGGACAAACTGCAACCATTCCCAATAAGATCAGGAGTGAAACTAAAAAGTTGTCCACTATCACCATTACTATTCAATTTTGTATTTAAAATGGTAGCTTTGGCAATAAGAGTTGAGGAAGAGATTAAAGGAATTAGAGTAGGTAATGAGGAAACCAAATTATCACTCTTTGCTGACGATATGGTATATACTTAGAGAACCCTAGAGATTCAAATAAAAAGTAATTAGAAATAATCCATAACTTTAGCAAAGTTGCAGGATACAAAATAAATCCTATATATCACTAACAAAGTCCAACAGTTAGAGTTACAAAGAGAAATTCCATTTAAAGTAACTACTGATAGTATAAAATATTTAGGACTCTATCTGCCAAGGGAAAATCAGAAATTTTATCAACAAAACTACAAACCACTTTTCACACAAATTAAGTCTGATCTAACCAACTGGAAAAATATTAAATGCTCTTGGATAGGGTGAGAAAATATAATAAAGATGGCAATATTATCTAAACTAATCTATTTATTTAGTGCTATACCAATCAGACTCCCAAAAAACTTTTATATGACCTAGAAAAAATAACAACAAAGTTCATATGGAAAAACCAAAGATCAAGAATTTCAAGGGAATTAATGAAAAAAAAAAATAAATGAAGGTGGCCTAGCTGTACCAGATCTAAAATTATATTATAAAGCAGCAGTTACCAAAACCATTTGGTATGGGCTAAGAAATAGATTAGTTGATCAGTGGAATAGATTAGGTTCCAAGGACAAAACAGTCAATAACTTTAATACTCTAGTGTTTAACAAACCCAAAGACCTCAGCTTTTGGGATAAGAACTCACTGTCTGACAAAAATTGCTGGTAAAATTGGAAACTACTATGGCAGAAACTAGGCATTGACCCACTTAACATCATACACCAAGATAAAGTCAAAATTGGTTCATGTCCTAGGTATAAAGAATGAGATTATAAATAAATTAGAGGAACATAGGATAGTTTACCTCTCAGACCTGTGGAAGAGAAAGTAATTTATGATCAAAGAAGAACTAGAGATCATTACTGATCACAAAATAGAAAATTTTAATTATATCAAATTGAAAAGTTTTTGTACAATTGCTAGTACAAAACTAAGGCAGACAAGATTAGAAGGGAAACAATAAATTGGGAAAACAATTTTACAATCAAAGGTTCTGATAAAGAACTCATCTCCAAAATATATAGATAATTGACTCTAATTTATAAGAAATCAAACCATTCTACAATTGATAAATGGTCAAAGGATATGAACAAATAATTTTCAGCTGAAGAAATTGAAATTATTTCTAGCCGTATGAAAAGATGCTCCAAGTAATTATTAATCAGAGAAATGCAAATTAAGACAACTCTGAGATACCACTATACACCAGTCAGATTGGCTAGAATGACAGGGAAAGATAATATGGAATGTTGGAGGGGATGTGGGAAAACAGGGACACTGTTACATTGTTGGTGGAATTGTGAATACATCCAGCCATTCTGGAGAGCAATTTGGAACTATGCTCAAAAAGTTATCAAACTGTGCATACCTTTTATCCAACAGTGTTACTACTGAGCTTATATCCCAAAGAGATTTTAAAGAAGGGAAAGGGTCCTGTATGTGTAAGAATGTTTGTGGCAGTCCTCTTTGTAGTTCCAGAAACTGGAAACTGAGTGGATGCCCATCAATTGGAGAATGACTGAATAAATTGTGGTAGATGAATATTATGGAATATTATTGTTCGGTAAGAAATGACCAACAGGATGATTTCAGAAAGGCCTGGTGAGACTTAAATGAACTGATGCTGAGTGAAATGAACAAGACCAGGAGATCACTATATACTTCAACAACAATGCTATGTGATGATCAATTCTGATGAACCTGGCCATTTTCAGCAAATAGGTGAAATAAATCAGTTCCAATGGAGCAGGAATGAATTGAACCAGCTACACCCAGGGAAAGAACTCTGGGAGATGACTAAAGACCATTACATAGAATTCCCAATCCCTCTATTTTTATCCACCTGAATTTTTGATTTCCTTCACAGGCTAATTGCACACTATTTCAGAGTCTGATTCTTTTTGTACAGCAAAATAACTATTTGGACATGTATACTTATTTTGTATTTAATTTATACTTTAAGATATTTAACATGTATTGGTCAGCCTGCCATCTGGGGGAGAGAGTAGGGGGGAACAAGGAGAAAAATTGGAACAAAAGGTTTGGCAATTGTCAATGATATAAAATTGCCCATGCATATAAATAAATATATTTCTGTATTTATATAATAAATATATATATATATAAATTCTAAATAAAAAGCCATAATAAAAAAAGAATTTTATAATTGTATCTGTATTGTATATTTACTTAGTTTGTATGTTTGTATTTTCCCAATTTCTTTTTTATAGAATATTTTTATTGCATTTTTCTTAATTACATGTAAAGCAAAATTTAATGATCATTTTAAAAATAATTGTTGAGTTCCAATTTTCATCCCTCCTTCAAAAGGACAGCATTTCGATACAGATTATACATGTACAGTCATGTACATATAACTATATACACATATATATGCATATACGTATAATCCTGCATAATTCTCCTCATTTACTTCTCGTATATATGACAGATAGTATTCTATAGTGGAGCAAGTACTAAACTTGGAGTCTAGCATTGAATCCTGCATCTTCCCCTCTTGAAAATTAGGCAAAGTAATTTAATTACCCAATATTTCACTTTCCTATTATGTGTAAAAGTGAGAGGATTCAATAGATATAAAGCTGTTTGAATGAGATGGGATGTAGTTGGTTAAAAAAAAAAAAAAAAAGTTCAGACGACTGGGGAAGCATGTGTGGAAACAAAAAATAACAGCAAAGCAATTATCTGGAATGAAAGGAAAAGATTTATCTTGTTCTATGACTAAAGTATTTAAAAATAGGGTAGGTAATAATGCAGAAAATTTTTAAATAATATAGAAGTGATGATGGATCTCATAACAGGGATGGTCATGGAATTGTGTATGCAATAGTCTAGTTACTTCATCACATTTATGTTTTTAGTTTTTAGGTTAAATGACTATAATTGAACATGGGTTCTTAGTATTCAATACACGAACTGAAAAGTAAATGTAAGTGTGAACATGACAAAGCTATGGTCACAAAGCATTTATTTAAATTGAATTTTTATATGTATTTGTTAATTCCCTATAGGCAATAACTAATTGTACAAGAGAAATAGCACAAAAGCAGTTATATAAAATATATAAAACTGGACAAAGATGTAAAAATGTATGCAATGAAAGCAAGGGATAAACAAGAAAAGCTTCATGGATTCCATTGTTCCTTATGTCTTGTAATGATGGAGAAATATGTTCAGATTCTTGGCTGGAATCTGATACATCTTATTATCAATAACTTAATTCCTAAAGAGAACAGAGACTTCATGTAATCCTCTCACTCTTACACATAATAGGAAAGTGAAACATTGAGTAATTAAGTTACTTTGCCAATTTTCAAAAGTTAAGGGAAGATGCAGGATTCTATGCTTGACTCGAAGCCTAGTACTCTCTCCAATGTAGAACACTATCAGTTATATATAGCAGAAGTAACTGAGCAGAATTATGCAGGATGAAACGTGATGATGGCTTTTGATCCACATCACTGGAGAAAATGCTCTCATGAATGATACATAAATCCATTCACTTTTCTAAGACTGTATAATGAAACTGTTTTCCTATAAGCAGCAATCTTTGGGAACAGGTAGATCTGCAATATTTAATTTTGAGTTAATTAATGTTTACTTTAAAATACAAGAGCCAGATGCTTAGTCAAGTATGCATGAAGGACAGATGTCCATAAAAAAGGAAGAAGGTTTTAGTAAAAAAAAAAAAAAATGAGGCTTGACTCTAGATGGTGATTAGGTGATGTTACATTACCACACATGTTTTGATATAAAGAACATGCTTGCCAGAATTGAGAAGACCTCATAGTATAACTCTTTTATCACTCAAGGAATGCAGATGGGGACCATCTAAGGACAAATCTATTTATTCATATCCAACACAGAAATATTCATTTAAGTCACAAAAGACAAAGATCACATGCAATTAAAATTTAATTCTGCAGTGCTGTTAACTTAAGGGTCATTCAAATAATATTTTAGGAATCCCTAAATGATGCCTTCTTTTGCTAATTAGTTTCATCTACATTACCTTCATATCTCTTATGTAACAACCAACAGCAACCTTTTGGGTAATTTAAACTTCTATTACTATTTAAAATAGAATTAATTATAGATATTTGTTTTAGAAGAGATTCAGGGCTCTTCAAGCCAGTCTTACTTGACAGAATAAAAATATAGATTTTAATTTTGATTTTAGAAATGACATATTAAAGGAATGATTCGCTTCTGAACTTATCACTCTACAGAGAGCTAATACATATAAGGAAGAAGTTTTCAGTATGGATTTCTAAGGTATTTAACAAATACAAACATTGAAGCATGATTATACCCCAAATGAGATAAGACTGCAGCCTCTCCATATATCTGGAAGTCACCAAACTTTCTTCCTTTAATTTCCTCTTTTACTTACTCTTGTCTTCCTTTTTCAATCATCTTTCCTAACATTTAATAATCTAATATATATATATGAACACTATTAGAAGACCATTTTTCATTATCATCTATTTGATCATTACTCACTTCAAATTCAACACCCTTTTCAGTTTACCAAGATTCCATGTAAAGAATTAGAATTTAGAATAATCCTATACTTTGTCATTTTATGCATGAAAATTTTTAAAAGTCTCCAATTCTGCTCAATAGATATTTCCTCACCCTAAATTAATTTACAAACAGACATACTTTCATTGTGAAGAATCAAACCATGAAGAGAATATGAAGGGGAGGAAAAATGAATAAATAAATTTAAAAAACACTACAAAGGGACTATCTCTGTCTTTGGTGCTGCAGAGTTGTTGAAATCATTGCACTGTTTCTACCAGGCTTACTCATGCGGTACTTGTAAATTGCTCTTGATGTTCTCTCATGGATTGAAGAGCTTATTCAATATATTCACATCATTCAGTTGTATATACTATTACTGATTGCTGTTTTATGAAATCCAACAACATTGTTAACATTGTTCCAAAATGTATATATCTCTTTGTATAAGGGATTTTACAAATGTATTCTAGCATTAGAAATATATATATATATATATTTAAAAGCAGGGAAATTATTTTATTCCCTAAAGAAACTGAAAAATAACATATTAGTTCTGGGAACATTATTTTTCCATATATTATAGTTATAAATTTTGTTAATTTTTATTATATCATTCACATGAGAGAATAAAATACAATGATTTAGCACATATCATTGAAAAGTATGGATAGCAAGACAGATATTTTATAACATTCTGAATGTCAGAAACACAGCTAAATGTTCTATTCCAAGACACTGAGGTTAATAGTTCCTCTTAAAAAATGAAACAGATGCCTTAGGAAAAGTGATGGCATACACATATGTGTGTATACAAGTGTATTTGTTTGTATGTACATAGCAGTTCATCATTTGTCATCCATCCATCTTACACATAGACAAAGATACATACAATAAATATGTAGGAAGAGCAATCTCTGGGCCTATATTCTCCTATCTATAAAACAAGATGACCTAAAAGGATAATTTGTTAAGTACATACAAATTCTAATATTCTGTGTTTTGTTTTAATCTATAGATACTTATTAACTAAGGAAGTACTTCAATAAAATGCTATCAAAGGAATCCTAGAACTATTTAGATCAAATTTTGGTTTGGCATATATTATCAACAATCAGTGATGGGTGTGAATACAGATAAACTCATGGAATAAGAAATAAAACTGAATTCAAGTCTTTCTAATTTATTTATGGCACAATTCAAGACAAATTATTAACCCTGTCAGTATCTCATTAGCTTCTAAACATGATAAATTCTGGTAAAATGCTCAGCTTCCTTAGTAGAGGGAAGTTCTGACTTGGAGTTGCATATAACAATGGAATTGCTATTATGGGGGGAATAAAAGAATTACTGAATGTCAGCATTGGAAGAGATATTACCTTGATTATATAGAATGGAGAGTTGAAGAAGCAAGTTGGGAATCTATTAGAAGGAACCTTAGACTGGATAAAAATTATATATATATATATATTCTAGTTATTCAACAGGGCAAGAGCTTAAGTGGTGATCAGGAAAAAAAAAAAAACAATACTAACAAACTAAACAAAACTAATTATTATATTAGAAATATAATGTCTAGGCTCTTTTTTCATCATGTTTTTCAGTATTCCAATGTTGGAATACATGGGAGAGATGTTGAAATACACAGGAGCCACCTGACAGTGGCTGCTGGAGATCCAATCCAGACCTTCAGAATTGATCTCCTCTTGTAAGAGGATGATACAAAGAAACGGAGAGGCAATTGCTGTTCTCTGACTCTCTGACTGAGAGGTCGTTGTATGGTCTGACCTCTTTCTTCTTCTCTCAGCCTCCAATTTATCTCATTCCTAGTCCACAACATCTGTGTCAGCAAAGGCTGCCTTGCAACTCCTTCAGATGTTATGATCCACAGCAGTGGAGGCTCTGGGAGAATTGACCTTTCCCTCAACAATTCCTTTTTTTTTTTTTTTTTTTGCTGTTATTTACCCCCCACAGCATGATCCTCACACTGAAGAATGCAAACAGCACTATCATTTCTGGATGGTTGTAGCAGGTGTTAATTAAGGCAAACTTTCAAATGGAGAAGAGTCCTGTAATCAGAATAGTCATTTAAGTCTCTCATCAGTCTTCTGGCTTGGCCCTTTGATATATTGGCCCATTTAATTACTCCGACTTAAAAAGTCTTACAGGGGCTCTTCTTCCTTAACTCTGGAAGTATCTCTTTCATGAACAGCTCTAGTTGTTCTTGTAATTCTTGTCCCATGTTCAGATGCCATATGTTGGAATACATGGGAGAGCTGTTGGAATACATAGTTATGCTCCATAGCTGTAGAGGCTCTTGGAGAATTGACCTCTCCCTCAACAGTCCAGTAACCCTTAGATTGTCATTCCTCAAAGTCATAGATGTATTTTCTGGTAGTTTTTTTTTTTTTTGTTTGTTTTTCCAATGAAGTACTTTATGTTGGAATCCTAGTGTTAACTCAACTTGAAACAAGGTGATAACTCAAGGGAGATGTTAGAATCCTAATGTTAACTCAATGTAATTGATACAATGCTTGTGTTCACACCTTTACTCATTGGAGTTCACATGTTTGGGAGATTTCAGGGTTTATTATGAGATATCCAAATTCATACCTCCTTTGAAGCTCTTAGGGCCAGAGAGCACTACGGGAGAAACCCACAATCCCATTCTCTCAGAAGAGTCATATATAAGCCCAGTTGAGAGAATTCAGTTGAATTACATGGAAAGTGGAGCTGAACTGGAGGCTGAAGAAAGCAGAGGCAGAAGCAAAGGACAAAGCTACAAGAGCTCTTAGAACCAAGGAGAGAGAGAGAGGCCTCTAAGAAAAGCTAACCGGGATTTATTGGAGATTGAGAGCCAGAAACCTTTTCTCCGAGGCAAGAGAAATTCATTCCATTTTTCACTTGGCTGGCTGGAGGACTGAAGGATAAACTTTTGAATTTGGAGACATTCGAGGGAGCTCTTGGAACCAAGCAGAGAGATAGGCTTCTAAGCTAACTGAGCTATATTGGAGACAATAAAAGATCTAAACTTTTATCACCTGGCTGTGTTTTGAGATGATTATTACTTTTGACTGATACTAAGACTGCCTCCAGAAAATCTCCCTGAGAAATCTGCTTACTCCCAGAGAAAACCATCATTCTTATATTATTTTAAAGAACAAGAACTCCAATAATTTTACATTTTCTTTTTTATTCATTTTTTGTTGTTTTGTTTGACTGATTCTTGATGTCTTCTTCAGTCATTCATTTCCATTGTTCTGTTCCAATGTTTAGTGAATTATTTTCTTCAGTTACTTTTTATGGCTATTTTTGTATTTAACCAATTAAATTTTAAATGAATTGTCTTGTTCTGTGATTTTTTTTTCATTTCACAAATTCTGTTTTTCAGAGAGTTGTTTTCTTTTTCCAATTCACAGATTCTGTTTTTCAAAGAGGTTTTTTTTTTTTTTGTTTGTTTGTTTTTTTGTGAAGGGCTGAAACTGAAAAAGGTGTGCTTGAATCAGACACCTGAGCACTTAAGGCTAATTACCTATTCAATATGAGACAATGACTCTATTAGCATATGTTTGGATAAGTGGCTCTTCTCACAATTGATGCAGGGTGAATGATTGGTGTTAACATAATCATAGGCAAAGATTAGAGGGTGGGATGAGACAAGCCAAGTCACTTTGCAGCAGGAAGAGGAGGAGAAAGGTGGAGATTCTGGACTCCAGAATAAAGAAGATATCTTTGGTAAAACTCCTGGCAGTTTGCCTGCTCCTTTCACTTCTCCCCCTAAAGACAAAGGGCTTTTACTTATCCTGACTCTGGCTAATCCTGAGGCCTCCAGGGAGCAAGCTTCGACTTAACATATTTTGTCAAATGTATTTTGCAAGGAGTTATATGCTTTTTTATATTTCACCAAATCTTTTTTGTAAGGAGTTTTCTTCATATAATTTCTGCTTTCTTTTCCACACCCTCTTGTAATATTCTTATTTCCTTTCTCCAGTTTTCATCTAACTTTCTTTTAACATCCTTTTTTGGATTCTTCCAAGAGAGATTTGTAAAATGGGGATCAATCCATATTATCCTTTGGGGCTTCATCTGGAGATAATCTGCTTTTAATGTCCTCAGGGTTTGAAATCTTTTCTCTTTATCCATTAAAAAAATGATCTATGGTCGGAGTTCTTTTAGCTTTTTTTGCTCATTTTTAAAAGTTTGAGATCTACTTTTAGAGTAAAATGAAGATTATTCAAGCTTTCTCTATAGATGAGATTGGCTTCCCTGGGTCAGTGCTGAATAACTTCTCGTGATGGTTGGGAGAGGCCAAGCCTGATATTCTGGGGTTTAGGGGCTTACTATTTGTTTTTTTGTATTTGTATTGGATGGATTACAGTTAATCTGCTGATTTATTTGCTTGACATGTAACCAGGACAGAGTCACCAATACTGCTTTAGATTTCTCTTGGTATATTCCCAGTGTATAATGCCAGGAGTGACTCTATGGAGGATCTTGGGATCAGCCTGAGTCCTTGGTCTTAGTGGAAGATTGAAGGAGACAAGACAGCCACCACGAGGCTGGTCAAAGATGGAGTCTGGCATCTGAAGTCCACTGTCTTCTTTTGTATCTATGGCTGAGAGCTGTGGCTGAAAGAGCTTTCTGTGTCTGAGATGCCCTTAAATACCTCAGTACAATTACATCACTACAGCAGACTGAGCACACACAACCATTACATCACCATAGAGAACCATTATCTCACATTGAGTAGGTGTTTAACTATAAGCACCATGCTGACCTCGATTCAAGTATACTTTTTCAGAATTCGTGCCCTCTATACCAGTAGATAGAGTCCACATGGCACTCTTTACTTCCTGTCCTTGGGTTTTTGTCCACCTCTCTTGTGCCCAATTGAAGCAGACTTTTTAAAGATATTCCAAATTATTGTCTACTGGACATTTGTTATACTCCCAAATATTTGTGGGTTATTTCACTCCAACATCACTCCAACACCAGTTCATTGGCTTAATTTGCTGTTACTTTGAGAAATAAGGGGAGAGCTCAGAAAAAGATATGTTTCTTCTCTGTCATCTGGGCTCCACTCCCTCTTCCCCTCCTCATGGCAGATGGCATTTTTTATCCAAAGTCTATTGGGATGCCTTGAAACAAGGATCCCTTTATTATCTATTTTAAGAATTTTATAATTAATTGCATGACAAAGAAAATCCTGGAAAAGGAGCGCCTAGCATGATATCTTCTCATGAGAGAAGGTGTTATGCTCTATGAGCTAAGCAGTATTGAAGTAGCTCAAAAGAAATATAAGATGCACAAATATAATCTATTCCCAATGTTTGCATGGACTTTTGGTGCTTGACCTGTGAGAGAGCAATTTGAACGTGTACTAGTCTGATTATTCATCAGCCTGCAACACTAAACTTAACTGTAATATAATGGTATCATCTTGTTACTCTTCACGAATCAAAGATACCAGTCATTAAGTATCTACAATATGACAGATGCTACTAAACACTGGATATATAAAGAATGAGAACACCATTACTGCCTTCATAATTATATATAACAGAAATCTATGCAGTGTAAATAGTAACTGGATTTCTTAAGCTATGTCACTAACAAACTTTGTACAGTTTTTTCAACTTAAAATGAAGCAATTCAACTACATGATCTCTAAGGTCATTTCCACCCTTAACATTCTATGATTTAAGGAAAGTGCAAAAAAATGGGGGGGAGGGAGTGCAAAAATAAGTGGTAGCATTATAATTGTATTGATGGAAAGATCAGACCAAAATTAGTTAACATGGAATTGAAAGTCAAGATAAGTATGGTCATTAGAGGAGATTATTTGACTGGTGTCATCAGTCCCAGATGAACTAAAGCCCAGGTTACAAAAAGAATTGGGTAATATAACTCTTAAACACCCCTCAATGTTTTTTTTTTTTTTCTTTTTTCTTTTTTTTTTTTTGGTTGAGATAAGAATGGAAAAGGTACTTCTACTTAGAGAATGATAATGTTATTACAACTCTGTATCTATTTATGACCATCTTATTCTTGAACAATGTGGTGGTACAGTAAATAGAGATTCTGGCCTGAAGTCAGGAAGATTCATTTTTCTGAGTTCAAATATGGTCTCAGACACTTACTCATAGTGTGAGTGTGGGCAAATCATTTAATGCTACATACCTCAATTTCTACAGCTGTAAACTAAGCTATAGAAGGAAATAGTTAATACTTTAGTATTTTCACCAAGAAAACCCAAAATGGAGTCACAAAGTGTAGGACACAAGAGAAATAACTGAACAATAGTAATAACTTTGTCTATTTCTTTCTTTCTTGCTGTCCAAAAGAAGAAAGCCTGATAATTTTAATCTGGTAAATTTGATTTCTATTTCTTAAAAAAATTCTAAATTAATCATCAAAGGGAGAAGTTTTTGAATACCTACAATAGACAACAATAGTCACTAAGAATTGGCATGGATGCTTTCAACAGTAACTGTTAATGCTAGCCTAAATTCATTTCTGATGTCAACATAATTAAGAAATCTGGCAAAGTCTCTTTATCTATTTTCTACAACATTTTATATAGAAAGTGAGTATAATGTCTTTAAAAAATAAAAAAGGGGAAGCTAGGTGGCACTGTGGGTAGTGCACCAGTCCTGAAGTCAGGAGGACCTGAGCTCAAATTTGACCTCAGACACTTAACACTTCCTAGCTGTATGACCCTGGCCAAGTCACTTAACCCCAATTGCCTTAGCCAAAAAATGTATAGGTCCACATATGTCAATTTTTATCAAATGTACAGTAAGGAGTGTGCCCAATCCATAAAGGACTCCTGTTAGTTTATGATTGCTGTTGAACAAAATGAGACAGTTATAGGAATTCATTAATTATTTTTTTTTTAAGTCTCCAGTATTCACATAGAAGGGGATGTTCACCAGGTGAACTAGAGCCTTTGTTTCCTCTTTGTGTCTGATAACCTTTTTTTTTTTTCCCCTTAGGATTCCCTTCAGCTTGGGTTCTCCTCTTGGTAAGAGCCAATAACTCTCTTCAATATCTCCCTCCATTGTCACAATTCATGGATCCCTTATCTTCATGTCTGTTTTAATTTCTAGAATCCAATATCCCATAACCCCTCATCATGATGATCAAAAAACTACTTCAATCAAGACAGGCTTCATTATTTTTTTTCAAATGACATAGTGCTTAAGTTTTACAATCCTTTGAATCAAACAAAATCTGAGAACATCTTTATCACTTTCGGTCCAAACTAATCCATATATTCATATCCAGTGAGATGGGGTATAACCCTGGCAGATAATGAACCTGTTATAACTGTTATATATGAATGCATGCAACTGTGAGTTTATCTACCTAAATGGAAGCTTCTTAAACACAGGGATGGTATTTTGTTTTTCATTCCATCCAAAGCATTTAGCACAGTTGATACTTAATAAATGTTTATTGAAAGTTTAAAATTTGTGTATGTGTCTAAGTAATTATATTTAGACATACTTATATATCTATAAGATTTTTGTGAAAATATTAACACATTAAAGTGTTGTTTAAAAAGAGACAAATTCTACCTGATTCCAAAAAAAATAAAGATTAATATTGCAAAATGAAATGAAAATATGCATTATTGGTGTCAAAAGGATATAACATAGATTCTAAATGGAATCATGAGAAACAGGAGAAAGAAAAGATGCCATCAAGAAATCAAAGAAAGACAGGCTTGCCACTTAATCATGTTGAGTCTTAGTTTTCTTATTTTTAAAATAAAAAGCTATTTGTACTCAATTTCCGCTAAGATTTCTTCCAGATGTATTCTGTGACCAGATGAGTATAGATATGAGTATAGATATCATTTGGAGATTCTTCAAAGTTCAACTGATAAATAATTGAGCATAGTAGCTTCTTTTTTTTTTTAATTTTTTATTTAATAATTACATTATATTGACACTCATTTCTGTTCCGATTTTTTTTTCCCCTCCCTCCCTCCACCCCCTCCCCTAGATGGCAAGCAGTCCTTTATATGTTGGATATGTTGCAGTATATCCTAGATACAATATATGTTGAGCATAGTAGCTTCTTAAAACATTTTCTATTTGTTATGATTTCCCCCTCTTAATAGATTTTATTATTTTTTGGAAATATTAACCTGAATATTCTGTTGGCATCTGAATCTCAAGTGAAAAGTAAAAAAAAAAAAAAAAATTATCTTTCTTTGATAGTCAGATACATGTTTCCCTCTCCCTTCTGAACCCAAATATTCATCCATTTTTGTAATACAAAAATTATGGTGGAACTATAAAACAAAATTTACGAACAATTCAGTGATTCTGACACTATGTGCAGTATTTTACTCATAGCCTCTCTTAACTAAATAATATGGACACAATGAAGAAAGGGTTCAAAATTACCAGATGTCTTTTTCAAGGTAAAGTTTTCATAGTTTAAAAATTCAATATATCTTTTGAAAATGTTGACATTTATGTTCTACCCATTTAATTTTTTATGGCTATCAGATATAGAATTTTTTTCATGATTTATCTTACTCAACTTCGCATCAGTTCTTAATTCTTCTCCTTCCCAACTGACTCAATTCCTCTTTTAAGTTCAGTTGATATAGTCAGGGTTATGATGTTATGATGTGTTTGCACTGTTATCTTTGAAGACTTCACTGATTTGCTAAAGGAACTCATACATTTCTCATAAATGGATAGTTTCAAGGAACCATTATTGTGTAGTTACTTCAATATCACATCATTGGGACTTTCCCCCTAATTATGTCTGTAGAAAATAACTCTTCTAATTTTAATTGTTTTTAGCCATTCTATATGGCTAGGTAATATTCCATTATATATAACATATATATTTCTCAGTTCTCAAAGCTGTGTTTCTTCCAAGAGTACTATCATCTTTCCAACTACTAATCTCAACTTCTCATTGTCCTTAAATTCAAATATGCAACTATTTGCAAAAACTTTCCATTCTCACCTAAAATCCTTTATATCCATCATATTCTTTTCATTTACATTCAAACATTAAAAACTCTAGCTCGTTCCCAAAATACCAATTAGCTTGAATATTACAATGATTTCTTAATTCGGTCTCCCTAATATCAGCAAGCATTTTCCCCTGCCTTATGCCAATGTCTTTTCAACACAGATCGTGAATTGATTTCTGAGACATTATCTTTGAACAGAATATTGACCTAATTAAGAGGCCTCAGAATGTCTTCATTTTCTTAGGATAATATGCAAAGTTGGCTTTCAAAGCACTTCATAAATCTGGCTAGATAAAGCATTTTTAAACTGATTTTACATTATCCCTCATTCAATATCTGTATGTTCCAGAAAAAATGGTTTACTTTATATTTCTAATATTCAATTTTCCACCACTTGTTTCTGTGTATTTAACACAGTCTTGGTGCTAACTTTTGAATGCCTTTCTATCTCATTTATGCCATTTGAAATTGTTAGTTCCTCTCAAGGGTCTGAAGTACAGGCATTAACAGTGTTAGCAATATCATTTATATTCGGGTACACTATCTCTTTATTGTAATATTTTAATGATTTATTATATGAACCATTAATTCTTTGGATTTATATTAAATTGCTTATTAAGTTTGAATATTTCTTTATATATATCCTTTTTTTATCATTTATTGCACTTTGACTTTAACAAGATATATTTATGATTTGAACTTTTTTGCCATTGTTTTATGAGTTTTTTGTGGCCTGGCACTAGCTTTTTAAGAGAGAGAGAGAGAGATCATAAAGAAAAAAAAAAACAAATACAAGATTAATATTGCTATGATATTCTAAAATTATTTCCCCCTTCTAATATCATGTTTAGGTGCTTGTCTTTTATTGTCTTACAATGTGGTAGCATAATACAAGAAGGAGGATCTGAACCCAATCTCATTAAATCTAAATCATCATTATTATTGCCTCCTTTCATTAAAACAAATGAACAAACAAAACCATTTTATATTCATACTGTACAATTTGAAGAAAGAGAAAGTAATCAGGGTGGGCTCCTTTTTTTTTCTGTCTATACTGACTGTTTCCTCGGCCTCTGAATTTAAATTTGTTTAACTAACTCTGCTTCTTTTCCTCCCTTTGAAACATCATATTTTTTTAAGAGTCTACTTGCTGTATCTAGAGTTTGCTGCTTCATTTTCCTTCTAACTCTTTTCTTTCCAACTAACCCTTCTCCTCAAACACATCTCTCTCTTCCTAATTTAGCTCAATATAGTAGAACATATTTTTCCTTGCCCAGATGAGATTATAGTGATTTATTTGTTTTGTTAGGTCCATATCACCACTCATGAATAATCTATTTATATAATAGATTTATATGCTCATATAATAAAAATAGCTTTATTTTCGCCTCCAAAATTCCCTTCTTTGAAACAAATTCTGTTACAAATGAGACTTAGATGAAAGTTTACCCAGAGTGTTTATTCCTCCATTAAAAATGATTGATTGTGGTGCATGTGTATGTCCTAAGATATTAATGGAAAATATGTGCCTGCAGTGCAGTCAGCATAGCTTGTATTTCCCAATATATTGTATGGAAACTCCATCCCCAATCAATGATTCAAAAATTGAATGAATTAATGATGCTCCAAGAATAAAATTTTGATTGGTACTTTTCCTCACAGCATAGAACATTGGTATTTCTTGGGACTGAGATGTATTTAAGGTGAAGTTTTTAATGCAATAATATTATTTTATAGGAAAGAGTAAGTATTAATGAAAGACAAACAGGTACCTTGGATGAAAGATTTAATAATCATCCTTTTTTTAATCACTGATGAGCTGAGAAATCAGAGATGGTATGGTATGCTATAATTTTTTTAAAACTGGGATTTTGCTTGTTGATTTATTTGTTTCCATTTTTTTGTTTGTTTGCTTTTTGCCAAGTTCTAACACACAATAGTTATACTATCTTGACAAAGTCAGCAAATTTCTAGGAACTGATTTTCAGAGAAATTTTTATTTCAATATAATTTGGTATGAATATTATGCTTTCTAAGAATCAGAATTGTCCAAAATTTAATGTGATGAAAAGAAAGAGTGAATTTTCTGTCATTTGAAGCATTAAAACTAAAACTAAAAACGGTTGCTTTTACAAATATAACATAATTTCCTGCATCACATAGCCAGTAAAATCAGATAACCTTCCAGTATATTTTCAGTTCTGAGATTCTTTGAATATATACCTTCAAGACTTCAAGCAGTGTGAGAAAAGGAATAGCATGGTAACTAATTTTTAAACAGAGGTATGAATCATTATGTATAAGAATGCCTTAGGTTAAATCTATTAGAAAATAAGGAATAAAAAACTATTTCCACTTTTTTCTTTCTCATTTTTAATCCATTCTATAAACTATGTGCAAACAAAAAGATCATTAAAATCAAATAAATAATAGTTACTAAGTAAGCAAGTTGCTCCAAGAATGAAGTTATGATTCATTATCTTCCTTGTAGCATATTTCAAGTATTTCTGGGGACTAATAGTAGGATGTATTTGAGGTAAGGCTTTGAAAAAAAGAAGGAATGAACTTTAGGAAAGAATAATTATAAATAAGTGATAAAATTCTGGATATATAAAGAAAAAAAGAAAAAATATTTTTAACTTTATGAAAGTAACATTATAATATGATAAAGAGAACATATAAATCAAAAGGCACCCATAAGACATGTTATATAAATACAAAGTAATTATCTAAATCCTTTTAGAAAGGCTTTATTTTACAGAAGTTGAGAACAAGAAAATACTTTCTTAATATTACTTAGTATTTTCTGATCCATCCCCCTCTTTTTTAAACAAACAAACAAAAAACAAATAAAAAAGACAGATTTTGCTTCTAGAACATGAAGAAAACTAATAGGCTACCTTATTTAATTTAGATAAAAAACAAACAAACAAACAATAGCATAGGAAGAGAATGGTAGAACCGGGCTTGTTCTTTGTCCTCTGACAAGTAGAATTATATTCTATTTATTTCCAATTGCTATCTTGATCAAGTTTCTTCTTTCATTAATGAGAAGAGCTGAGGCTAAACCCCAGGTATTTTACTTGCAAGAGCGCTGCTCTATCTGACATATAATGTTGTTTAATAATATCAAATGAGATAATTTATTTAATATACTATGGAAAAACCTTAAAATCATTTGCAATATTTACTACTGCTACTCCTACTGCTGTTGTTGTTGCTGTTACTGCTGCAATATTACAAACAGTACCACCACCTGTACTCCCACCACATCTTTCCAAAGTTCAATTTCCTATTGATTGCCCAATAAGCCCTAATTTTCAAAATTCTTTACAATCTAATCATAATGAACTTTTGCAGTTTTCTATAGTATTAGTTTGGGAAAAGATGAGTCTTATGTTCTAGTCAAACTGACTTTCCATTATTGTTCAAATAAGTTTCTAAACATATTTTGCCTAATTAGTGTCATGCCTACACAAAGAATATACTAGTATTTCCATTCCTGATAGGAAAGAAAAATATGCTCTAAAGGATCATTTCAATCATCTATATTCCATAAAAATGATTTCATCTAGAAAGGGACAGAATTTTCCTCTTCTGAACTCTCAGAACTTCACTCATATGCCACTTTTCTACCTCACACAAGCAATAATGGCTTCTTTTTTTAATTAAACATATGAACATATCTTTATCTTCCTTTTACTTCTGCCTGTGATTGAACATAGGGGATGTGCTTTATTTAATATTAATTTGTAATCTCACCCAGCATCTTAATCAATGAATAAATATGTTGTTAATTTCTCCATTCAAATGTAAGCTTCCTGAGGGCACAGGCTATTTTTATTTATTCCATCATTTAGAACACTGTTAGGAATTGACTAATAAATGCTTATTAATTTGACTTTATTTATATGCCTACTATTTGCCCTCATGGGTATAAAAAGACAAAATAATGTAATCCTTGTTCTTCATGACTGTACGTTCTACCAGAACAAACATCCTATCGAGATAATAAAAATACAAAAACATAATATTTATATAGAGTAAATTAATATTGGTGATTGTTGGAGATGTTATCATAACCATTATCATCAATAGTTAATGTGTAGGTAGCAGTTTAAAGCATGCAAACTTTTTTAGATACATTAAATAATTTGATTCTTAAACAGTCATATAAGATAATTACTATTTCATGTCCATTTTACAAATGAAAAAAAATTGAGGCTGAGAAAGGGTAACTTATCCAAGATATCATAGCTAAGTGAGTCTGAGGCAAGATGTGAATTCAAGTGTTCTTGAATCCATTTTAATTATTGCAACATTTAGCTACAGGAAGAAATCAGCAAAAAACAAAACAAAACAAACAAACAAACAAACAAAAAAAACCTAATAGAGCAATTAAGATGAATTAATAAAAAGTAGAACAAAAATTGAGCACATTTATGCTATGAGAATGCAATATTGTATTATGAAAAACAAGTCAGTTTTGGTTGATGACAGAATGCTTAAACAGGGAAAATGTTCATGAGCATGACTGTGTCTGTGTGTATATGTGGGAGGGATCAATTGAATGTTGCATCCTATATTTAAAAATTAAATTATTTGGGATTAGTCATCTAATCCCTCTGAGTACCAGAGGAATAATATTACCTATCTCTCAAGATTCTTATGAGAATTAAAGGAATTATAAAGAAAATGAATACTACATTAAAGATATTAATAAAAATATTATATATTCCTTATATTTAAGATATTAAATATAGTTATTACCTAATGTTTTGAAAAGCATGCTCTCATGAGGAAGAACTTAAAAATACTATTAAAATTATATGTATTAAATTCTAAACACTCATCAATAAATAACTGTATCAAATTAAACCAATTTTACACATTCATTTTAAAGATGTAAACTTTTGCAAGACTTGTTAGACGTATAGAAATTTGCTTATTTTGCCTTCTCCTCAGAGATTTACACCTTTGTGTGAATGTAAAGTGGATTGCCAACTATAAAGCATCATATCAATTCTAACTATGAGGAAAAAAATGATGCTTCTGAAAACAACAATGTTGATGATAAAGATAACTGCTAAAATGAATTATAAATAAGAAACATTTTGAATGTATTCTTTTTTTTTCTTTTATATCTTTTCCTGTAAAAACTGAATTGTCTTATCTTTCTCTTGTTCTGTATCTTTATATGTATCTTTGAATGTACTGTTGAAGCCAAGATTCTTATTGCTAAAATTATCTAACTTAATTTAAATGACAGTCACTTCTATCATTAAAAATGTCCATTTTTTTCTATGACTTGAGGGAACATGAAGGCTTCTGTTCTCTTATATTAAATTTCCATTAACACAATATTGCTTCCCAAAGGCAATAAAAAGTCATGCTTTGTTAAGTTTAAGATTACTTTTAAAGTGTTGGCCCCAATTAGAAATTAAAGTAATCTCATAGTTTCCTGTAATAATTTAACTATTAAATTAACCAAATCTGGCATATTTTAAACATAAATTTTAAAAGTATGTAAGTAAGGGGAAAGTTTCAATTGAGAGAACTCAAAATAAGTTTAACAATACTTTTGATTGTTAGTATTTTGACTTACCATAATTCATCAAATAGCAGTCTAAAATTAAAGGAATTTTGAGCAAAGTGCTCCTGGTAAAGCAAAAGCTCTGGATCTTTCATGTTTTTTTTTTTTTTCTTTTCTTTTCTTTTTGTAAGATCAAGTTGTTGTGAGAGAGACAAATATATAGTAATAAGTATTAAATATTTTCTTTTTTTTCCTTCTCTTTTCCCCTTCCATTCCCATAGCAGTTTCTTTTCTAAAAATTAGTGAGAAGATGATGGATCAAATTCTAATTAGAATACAGAATCAAGAGTGATTTTTAGGGGCCAAAACAACTCAATAGATACTGTATTGGCACCTTTAACATTGTGTTGTAAAATATTCATTTTGAAAGTAACCTATTCTTAATAGGTAAATCCCAAACAATACAATAACAAAACTGGAAAAATACAAGCCCGTGATACTTGGCAATATTTTCGTATATGGGAAAGAATTTACCAAATCAGGTATTTTCTGTAAAAATAATTGTAAAAGACTTCATTTTAAATGTTTGTTAAATAATTACTCAAATGTATTTTCCATGACTAGGTTGGTAATAGCCACTGTAATGATTGAAATACGAAATTACTGAGGAAATTGGACTTGAGCTTCTGAACATGCTGATTTATTAAGCAAGGTGTAGCAAATTGAGATGAATAATTAATCAAGGACAGAGCATGTCAAAAAGGCACTAAAGCCTGAATAGATAGGATCTATATTTATGCATTGAAAAATAAATCGATGTTTTATAAACCAGAAAACAATATTAGGTAATATGATATCAAATTGGAGGAAAGATTAGGAACTTTTTGAGTAAGAAGGGGAATGAATGAGTTTGGGGAACTGAGAGAGAGAAGATTGAGCAGGTGGATTTTTCAAGATGCTACTAATTCCCAGCAGTTGGAATTCACATGAAAATCAAACAAATCTCAAAATGGAGTCAGTTTTATAAGTTGTAATCACTGTGGGTTTACATTATTCTCACAATTCTCTCACTTATTCCATTTGGTCAATGGAGGAGAGGCCAATGGTTGTCATCAGTAACATCAAATCTCCCTGGATCTTAGGAATCCATTTTCAAATGTTCATTTAAACATTACATTTTGAGTTCAAGGTGTCCCATCCAATTGTGTGGTTCTTAGAAATATCTTCTTTTGGATATTTTAGAATAGGCTTCATTCTCAGGTCAGCTCTGAAAGGAATTTTAGTTCTCTAGTTTCAAATTACTTTTGGAGATTACTATATAATGCTCTTAATATTTTCAACTAACAAAGACAATACAATTTAGTATAATTTCTTAAAATTTATTTTTTAATAACTAGTTCAAGTTGAGAAAAGCAGCTTAAACCAATAGTTACTGCTCCTATTAACAACAGAACAATGATGGACATCAAGTTAAAAAAGGCATAATTCATCTCAAGCATCAGAAAATTTCAATGTCTATATAATACTTGCTATTTATTTCTTCACTTAAATACTGTATCTGATATAAAATTGTTTTTAAATAATGGTTTGATTTGTAAAATGAACTTTCCTGTCTTGAAATGATCAGATAAATATTTTAAAGTGGGAAATAATTGCATTTCCTTTACAATTATCAATACAATTTTATGTTAAAAATTCTTAATCTAATTTTGAGAATCTTACATACTGTCTGAATTTTGTATTAGGAATACTTGGAGGCCAATTGTGTGTGTGTGTGTGTGTGTGTGTGTTTATCCTAGAAAAGTCTGATCATGTGGATTTATCCAAATTTATTATTTCATTTAATTAGAAAAGCTTTCCATACTGTTACTTTGTTTAATTGTAATTTTATCCTTAGATAGATATCATCCCTATATCATAATTTAATTCAAAAGTTTCAGCATTACTGTATTTGTTAATAGTAATTTAGCAAACAAATTTCTGCACTGTGTGGCTGCTTATAGAACTTTGCTACAAAATGCAAAAAAAAAAAAAAAAAAGTAAAGGAAAAAAAAAAAAGAGAGGCATTGTTATAAAGTTTTAGGAATATGTCTTCAAAGGCACAGAGGAACCTGATCTATATTTATATCTATCTAGCTATATTTAAAGCTATACATATTTCCATGTCTATATCTATATCTATATCTGTTTCTGTATAGATATATATAGATACAGATATACAGCATTACATGGGAAAAACTTCCCTAACTACTTAATTCCAGGCAAGAGTTATATTTAACAGCCAATCACATCATAAAACTCTGTATTTTTAAGAGAGAGAATACCATAGTCAGGCTAAGAATTAAGCAGTTGGAAAATCTTTTATGAGAAGGAAATAATACTAATACCTACCTTATATCAAACCAAAGCTATCTCCTCACCTTTTCCCAGGGATAGAAATTTACCTGTAGCAGTTCTCAGAAAATAGTAAATATCATTTTCTCCTTTAATGGTGGCCTATTTTCTTCATGACAGTGCAGATAACTACCTGTATAATCAAAATTCAAAACAATATGAAATAAGTCAATGTTTTCCCATAAATTGAAACATAAATAATCACAACATAGGGCTTGGATAGTACTACATTTTTCAGGTTTCCCTCACATTTAAATCTCATTTATCCTTTATGTATACAGTAAAAAAAAAACCACATTCTAGAATTCTTGAAATTATACATACAATGAATTCATTGTTGCTGACATATTAATGCATCAAATTTACATCTTTAATAGAAAACATTATGAAATACAAAATGGACAATTTTGATTACATTAAAGTTTTTATACAAGAAAAAACAAAGTCAAGAGTGGAAGGGGAGCAGAAAGGTGAGAAACAATTATTATAGTCAGTGTTTCTGATAAAGGCCTCATTTCTAAAATATAGAGAGAATTGACTCAAATTGTCAGAATACAAGTCATTCCTAAACTGATAAATGGTCAAATGATATGAACAAAAATTTTCAGATGAAGAAATTAGAGCCCGTAATGTTCTTGGTGGGTTTTCTGGAGGTCTCTGGAGCAGCCTTCTTTTCAGTAGAGTAATCACCACAAGAATAGCCAAGTATTAAAGTCCAAATGCTTCATTATCTCCTTCAGTGTCCTATCTCCTTCACTTAGGGTTCAGCTATGTTTCTGTAGAGGCTTCAGACAGAACTTGATCTCAGTGGAGGAAATGGAGGAGGATAGGCCAGCCACCACGAGGCTGATGAAGATGGAAATTAATCTCTCTGAGTCTGAGAGCTTGACCTCCCAACTCTGGTTCACTTGTCTTCTCTGGCTCTGTCTCTGAGCCTCTAGGTCCCCCAGGAGAGCCACCAAAAGCCTGATCAAAGATGGAATGAATGTGTCTCTTGATTCCTTCTGAGTCTGTGCCTGGCCCTTCGGAGTCTCTCCAAGCCCTTCTGATTCTGGCTCTGGCTCTGACAGGCCTTGGTCTCAGTGGGGGAAGTGTAGGAGGCCAGCAACCAGGAGCCTGACCAAAGATGCAATGACTCTCTTTGACTCTCAGAGCTTGAGCTCCCACCTCCAGTCCATTTGTCTTCTCTGCCTCTGAGTGAATCTGGCTCTGACCCTGGCTTATATGCTCTACACTGAGTATAAACCAACCATTATATCACTAGGAAACCATTATTTGTTGTAAGAGTAAATCAATCATACTGACTTTAGAGAACTATTAAACACCATGCTAAGCTAGATAACCATTGTATTTATCAATTCCACTGACTTAACACCTTGTAAGAATCCTTATTTCAGAGTTCTGGCCCATAACAAAAGCCAAGTATAGCCATATGAAAAAAAATTCTCTAAATCACTATTGAACTGAGAATTGCAAATTTAAAAATTTTTCAAAGTACCACCCTACGCCTATCAGATTGCCAAAGATTGACAGGAAAATATAATAATAAATATTGTAGGGGATGTAGGATAATTAAAACACTAATGCATTGTTGATGGAGTTGTAAACTAATCTGCACCACTCTGGAGAGCAATTTGGACTATACCCAAAGAGAAATCAAACTGTGCATGTCCTTTGATTCAATGGTCACACTACTGAGTATGTAACCCAAAGAGATCAAAAAAGGGGGAGAGGGAGAAAGACTTACATGTATAAATGTAGTTATAGGCACTCTTTTGGGGATGGTAAGGATTTGGAAATTGATGGATGCCCCTCAATTTGGGAATGTTGAATAAATTATGGTATATGAATATAATTGAGTATTGATGAGCAGGCTGATTTCAGAAAAATTTGAAAGGCTTACATGAATTAGATGCTGATCAAAATGAGCAAAACAAAGAGAACACTGTATTCAGTTATAGAGAATTAAGTGATGATCAAAAATGATAGACCTTGTTAGCTTTTCTCAGTTAGAAGTTTGGTTGAAAAATATCATCCACATCAAGAGAAAGAACTATGAAGACTGAATCCAGATCAAAACACACTATTTATACCTTTTTTTGTTTGTTTTCCTTCTCATTTTTCTCTATTATTCTGATTTTTTATTTTCCTACTTGATTCATATGTAAATCTTAAAATATTTTACATGTATAAATGTTATCAGATTTCTGCTGTCCTCGGAGGGTGACATAAGGAAAGAAGGGGAAAAAATGAAACTCAAAACCTTACAAAAATAAATATTGAAAATCATCTTTATTTGTATGGAAAAAATATAATATTAAAATATGAGAATTCTACTCAAGAACAATAAAAAAGAAGTTACATTTAAAAAACATATTTACACTTTTATGATTTTACAAATCATAGCAAACTAATTTCAAATAACTGATTACAATCAACATCTAAACTCTCCCCTTTAGAAAGGGAGTGGGGGAAAGATCTCATTTTCTTAGTTTTATGTCCTCAAATACCTTCAGCACTTTAGAATTTTACAATGTGCAGTCAGGAGGATTAATAAAATGTTTTGATCTATGCTGAATACAAAGTTTCAAGGGAACTCATTAATAAGTATATCATAAATGGTTGTGTAAATCATCATCATCATCATCATCACCACCACTGCCACTGCCACTTTCACCATCTTCTTTTAAAATATGCCCTATTAAATACTGAGCAATTTTCAAATATCTATTTTTAAAACATTCTCTTGAAAGCTCAATTTGAAATCTAACAGCATTCATATTAAAAGAAATTATTTGTCTGATGCTTTCCAATATAAGAAGTTTTCTAGGAATACAAAATAATAAACACAATATCATATATCTAAAACATGAAAATGAACTTATTAACTTATTAACAATATCAATTCAGCTGAATGCATTTCCAAATTATCCTA
The DNA here is from genome assembly GCF_016432865.1 of Antechinus flavipes. Classification (NCBI taxonomy): domain Eukaryota; kingdom Metazoa; phylum Chordata; class Mammalia; order Dasyuromorphia; family Dasyuridae; genus Antechinus; species Antechinus flavipes. The sequence goes on along the minus strand of NC_067399.1, from coordinate 29,110,773 downwards.
CACAAAAATAATTCATTTTATCACCTTTGGCATTTTATACTAATCACTTCTAAACTCAGTCTAGTTTTATCCAGTATGGAACAATTATACTCAATTAAAGAAATGAGTCAATATTAATATAGCACTTACCATATGCCAGGCACCATGTGAAGCACTTCATAATCATTATCTTATTTGATTCTCACAACCACCCAGGGAGGTGGGTACCATTACTATTTTTCTCTTTACAGAAAATGAAAGCAAACAGAGATAAGCTACCTTGCTTAAGTTCATACAGCTAGGGGACTTCCTGCCAAGATGGCGGAGAGGACACACACATCTATCTAGGCTCCTTCTTGCTCTCAGAATACTTTATTTTATGACAAGGCCTCGGAATTAGGGCTTGACTGAAATAATTACCAATAGAAGATATCCTTTTCTCCAGAAAAGGTTGGATTTTGCTCACAGCCAGGGATGGTTAGATCAGGTGCAGACTGTAAGCAGGCAGTGAGAGCATGGAAGACAGATCACACTGAACAGACCCAGAGGGAGTGGGGTGTGATCTCAGCTCTTTCTGCAGGGAGAACTTTGCCACACTGTGGCTACTTTGCCCTGGCAGCAAGCCAGTAGATCAGCAGAGAAGCTATAAACACAGGGGGTAAAAACTATAACCCTGAAAAGCTAGGGTCTCTTGGGACCTGGCCACACCTACCCAGTGTGACTCAGCACACTCTCAGAGTCAGACTACAGACACAGTGCAGCCATTGCTGTCCTGCTAGTGTCTCACTGCTGCCCCCTGAAATCTGTAGAGGAAGCTTGGTAATACCAAGCACCCCCCCCCCAAAAAAAAAAAAAAAAAAAAAAAGACTGAATTTGCTTTTTTTGTTAGTTTGTTTTCTTTGATTCTTCTTTGACAAAATGAGCAAAAAAGTAAAACACACTCTAACAATAGATAGCTTTTATACAGATAGAGAGCAGATTTCAAACCCTGAGGAGAATAAAAACAGATTGTCTCCAAACGAATCCCCAAAGAGGGAATTATGTCAACACACAAGACTCTAATAGAAGAAATTAAAAAGGCTCTTACAAGAGAGCTAGAAGAAAAATGGACAAAGGAAAGGGAAGCTTGGCAAGAGGGTCTGCATAAGTCATCTCACCCATTTAAAGAGAGTGGACAAAGAAATCAAATTCCTGAAAACAGAATTAGTGAAGTGGAAAAAGAAAATAGCTCTCTAAAAAATAAAATTGGCGAAATAGAAAAAAATTTCCATAGAACAAAACAACTCACTTAAAAACTCAATTGGACAATTAGAAAAAGATATAAAAAAGTGAGTGAAGAAAATAATTCATTAAAAATCAGAATTGAACAAATGGAATTGAATTACTTGAGGAGACTCCAAGAATCAGTCAAGCAAAACCAAAAAAAAAAAAGAAAAATGGGAAAAAATGTCAAATACCTCATTTCTAAAATATATCGAGAATAGACTAAAACTTATAAGAATTCAAGACATACTCCAATTGATAAATGGTCAAAGGATATTAACAGACAATTTTCATATGAAGAAATAGAAACTATTTCTAGTCATACGTAAAGGTGCTCCAAATCACTATTGATCAGAGAAATGCAAATTAAGACAACTCTGATGTACTACCACATGCCTGTCAGATTGGCTAAGATGACAGGAAAACATAATGAATACAGAGAAGCTTGGAAAGACTTACACAAACTGATGCTGAGTAAAATAAGCAGAACCAAGAGATCACTATTTCTTCCACATGTACAAAATTTTTAGAAAATGTGTAATGTTCTTAAAGGGTGATAGAATAGATAGAGTACCAGGTCTAAAGTTAGGAAGATTCATCATCTTCAAGAGTTCAAATCTGGTGCCAGGCATTTACTAACTATGCGATACTAGACAAGTCATTTAAACCTTTTAACCTCAATTTCTTTATCTATGAAATGAGCTGGAGAAGAAAATGGCAAACCACTCCAGTATCTTTATCAAGAATATTTTAAATGGGGTCAGAGTTAGAACTGACTGAAAAACAAGTGATTTTTTTTTAAAGTATAAAATCCTGCCTGTAACATCCTTTTGTTCAAGAAGCTTGAGTGACAAAGTATTGGATTAAGAATGAAATACATATCCTCTACTTATAATTGAAACCCTTAAATACAGTTTCACCCAAGAAGTTCCACCATGCATCTGTGTCTATATTGTACCAATCAATCTACTATGCATTGGTGATGAAGAAACCAGAGTGAAGTAATTCCTTCATTCAAAAAATTATTTTCTACTGAGAAGGACATTTATATCTACAAAAAAAGATATGCTAGAGGCTGCAGAAAAAGTTGATTTTTTTTTTCATTGTATACATTTACAACTTGTAATTTTGCAAACACTAAAAATGTAACCTTAATGCATTGTTTCATTGATTGCTGCAATTTAGTTTTTTTTTTTTTTTTTTTTGGGGGGGGGGGGGGGGGAGGTAAATAATGTAGATTATAATTAAAGCATATTATGCAAGGCTTTTTTTTTTTTTCCCACCAGAGAGCAATTTGTCAAATATTAACCAGCATGTCCTTAACAGTAAATACAAAGCATACAGAGAAATAGAAACAAATTCATTGAGACAGGCCATAAGTAGGGGGAAAAAAGGTGACCATGCATCATTGAAAGAAGACATTGAAAATAGTTTTTAAGTGTTCCAGGTATTCCAAGAAATAGAGAAATGAGGAGGCTGGGCATGACAGGGAATATTCTAAGCCAATAAAAAGGAAAAGAGTTGGAAGATGGAGTATTATATACAAGAAATATCAATTATGTCAATTTGAAAGATAAAAAAACATGAGCTGGAGTCATGTGAGATCAGAATGAGAAGATTGATTGAAACCAAGTTATGAAGGATTTAGTACTGTCTAGCTTTTCATAATAAGGACTTTTATGGACTCAACATCCTTAATAAATAATCCTGCTTCTGTTGTTCACCAAGTTACTGCATCTATCTCTGTACTTTTGTACAGAATATGATGTTCTCCCTCAAATCTCTATTATGGGAAAGAATTCTTGTTATACAAAAGAATATGGGCTCTGGAATTAATGTTCTTAAGTTTGAAATGCATTTTTGCTACTTATTACCCATAAGAACTTGAGCTAATAACACAAACTCTCTCTCATCTTCCAATTTCTCTTTTATCTATGAAATTAGAGGTTTGAACTCGGTAACTAATAAAATTACATCCAGTTCTAAATGCTAGGATCTTTTTTTTTTTCTTTTTCTCTCATTATTTCTGGCTCTTTGAGATTCTGTTAAGGATCAGATCAGGTACTATCTCCTTTAGGAAGGAATTCTGGTTCCCATAATGATCTTGTCTTTTTTTCTTTCTTTCTCAGATTATTAAGCATATCTATGCACTATCACTAGGGAGCCGTTTTGGAGTTAGGCAGACATTAATTCATGTTTAAGTTCTACCACTGTGTATTGTGTATTGCAATCATGCCCATTAAACTCCCAATCCTCACCCTATCCCCAAGTAATCATCTATAACTATAATTTAAATGCTGTTTTGTATTGGCAGAGGGATTTTCCTTAGTGAAAATGGCAAGTTCGATACCTTCACTCTAAAACATGAAACATATAAATGGTTAGAGGATATGTCATCATCCCTACACCTTTCCTATTACATAAACTATTTGAGAAGCTGCTAGATGGCACAGTGGCTAGAATGCTGGTCCTGGAGACAAGAAAATTCTCTTCATATGCTCAAACCCAGGCATTGACATTTACTAACTGTGTGATCCTAAGCAAATTATTTAACCATATTTGCCTCAGTTCCTCATCTATAAATGAACTAAAGAAAAAAAAATGAGGAAAAAAATCTTAGTATCCTTGCCAAGAAAACCTTAAGTGGGATCATGAAGAGTTGAACACAGTTGAAAAATGATTCAATAACAAAGCCATTTGAAGACAGGATCCAGACCCCTCCTCCCCTCTGCCTTGATTATTTGCTTCTTTATTTTTTTCTTTGTGTCTCAAATACCTAGCACAATACTTAATTAAAATAAGTTCCTTGCAATTCTGCATGTTTTTGATTAGCAAAAAGTTATTCAGTGATCTACTTATACTTTAGACTTTAAAAATGAGGAGGAATTCAATAGGTAAGAAGGACATTTAGACAAAAGAAACAGCAGGAATAAAACTGAAGAGATGGAAAATGTGATTTCTGTTTGAAGGACAAAGAATAGTGCAGTTAGACTAGAGTGTAGAGGGCATTGGAGTTCATAACAATGAGACAAGAGTGGAAAACAAATGGGGTGTTAAATTGTTGAAAGCTTTGAATGCCAACACAACTAGTCATTTTCCTAAACTGAATATCAATAATCAATCAATAATCTTTTTTTCTCATGTAATAAACACAAAAAATATTATTCTAACAGCAGAAAGCAAGCATAATAGCTAACATTTTTATAGATCTATCCCTCAAGTTTATTATTGTGCTTCCCTTCAGAACAATTCAAAAAGGTAGAATTCCAACTTCTTGAAATCAAAAGCAGTCTATTTGATAGTCAATTATCTATATAATCATGGTGATCTCAGAACATAGGACCGTTATTTTGTATTTTAAACCAGTTCTGATATTCAAATATCAGGATCAACTGATACTGAGATGATGTAGACTTGAGATTTTTCACAATCTTGTTTATTATTTTCGATATGTTGTCCATATTATCTATATTCTTATGTGATTGCTTCCAGAGCTGAACACAACACTTAGAGTAGTCTGACCAGGAAAATGTATACAGGGATTATCATCACTATAATATTCTTGTAAATTAAGCTTTTTAAAATATATATGTGTATATATATTTCAGATATGTCTGTGTCTATGTATCTATGCATGTGTGTTTATATATTTACAATCTTCCCTGCCTCTGTGCAAGGATGAATTTGAGTGTATATAGTTGTGTATATAAGTACTGTTATATGAATCGATATAACCACAGGATGGAAAGTCAATTACTTATCATATTTTACTGTTTGTAGGACCTTGGAATTGGACAAAGCTTATTCATGTGATTGACACCTTGTTAGGTATTCCAACCAAGTACACTGAAATAAGCAGGACCCAAGAGATTCCTAAATAAATAAATGCATGAATGAATGGATGAATGATCAAAACTAAATTCTGTAGAATGTCCAGACTATGAAGTAATAGGAAAAAATGCCAAGAACTAAAGTGAAAAAGGTGAGAAGTACATTCATGGATATGGAAATGACCAAGTAAAGAATATATGGGCGAGGATGATGTTGATGCATATTGTAAATATGACCATTCCATTTGGGTTCTTAAAAGATTATGTTGCCAGTGGGGATGGGAAAGAATCCATTCAGAAAGTTTTCCTTCTTTTGACTTACCCCACCCTTATAATTCTGAGTAATATTGCCAACCATCATTCATTCATTCTAAATCTCATAAGGAAATCTATAGGCTTTCCAGCATAAAATGATATTGGCTTTTCACTTATATTTCTCAAAGTTCAGTCTTTAGCATACAACTCATACTATTTTGAACTAAGCAGTGGACCTGACCTTCATATCTTCCAATCAGTCATATTTTGTACTGCTCATCAGCTAAACACTAAGTAGGAATGGATCATCTGTGCCCTTTTACTGACTTTTGAAAGCAGATTTACAGAACACTAACCTACATGTCATTGCTTTGTGGCCTTTGCTACAATATCCTATTTTTATAATCCTATGTTCAATTTTCTGTGGCTTTCCAGAGGAGGAAAATGGTCCTCAGCCAGTTGATCTACATTCTCCCCAATACATAGAAAAATTCCTCAAGGACTACTACTTGGCCTTTTCCGTTATGCCAATTGCATGCCCTTTTTAAAATCTGGTTTCTAAATTTGTTTTATGATAATACAGCTATGCCAATGGTGTTCTCATTTAGTGCTTTTATGATAAAGGTCACTCATTCCCTCTGAGGAGCCCTTAAGGTTTGAAGTATACCTTTGAAGCTCTGAAAATCTTTCAGCCAATAAAAGCAAAAATAACCCCCTTAATAAAATAACCCCAACTTACAAAAAAAAAAAAAAAAAGATTTGAAAACTTTAAGAAGCTCTTTGCCTTGTTGATAAGATAAAGGGACATTCAGACACTTCTCCTTTGTCTTTTGTTAAGAACACACACATATACACATATGCATATACACTTATGCATAATACACATACATATACAGACATATATAAATGCATATATAAATGCAAATGTGTGCCTAATTTGATCAATTTGTATGTTAATAAAAAGCTTATGAAACACTTTAAGCTTAGAACATAAAACACAGCTCAAAGTATATCATAAACTTTTATTAATAACAAAATAGTGGACAGCAAGCTTTCCAATGGACGTGCCATTAGTTACTTTTAATGAGATTAAATACACTTGTTAGGGAGAGGTACTGAGGAATATTTAATAGTTTGTCAACTGTAGATTGAGGGGGAAAAAATGAGTTCAAATCCTACTTCATCCACATCATTAACTGTGTGACACTGGATAAATTATATCAATGTCATAACTTCTTAAAATTAAAAACAAAAATACAGAGAAGTTTCCAACAGCACAAAGAGTCACTTGTAATGGAAGTTCATTATATTATGAATTCATGGGCCTAGTATCACCCTTCCCAAACCAAAAAAAAAAAAAAAGAAAAGAAAAGAAAAGAAAGAAAGAAAAAAAAAAAGAAAAGCACATATACATACACATGTATTTATGTGTGTATGTACATATACAAAATGTACATGTATGTTGTATCTGCACACACATATATATATATATATATACATTATTTGTTATAACGAATATATCAAACTCTTCTGTACCAGCAACAAATGAAAACATTGAACCAACAATGACAAATTATTTTCAGAAACACATTATTATTATTAATTATTATTATATTAAGTAAACAACAAAAATAATTTTTATTTCATCAATTAAAAAAAAGTTAATTGCTTTAGTTTGCTCATCAGACTTTTGTTCTCTCCTTTTTCTTATCACTTTTATTTAATGAACTCTTAGAATAGGGATGATCTACAGTGCAATGAAAAGTAAAGTTCCTTTGAATTCTGGTTTTGAATCATTATTAACATATGTGTGATCTTAGGAAAGTCACTTGACATCTCTGAGCTTCTTTTTCATTTTTAAAATGAGAGTTTTTGACTGGATATTGAATCTGGGAAAAATTGAGTTTAGGTAATACATCTCCAGATTATTCTTGTGTGACTGCAAGACTACTAATTCTCCTTTGGCCTCAGTTTCCTTATCTGTAAAATGAAGGGTTTAGACTAGATGGCTACAGAGGTCCCTTTTTACTCTTGAGCTAGAAACATATGAGCCTAGGATTATATGTCAAATAATGTCTCCTTCAAATCCCAATTTAGGAATCACTTAATGATTATGAATAAATATCCAACGGGTTCCATTTTAATCTGATGTCTTTTTTTCTCCTTACTGTGGCAAAATTGCAAAGGACTCAAAATTAACCTTATATAATTTCTGGATTAATTGCTTAAGAAAGAAGAAAGATTAATCATATAATAATATAATTATAAGCATTACAGTACTAGGATTATGTTATAATTTTAGACAATGTTTATGCCAATATACTTCTTGCCTTTGTATAACCTGAAATGCAATCGTTCCTAAGGCTTAAATAGCTATATGAGGAAACTGAAAAAAACTGGCAAGTTCTTCCAAAGTGGATCTGAAATAGATGTTAATTGTGTGTATGTTGTCCAAGAATAGTGGATTTTAGAGAAGCTTCCAGTTGACAAGATTTTCAGTAATAAGATCCCTCCAAGTCCATAGAACAATGAAATTATGGATCCTTGACTTATTGAAGTAATTAGTTCTCTAATTAACTCTGTGAGATTGGTTCTTAAAGGTATAGAAGGGATCAAAGAAGTCATATAGTCTAATGCTCTCATTTAACAGATAATGAAATCAATTTTACAAATAATGAGAAGCAAGGAACTTAAACAACGTTACAAATATGGGATTAGAAAAGCTTTTTTGATTCTAATTCTTGGTTGCACATTTATTCATGTAGGGAAATATTTCCTTAGCCTATGATGTCTAAACTTGCAAGAGATTTTAGCACCTTGTATGCAGGTGTATGTTGCTTATAAAAAATGACTTTTAAAAGTGTGTAAACATGTCTTTCAGCTATCTTACTGCATTACAACTTGGTGTTGGTAAAGGGGAATTTATATATTTGAAATTTGCAACAATTCTGTTAAAATATGCTAGATTCTACACTAGTCTTTATTGCAAGTACTACATTTTTATGTTAAGATTTTTTTTTTCCTTTGAGGCAATCGAGGTTAAGTGACTTGCCCAGAGGCACACAGCTCAGAAGTGTTAGGTGTCTGAAGCCAGATTTGAACCAAGGTGACTTCAGGGCTGGTGCTCTATCCACTGTGCCACATAGCTGCCCAATGATAAGATTTTAACAATGAAATCAATGGGCCATTGATAGTTTCTATTTTATCTACTGACAAATTCCATAGAATTATGTCATTTACTTGCTCAGGAATTTTTAGACTTAGTGACTCTTATTTCTAATGGTTGTTCAGTTTTGTTTTCATTAAAGTCTTACTCTTCATGAACCCATTTGGGTTTTTCTTACCAAAGATACTGGAATAGTTTGCCATTTCTTTTCCCAATTTTGTTTTGTAGAGGTTGAATCAAGGCAAACAGGTTAGGTGGCTTTTCCATGGTCACAAAGCTAGTATATATCTGAGGATAGATTTGAACTCGGGAAGAAGAGTCTTCATGACTTCTTTCAGCAACATCATCACCTTGCTACCCTTTTTAAAATTTGTATTTGTGTATATATGCATGTATACATTATGTATACATTTTTGTATGTTTTATATGTAATTATATGTACACATTATAACCAATATATTATTTTATTTGAAAGTAAGCTCCCTGAAGGAAGTAGCTCTACTGGTTTTGCATATTTTTTGGTAATTTCTTTTTTGTATTTACATAATTAAATTATTTCTTCTTTTTTATTTATTACATTTTTGAGAACTTATAATTGTTTTGTCAAGGGATTTTTGTTGTTGTTATTGTTGTTACGGTGTCCCCATGGATTTTCCTACTTCCTAAAATGATATATAAATAAATGCTTATTGTTTGACAGATTTATTATATGAATACTAGTATTTTACCTAAGTATCAGGCAGTTACAAGTATTTCCTACAAAAGTACAAAGTTACAAATTCAGAAAACCATGAGGTACATTGTATAAGTCCTTGGACTAAAGTGGATAATTATCTTTCGTTGTATCTCCACTGTTTACCATAATGTCTAGTGTCAAATAAACAAATAAATTAATTAATTAAAATAGCATCTACTTACTAACAGACCAGTTCAGAGTGATGAATCTGAGGCACATAGAGGTAAAGTGACTTAGCAAGGATACACACCTAATATGGATGAGAACAGCATTATTTTATTAGATCTCCAGATTATACAGCTGAATTTTAACACAACTTCCCTCTAATCCAACTCACATTTGAGATGTACCCTAAATAAAGGTAAATAAATAAAAAGAGATATTTTTATATGAGAAATGTAATTTGAATAACAAAAACATAATCAGATTAATCCTTATTTGACCACACCCTTTGCCTTAGTGTGAGCCCCTGCTCTAAGGCAAACCCTATTCATTGAATGTTATCTGAAAACCTGAAAGAACTTTCTACCTAACTCAAAAATTTCCCACCACCATCCCAGAAAAAAATATTTTTTGATTTCCCCGTTGTTCTCTCCTTTTGACATCAAAGCCAAGAGGCTATGTTGAAAGAGACATAGCGATGGGGATCATAGTTCCCCTTACTATATCTTACAATTTATAAAGCACTGTATCGATAAAATCTCTATGATGTCAGTAGTGCAATTTTTGTCTTACCTTTATAAATGGTGAAACAGAAATCTCTGAGAGTCAACTGGCTTATCCTACTTTACAAAGCTATTCAAGGGAGTAACAGAAACTTGCATGTAGGGCATCTGTCATTGATTTTAGTCCTTTCTCCCAAGGATATCCATCTTTATTGAACATATGACATTTGACCACAGAAGAATATGAACTTTTTTGGAGATTTTGTGAGCGGTGAAAAAGAGATGCAGTTTGAGAGGGATGAGGAAAAAATTAAAATACTGAAAATTTATATACTAAATAATTTCAATTATATCATAATATTGTGTGGGTCAGAAAGCATTAATTAAAAAAAAAAAAAGACTGGATAGATATTTAGAAGCAAAGCAAAGTTTATTATATGTTCTCCCGAATCCGGCATCCCACCCATCCAGCAGACAATTGAAGGGAGGAAGCACCGTAGGGGGCAGGGTCAAGGCTTTTAATCCCTAATGCAAATTCCCTCTCCCACCACTGATCCTCATCCTTATTGGCTGAGGATCTTACATTCTAAATGTAAGAACTACCCAAGAAATTGAATTTGACCAATAAGTATACAGTTGCCTACATTTGGTTGAAATAGGGAGGATAACAAGAAGGGGGCTTAAGTATGCCCTTAGGGGGATAACAGGGAGGAGACATTAAGTATGTCCTTAGGAGAATAGCAGGGAGGAGACACTTTAAGTATGCCCTTGACTTAATGCTTAAAATCCTTCAGGCCTACTCAAACTTTGAAATAGATGAAGCCTTACTCGATTTTCACAACTGTCTTGAAAGATCTCACCTTATCTGGTTCAGTCCCCCCTCTTATTTATACACTGAGATCTCTTCAACATCTTTATACAACAAAATATACAAATTTAGTTTCACACAAACTTCCTCTTCCTCAGCTAACAAATAATTCAGCACAAAGCTGTTGTAAAACAGCCTCTCTTGTTTGAGTAGTGAACGAGATAAAATGAGATCTTTCAAGACAGTTGTGAAAATCGAGTAAGGCTTCATCTATTTCAAAGTTTGAGTAAGCCTGAAGGACTTTAAGTCAAGGGCATACTTAAAGTGTCTCCTTCCTGCTATCTTAAGGACATACTTCCTGCTATCCCCTCCCTGTTAGACCCCTAAGGGCATACTTAAGTTCCCTTCTTGTTATCCTTCCTATTTCAGCCAAATATGGGCAACTATGTACTTGTTGGTCAAGTTCAATTTCTTGGATAGTTCCTGAGTTTAGAATGTAAGATCCTCAGCCAATAAGATTGAGGGTCAGTGGTGGGAGGGGGAATTTGCGTTAGGGATAAAAGCGCCGACCCTACCCCCTACCCCCTACTGTGCCTCCTCCCTTTGATTGTCTGCTCGATGGGGGGATGCCCGTTCTCGAGAATGTAAATAAACTTTGCTTTGCTTCTAGAGATCTATGCAGTTGTTTTATTAATGGTTTCTGACCCACACAGTAGCTTGGTCAGCCAAAAGATATAGTGCCTCAGCCGTCTGATTGGTGATAATCTCTACAACTGCTTGAAGCTTAATTATCCTGTTCAACATATATGGGGTTCTATATCCCCAACTTCCATCTTGAGCCCAAGTGGCTGGCTCATACTCTATTCTTGTTGGAGGCCAGGCATCACCCCAACCATTTGCATTGCCAGTCTGAGTAATGGAGGTATCTAAACCCCATTTCTCTCTTCCCAAATCATCGTAAAACTGAATCCCTAAATATTGGTTTGCCTATTCAGGAAGAAAGAAAAATTTTGGCCTTATTAGACCAATATAGCAAATCCCTATCCAATTAAGAAGTAGGTGAGTATAAGCAGTTAAACCACAGATCCAATAATGACCCATTAGAATAGGTTGTTCCCTCGAAAATATGTCTGAACTATTCCTTTTAAAAGGGCAATATTGCTGGTCTCTCATCCCTAGGAGACCTTCCCCTACAAAGGTGACATACTGACTTTTCTATAAACCCTGATCCTTCCTCCTACAATTGGTAACTGGCCATTGACCTATTAGGTTAGAGGTATTCCAAAATGTGGGAAACAGAATCCCACGTTTCCCAGGTGTCCCTGGGGTGACATGGTACCAACCCCATTGATGTTTAGACAAGTAAAAATTTAAGTTTTCCAAATCTTTGCAGCCTCCCTCGTGTCTCCTAGAGACAGAGCAGACAAAGGAAGCCCTTTGTCAATCCTCAGCAATTCCTCAGGAATTGTGCCAGAGCTCCCAAGAGCTCCAAACAATGACTGCAGTGTCCACTTGACAACTGCAGTGTCCACTATAAGATAAGGAAAGAAAAAGTATTTTACCTTGTCCAGAGTTAAGTGTACTCACATACACTATTTCCCAGCTTCAAACTTTGCCCTGTTTAACAAATCCTATCTTCTGTCAATGGCCACTGATATTTCTCTTCTAAGTTCCAGAAATCAGTCCATTATGAATTTGGAATCAGTTAATAAGGATCCAGGCTGGGCTTAAGGGTATAAGTACCCATAGCCATTAGCTCAGTCATTGGGATTCATCACAGATCCAACAATTTGATAAGTTAAAAGTTCTCCCTATATTTTGCATGAGCAGGAGGAGCTGGTTCTTATCTCTGGAAGATAAAGGTCTGGTTTCTACGGCTATCATGAGGAAATAGGCAGACCCAAAACTCAGGGAAAGTCCCATGAGAGTTTCCCAAAGTAATTCCCAAAGTAATTAATGTAAGAAAAGTCATACAGTTACAATGCACTGGGTTCAGAATTTGTGTCCCATTCAGTGGAAGTCCCCTCCTCAAATGTAATTTGAGGTGTTCCCATCTTCAACTTTCCACTGGTATAAAGATGGCACCACAGGTCTTTTTGTTCTGGTGTGGTGTGTCCAGCCTCATCCCTGGGTGCGAATTGCAGTGTCCGAGAGATCAGTATTATCTAGTAGGGTCCGTCAAGGTCCGTCCCAGCACAGAGTCAGCTTCTCATCCTTCCAGGAATGGATCAACACCCAATCTCCACCTGAATTCTATGAACAGGGAAACCTAGAGGAGTCTGAGCTATTAACTCTTTTGTTGTGTAATGCCGGAGAAACTGAAGCAGGAGAGAGATTAGAGAGGTTTAATATTTTATTAATGGGAGAGTAAGATTGACTGGACAGGACTCTCGTCTCAGATTATCCAGTGCTGTATGGGAGAATCACAAATCTTTAAGTACTTTTTGGAGACAAAGAAGAAGGAGGGAAAGTCTTTATCAGGGAGGGGGAAACCATAAAACCTAAAAATTCCAGAGACAAAGAAGTAAAGATATCATGGGGTATCTTGGAATATTCTAAAGGAGTATTGTAAATCTGTAAAAGAATCAGGAGATCTACTCTTTTATCTTGCTAATTTATAACCTGAGAGCAAAGAGACAGAACAGTAAAGGAAACTGGGACAGGGAAACTGAGTCAGGCCAGTTAAAGAGAACTGTGGCATAACATTCCACACTCTTTCTCCTAAATATTCGAATCTTTGAAACATCTTCCTTTTTGATACCCAGGAGGTTTTAGTACCATAATTTTGACAGATTCCACCTGGGAGCGGATAAAACGGACAAGGTTAGAGAAGATGCAAGGGCCTATGGCAAGGGCCAGGAGAAGGAGAATCAAGGGTCCTATGAGGGATGTAACAAGGGTTGTAAGCCACGGGGAAGAATTAAACAGTGACTGGTACCAGTTCTTTCCTTGCCCCTGCTCCAGTCGTCTGGACTCAAGATTCTTACGAACCAGGGCCAGACTCTCCCTGATCACCCTAGAGTTATTAGCATAAAAACAGCATTCCTCGTTTAGGGCAGCACACAGGCCTCCCTGTTGCAGAAATAGCAGGTCAAGTCCCCTTCGGTTTTGGAGTACCATCTCAGCCAGGGAGTCAACCTGGCTTTCCAGTTTTGAGATGGATGACTCGATCTGAGTCAGATCTGTGGTCATCTGTGCACTTAACTCAGCATACCCAGAATCGCCCTTCAGGAGGGCTGCAGTGCTGAGGGCGGTAGTGCCTGCCAGCCCGAGCCATACTATGAGGGGAAGGAACGGCAGAGCCTGTTTCTGTCTGGTAATCTCCAAGGGAGAGAAATGGGACTGGAAGAGGCCCCATCCCTCCCCTCCTGGAAGAACAGACAGGCTGGGAAACCCTGCTATCAGGACACAGAATGAATCCGTCCTTCTGAGGAGGGTACTAGAGTAGGCACACCTGGTCAGTCCATCTCTACAGGCAAACCATGAACCTTCAGGGGCTTGATACCAGACTGCAACGTCTGATGAGGAAGCTGAAACATTAATCAAAGAACCGGGGTTACAGAACTGGAGGAGAGGGTCAGAGAGATTCGTGGAGGCAGTCACCAGGCAGGTGCCTATACCTTGGATATTTCTGAGAGTGAGTTTAGGTTGTTCCCAGGAACAGGTAGATTGAGAGGTGGTTCCAGGAACTGAGTCTGTCAGGGCAATCCCAACAAAATAAGGGGGTTCAGAGTTAAAACAGAGCCAGCAATCTCGGGCCAGCTGGGGATTTGTGGAGTTCAAATAGGAGTGCACTATTGGTAACAATTCAAGCATAGAGGGAGAATCAGACAATTCAGAGGGGTTGTCAATTGGGACTAACAGGTCAGAAGAAATAGGGGGTCTTTGGGTCATGGCCAGGTCCTGTGGTGCCAGGGATGATGGTGGCAGGATAGGTTCGGCCAGGACTGGTGGTCTAGGTGGGACTAGTATAGCAGTCAAAGGTCCCACAGGCTTGGAGAGGGGTGGGTCTTTACACTGGATTGTGAGGGAGTAGCTGAATTGAAGACCGCTACCTGTCCGGGACCAAAGGGTGAAAGCTCGGGACTGCTTCCACTTCTGGTGGGACGGTTCCTGGATTGTTAGGATAATTCGGGGGGGGGGGGGGATACAGCGAGGTCTGGGTCTGCTGATCAAAGGTTTGGATAGTCAGCCTGAAAGAATCGTCAGGGAGGGAGCACCACCAAGCATCAGCGCACAGTCGGGCTGGAGGATCTATTAGGGCTCTGAAGTAAAAGCAGGGAGCCAGGGAGGAATCTATTGTCATAGAGGGTTCTAAACCTGAATAATAAGTGGCAGAAAGAGTGGGACCCCCCTCAAGATTCCTAAAGGTCATTGTCCATATGGTCTTTGGGGCATGTGGGTTTTCCAAAGCCTTGGAAAGCATAGGAAGGAGAAGGACTAAGGAAAATCCCATAATGACAGTACAGCGGGAGGAACGGCGAAGGGGAAAGGGGCCTCTAGGGGGGGATTATGCAAACAGATTAGGGTAATCACAAACAGTAACAAAGTAAATACAAGGATTGAGTTTTCCCAGGATTTTCCCACCCAGTGTCTTTTAGGGGAAATCAAGGACCAGAGGAACGAATCAGTCTCAGTTTCAGGGGATCTTCACCGATTTCTGCTTCCCATTCAGTGGTGACAGCTGGTTTCACTTGGCTGTGGTGAATCCAGGCAGGGATTGATTCAACTTTTACAGCGGTGGGTGTGGTGAGGATCACTGTGTACGGTCCTTTCCACCTGGGCTCCAGACCGGAGGTGGAAAATTTCTTTATCAGTACTGCATCTCCAGGCTGGAATGTATGTACGGGGTCAGTAAGAGGAACAGGAAGGGCCTCACGGACAAGGTGGGAGATGTCTTTCTGAGTTTTCTGCAAGGCCTGCAAAAACTTGATAAGGGAAGAGTTAGAAATTTCAGCCATCAAGTCTTCCCTGACCAAGGGCAGAATTGGAGGGGGTCTCCCGAACAGAATCTCAAAGGGAGTTAACCCTAATTTGTTAGGAGTGCATCTACTCCTCAGTAATGCTAGTGGCAGGAGCGAGACCCAGGAGTTCTGGGTCTCTAGGACAAGCTTTGAAAGGAACTCCTTAAGTGTTCTATTCATCCTTTCCACTTGTCCAGAGCTCTGCGGTCTGTATGCACAGTGGAGTTTCCAATCAATGCCCAGGGCCTTGCTGATGCCTTGTGATATTTTGGCAACAAAAGCAGGCCCATTATCAGATCCTATGGCTACTGGAAGACCAAAGCGGGGCATTAACTCATTTAGTATCTTCTTAACCACTGTGAGAGCTGTTTCATTTCGGGTGGGGAAGGCTTCTGTCCACCCTGAGAAAGTATCTACAAATACTAACAGATATTTGTACCCAGCTGTTGACGGCTGTACCTCAGTATAATCTACCTCCCACCTTTCTCCAGGAATTTGTCCCTTCAGCCTAATTCCCACACGTGCCTCTATAATTCTTTTCATATTTACTCTAGCGCAAGTGTTGCATCTATGAATATAACTTCTGATCAATTGGCTAACATCCTTTATATAATATCTGCTCAATAACTGATGCATTTTCTTTTCACCCAAGTGAGTAAAATCATGCAAGTCCTTCACTAGCATTCTACTTAATGCTTGTGGAATAAAAATTTTGTCCTCTATATACCACCAAGGTCCCTCCCTTTTTCCTCCCCTCCGAGACGCAAAAGAATCTTCTGCAGGAGTGTAGACAGGAACGGGAGGAAGGGGAGGAACTGCCAAAGGCAGGGAGGAAGTGGGGGAAGAGATGGCAGCTCGCCTAGCCGCTGCATCCGCAGCCCGATTTCCCACCGCTTCCATGGTCTCGCCAGATTGGTAAGCCGAACAGTGAATAATAGCAACAGAGAGGGGTAACCAGATAGAGTCCAGTAAGGAAAGTATCTCTGCCTTATTCCTAATTTCCCTCCCAGCGGATGTCAGCAGGCCCCTTTCTTTATAAAGAGAGGCATGGACGTGAGCTGCTGCAAAGGCATAACGGCTGTCAGTGTAAATATTAGCCGATTTGCCCTTCGCAATGCACAGAGCTTGAATCAACCCTATAATCTCTGCTTTTTGGGCAGAAGTTCCCGGGGGAAGGGAAGAAGACCACAGAGTAGAGAGAGAGGGGTAGTCCACCACAGCTGCCCCAGAAACACGGGTGTTTCCCACAATAAAACTGCTCCCGTCTGTAAAAAGAATTAGGTCAGGGTTTTTCAGCGGGGTGTCAGAGAGGTCAGGCCTTGCTGACTGGGACTCCTCAAGGAGCTGGAAGCAGTCATGCAGAGGGGCAGGGTCAGAACCAGGATCTGGGAGCAAGGTGGCAGGGTTCAGGGCGGACGATTTGGAGAAAGTAAGGCGAGGATGATCGAGAAGCAGGGCCTGATAGTGGGTAATGCGAGCGTTAGAGAGCCATTTGTCAGGGGCAGATCTGAGCAGCGCCTCAACCGAGTGAGTGAGGAGCAGAGATAGAGAGAGACTGGCCCAAGGAGAGCTTGTCGGCTTCCTTTACCAGGAGAGCAGTCGCAGCTATGGCCCTAAGGCAGGGGGGCCACCCAGAAGCTACTGAGTCTAAGCGCTTAGAAAGATAAGCAACAGGGCAACGCCAAGGGCCAAGCGTTTGAGTTAGAACACCTTTCGCAACACCTCTAGCTTCCGCCACAAAAAGATGAAAGGGCTTTGTGACATCCGGAAGAGCTAGGGCAGGGGCCTTAGTAAGGGCGGTCCTGAGATGATCAAAGGCAGATTGTTCAGCGGAGCCCCACGCAAGGGGTCCCTGTCCAGCCGTAGCAGAATAAAAGGGTTTTACTATCTCAGCAAAAGAGGGGATCCACAACCTACAGTATCCAGCTGTTCCCAAAAATTCCCTAACCTGCTTTTTAGTAGTGGGGACCGGAATGGATAAGATAGCCTGGATACGTTCAGAAGACAGGGAACGGTGGCCAGATTTGAGAACATAGCCCAGATAAGACACTTCATGGAGGCAAAGCTGAGCCTTCTTAGCAGAAACTCTGTAGCCTAGGGATTGAAGGAGATGCAAAAGGGCACGAGTTGCCTGCAAGCAGAGAGATTCATCAGGGGCTGCAAGGAGAAGATCATTTACATACTGGATCAGAGAGCAATAAGAATGCTGCTTACGAAACGGTTGGAGGTCCAGATGGAGAGCTTCTCCAAACAAAGTAGGAGAGTTCTTAAAACCCTGTGGCAGCCTAGTCCAGGTAAACTGCCCCGAAAATTCCCCTTGGGGATCTATCCACTGAAAAGCAAAGAGAGGCTGACTGACTGGCGCAAGGGGTATAGAAAAGAAAGCATCCTTTAGATCTAAAACAGTATATACAGTATGAGTAGGAGGTAACAAGCTGAGTAGGGTATAGGGATTTGGAACAGTTGGGTGGATAGTTTCAACCCTTCTGTTAACTTCCCTAAGACCCTGAACAGGACAAAAGTCCGACGATCCAGGTTTTCTGACTGGAAGCAGAGGCGTGTTCCATGGAGACTGACAGGCTATTAAGATACCAGCTTCCCTTAATCGATTAATGTGAACAGAGATACCTAGAAGGGCTTCTCTTGACATAGGGTACTGCTTGACAGAAATAGGAGAGGCAGTGGCTAGAAGCTGCACAACCACCGGTGCATGATGAGCAGCCAGACCCGGAGGGTTATTTTCTGCCCACACCTGAGGAAAATCGGTTTGCAGCTGAGTGAGAAGGGGGGAGGAAGCAGGAGAGGGCGACACAGGGGAAGCCACTAAGATATGTAAGGTAATAAGAAGACGCTCAGGACCTGGAGGATTTAAGGTTAGAGAAGCCTGGTCTTCGGAAAAGGAAATAGTTGCCTGAAGCTTTCGAAGCAAGTCCCTACCCAGAAGGGGATAAGGACAGTCTGGCATGACCAGAAACGAATGGGTGACTGTGCCATGCCCTAGATGGACTGTGCGTTCAGTCGTCCAGGGATAAGAAACAATTTTACCAGTAGCACCTTGTATAGGGGTAGATTTTGAAGATAATAGGCCCAAAGGTTTTGTTAAAGCAGAGTAGGTAGCTCCAGTATCTACCAAAAATTCAACAGGCTGACCCCCAATTTGTAAGCACACCCTAGGTTCTCCGAGGTCTAAAGAAAGAGAGAGAGAACCAGGGCTCCCTCAGTCTGTCCCCTCAAGAGCGAGGACATCCTTGGGACGATTTCGGATCGGGCATTCGTTCTTCCAATGCCCATGTTTCTTACAATAGGCACACTGGTCTGAGCCTAACGTCTGCCGCCCACGAGGGCGCTGGGAAGTACTCCTAGGGAATTTGTTTGCTTCTCTCATGACCACCACTACTGCCTTAGCGCATTCTTTACCTGCTGCCGTAGCTGGTGCGTCTCGGGTATTAAAGACCTTCAGAGCTATCTCGACTAGTTGAGATATATTCATACCCTCGAATCCTTCTTGCTTTTGTAATTTCCTACGTATATCTGGGGCAGACTTGACTAACAAATGCAATATTCACAGATCTATAGTTCTCGGGAGCTTCTGGGTCAATAGTGCTATAGGTATGGTAAGCCTCATACAAGCGTTCCAGAAATGCCCCAGGGGATTCCTCTACACCCTGAATAACCTCAGAAATCTTAGTCATATTAACAGGTTTCCTTGCTGCTGATTTAAGGCCTTGAAGAAGGTACCTATGATAAGCAGAAAGTGCAGTATGACCTTGCTGGGAATTAGGATCCCAAGAGGGCCGTTCTGAGGGAAAGCTAGCTTCTACCTGAGCTCGATGCTCCTCTACAGACCCTCCACCTGGTCCCAGGACAGCTTTCCTTGCTTCCCTTTTAATCTTTTCTCTTTCCTCTGTAGTAAAGAGAATAGTAAGGAGCTGCTGACAATCATCCCACGTGGGCTGGTGGGTATGGAAAACAGATTCAAGAAGGTTAATCAAGGCTTGTGGTTTCTCAGAAAAAGGGGGAT
This sequence comes from Antechinus flavipes, assembly GCF_016432865.1. Lineage (NCBI taxonomy): Eukaryota > Metazoa > Chordata > Mammalia > Dasyuromorphia > Dasyuridae > Antechinus > Antechinus flavipes. Next base: position 29,091,086 of record NC_067399.1, on the reverse strand, counting down.
TTTGAGCTTTCCAGTTATAAATATCATTTGTAGAGAAGGGGACATAGACTAAGAAGGGGACCCCTTCTGAGCCCACCATTTCCCTCAGAGGCAGAATAGATTTGGGGAAAACTGGGACTTGCTGGACAGATCCTGAAGCATTATATGCAACTCCACCTTGAGTACAGGAAGGTGAGAGAGTTAGGGGAGCTGAAGGGCTAGCCGGAGTGGGAAACGGCACAGGAGGGACAGAGGAGAGAGAAGGCAACTGAGCAGGAGTTGGCACCTTGGTGCTGTCTGTACCAGGCCCTTGTGTAGGAAAAGAGGGAACCAAAGGGCCAGGTGGTGAAAAACCAGGCTCAGGAGGGTTTTGTCCTTCAGGTGGCAATTCGGGCGGGGAGTTTCCAGGCAAAGGTGGATACAGACGTACGCCCAGATACGGTGGGGGAGGGGGATTATCTAAGGGGTCTTCCAGAGAATCCTGTAGGGTTTTTTTTCTCTGGTGGTTTACAACTTTCCCTGTCTGTCCTCAGGGACTGTGTGATCAGAATACAAATACCATTTGTCATGGTCACAGCCCTCAGCCAGGTAGGGGGGTAAGAGACAATTTGTAGCCAAACATCAATGTAGGGGTATTGATCTGGATGGCCAGGTTCACCAGTAACTACCCGGTGCACCGCCAATGCTATTTCCCTGTCATATGTGCCCTCTGGAGGCCATCCTACCCCAAATGAAGGCCATTCCTTCTGGCAAAACCGCTTTAGTTTATTCTTTTTCCAAGATATTCCATAGTCATGGTGTTTAAATGTCTCAGAAAAATGACTAAGAAGACATTCAAGTGGATTCATTGTTTTTGAAGCAGAGTTTCCCATGGCTGAATTAACAGATAATCTTATAATCTTATACCACTAAGGGAAAACTCCTACTATCTTTAAACACTACTTTTATCTAACCTTTTCTATCCCTTTTATCCAATTATAAAATTTCTTAAAACCTAAGTAACAAGCCAGGCAAACAAGACACACACAAAACACACAGACTTACACAGTTATACCATTAAACGAACATGTAACATATAACATATACCCCGAGAGTATTTTCCACCGTCCCAGAAAATACCCGTCTCAGAATTTTTAAACCCGTCGGTATTTATTCTGAGACCACAGGTTGCAAGCAACAGAACAGACCAGAACCAGAACCAAAACCAGATGGTACCCCAAAAGGCACCCAGACAGACTTACTCTCCCAAATGCCGAATCAAATGCCGAATCGATTTCGTTGTCCACTGTAGGCCGGACTGAGGCTGAAGAACCGCTTCCTTTTCCTAGGAGTGCTGGTCTTTTCTCAAGGAACAGACCCAGGTCCTGAGCCCCCCTCAGGCCTAGGTGGAGACCGAGAGATCTCTAATCTCTAATCCAGTTCTCAGTTTCTGTTATCTCGGTGGGACCTCCAAATTGTAATGCCGGAGAAACTGAGGCAGGAGAGAGATTAGAGAGGTTTAATATTTTATTAATTGGAGAGTAAGATTGACTGGACAGGACTCTCGTCTCAGATTATCCAGTGCTGTATGGGAGAATCACAAATCTTTAAGTACTTTTTGGAGACAAAGAAGAAGGGAGGGAAAGTCTTTATCAGGGAGGGGGAAACCATAAAACCTAAAAATTCCAGAGACAAAGAAGTAAAGATATCATGGGGTATCTTGGAATATTCTAAAGGAGTATTGTAAATCCGTAAAAGAATCAGGAGATCTACTCTTTTATCTTGCTAATTTATAACCTGAGAGCTACGTGACAGAACAGTAAAGGAAACTGGGACAGGGAAACTGAGTCAGGCCAGTTAAAGAGAACTGTGGCATAACATTTGAAGTCCTTGTAAAATGTCTTAGCAATGATTTAAGATCTCTTAAGAAATAAATCCTTTGTTTCTAAGATAGGGTCCCAGTTTCCCAGGACAAAAGCCCAATTTCTCTACGTGGCTTGGTTCTGATTCTGACCAGAGAAAGAGGAAGACATTTAGTCCAAAGTAGTTGGGTCTCTAAACATAAGTTAGTCAGTTGCCATTTTATTTCCTGATTCATCCTTTCTACTTTCCCAGAAGAGGAAGGATGTCAAGGGGTGTGGAGATCCCAAGTGATTTCTAAAGCCCCAATCACATTCTGCAACACCTGGGCAGAAAAATGTGTTCCCTGATCTGAGTCTATCTTCTCCACTATTCCATATCTAGGAATAATTTGTTCCAATAAGACCTTACTGTTGAGGCAGTTGCTCGGGCTGAGGGGAATGCCTCCACCCATGAGGTCAGATGGTCCACTATGACCAGCAAGTATTTGAGGCGACCCACTGGTGGCAGCTTAGTGAAGTCCACCCGGATGCTTTGGAATGGTCTGATTCCCGGAGGTTGCTCCCCTTTTGGGATCTGGCGTTGAGCAGCCTTCTTAGTCCTTCAACAAACGAGACAGTCATCCACCAGTTGTCAGGCCATTGTATATAGGCCAGGGAAAACATACCTTGTCAGCACAGCATTACACAGTTTTGGACATCCCAGAGACTGCCCTGGTGCAGTTGCTGAAGGACCTGCCTCATACTTGCTTTGGTAAGTACCTCTCTGCCATCAGGTAAGACCCATCGTCCTTCAGAGTTCCCAACTGCTCCGAGAGTCGAAACCTTCTCTTTTTCCTTCTGGTAAAACTGGGAGAGGGTAGACTAGGGGGAAGTAAGGTATTAGAGCCATCATATGAGAAATCTCCTGATCCCCAGCTCCCTTGCCCTCCTCATCTGCTAATCTATTTCCCCTTGCCTCAAAAGAGCTTCCCATCTGATGTCCCTCAATAATTTCAAGGTTTGATTTAAGGCATACAATTCACAAGTTTGAGCTAACCAATGGGCAGGTAGACTGCCCTTGGTAACAGTGGAAGTCCTATCTCTATCCACAATAGTAAACCCATTTTTCCTTTTCCCATCTACCACTCTAGAGGATCCATCTATAAACCAATTTACTCCCCCAGACATTGAGGACTTTTGTGAATCCTCTTACTTTCATTTGAAAATCGATTTAACTCTAAACAACAATATTCCTCTGCAGGGGTGGTTCTGTTCCAGGGGACAGGAGGCAGGATTAAGATTATCAACATTCTGAAATCTGTGAGTTATTTCCCAGCCCTCTGACTTAAGCCCTAAGACTTAGTTCTTACTTGGTGTGGGACAGTTACTATAACACTGCCTCCAAAGGTGAGCTTCCTACTCTCTTCTACCAAGAGAGTGGTAGGAGATACTGCTGGTACACAGGTCAGCCATCCTTTTGGCTACTGGATCTAGTACTTTAGAAAGGAAAGCCACTAGTCAGGAGCCTTTGCTCCAGCAATGCAACATGAGCAGCTGATCCTATAAGCCTCCTTCCCTTCACCTAGAATGAATTCCCCTTCATTTCATTTTCTCCGCGTATATAATGGGGAATTGTGTGGGTGTCAAATGTTCTCTTCCCATATAACCTCCTCCCCCCTCCATGATCATGCAAAACATGAAAAACGCATCTGACGACAATATAGATCTTTGATAAATAAGTCAGGAGCCTAGGATTGGGGTTCCAGAGATAGCCCTGTTTTCCATCAACACACAGTGTAAAAAGCTCTAGGCCTAAACCTTAGCCTAATCAGGGCAATGAGATTCCCAGCTTTCTCAAAAGGCAAGGTGGGAGTGGCCCCAAGTACTTGGGTGAAGTAAATCTTTAGATAAAGAAACTCTAGCCCCAGGAAGTAAAAAGGTTAAAAGATTAATAGCAGCAACCAAACTCTGGTGGCAAATTAAAATATCTATTTAAGGCAGTTTTACTTCAGGTAACTGTCCTTAAGTTTTTACCATTCCACCTTATGACCTATGCAGTCACACCTGAATTCAAAACTCCCAGCAAATATTAGCTGCAGTCCCAAAGGATTTTATCTTCTACAGCAATTATCATTACTCAAGGGCTTCAGATGAATCTAGTTCTCAAGAATCACAGTAAAGGGTTTACAGCTTATACAGCTATCTTTCTTATCAAGTAGATAGTTTTAAATTTAACATTACACGGATCATTTGCCTTTGAAATACTCAAATACAAAGAAAAAATTCTAAATCACATGTTGTGCATCCCATTTCCACGTAAAAGAAGCTTTTTAATCTTTCAGATTTAACATTTAATACTCTCTTCATTCAAAAAAAAATAATTTTTGGAAATAACCCTATCAAATTATCAGATCAAATTAAAATCCTGCTCTAGATTTTTTTATCATCTTCCTTAAACAAGGAGACTACCATGCACATAAATAAGCGTTAAATAATTTGCTTTAGACAGATGGAATCTTAGTAGATAGAAATAAATCACTTTCAGATAACTTACAGTTCCAACAAACTTCTTAGAGCAGACTTGAAAAATAAAAATAAAATATTCAGTTATTAATACCATATGAATGTAGGCTGTTCCTTTAAACAGTAGAAGCAATTGCTATCCGAACCAGCAAGGTGTTGTAGCCACCATACTTAATGGGGAGGGGGATTAGATCACCTGACAAGGTCCCTCTCCATGTGGCCCCTCTTCCCCCACTCCACCATGCTTCCCAATCCTAACTTATCACAATTATTTTTTTTTTAGGGTGCCATTTCCTCAGGATCCAATCTGCCAGTTCAAGACAGGTCCCAACCCCATGGGACATATCTCCTTTTCCCATGGCAAATATCTCTTTTTCCCATGGCAAATGGCAGATTCACTAGGGAATTTGCCTTTTTCCTTCCCCATTTCTGGAGAGCTATTTTCCTCTCTTTTTCTCTCCCACCATCTCTTCCTGTCCCATCTCTCTCCTTCCAAAGCTTATTTGCTCAAACCTTCTCCAACATATGTTGAACACTCCCAAACCAATACTAGATGCTCCATTTAAATTATTGATTGCTTTTGCAAATCAATCTTTCTTGTCCCTTGTCTTTAAGTCAAAGAAAAAAAAAATAAACTTCAAGATTCTCAAATAACTGAACCAGATTTCATAAAACTTATAATTGCCCAACAGAGATGACAAATTTTAAGGCATAACTCAGTTACAAATTTCCCAATACCTCTAGAAAACACACACCATCTAAGTAGGGAGATGCAACCCCAACTTCCCCTGAGGTAAACTACCAGCATTTTGTTTTAATAACCTATATTTTAACTTAAAATCCCAAACACAGCTTTAAATTCCCAATAATAAAAAACCACTTTCGCCATCATATTTAAAATAATGAATTTCATCAAATAACAGTTTCTTTCCCTTGGTCCCACGTGGCCCTACTGCAGGTCAGGATACCTGGGAGGGAAAGGAAAGCAGCCATGTCTTCACATACTTCCTGATGTATAGGGTGATTGTACTCCCAATTGGGATCTGCTAATGGTATTTCTGGTCAGCTGAAACTACTCCTGCAGCTGGAGGGTTTCTCCTGTCCCACTCCTTCATAGCTACTCCTCTAATTAGTCCCCTCTCCTCTAGTAAGAGGGGAGAATTCAAAATAGACCTAAGTTCTCCTCCCCGCCCAACAGCCCCAATGGACCTTGGAGGGGCTAAAGGAATTAAATCCTTTCCTTCTCTTTCAGGTACAAATTAGGCTTTGGCACCCCAGTCTTCAATAGTGCCTTCCCCAATATCTTTGTCACCCCAGACAAAACAACAATTCCTTATCATCTTTTTCTTTTTCATTGCTTTTTCCTTATATATTTTGGCAGTTCGTTCCAATTACTTAATTGATCTCCCAAGGGACTATCTACCGGCATTTTCTGATCATTTTTCTCATTTCTCTCCATGAAGGCTGGCTGGGACTGGTCCACACCCATTGATTTTGGATGGAATCTAAATTCCAAAACACCCAAACATGCCAATTGTCGCCATTTGACTCCAGTCACCCTAGAAGGCCTAGCCAAGCCTATCCTGTCCAGAGACACAGAGTTTAAGACTCCAGGCCTCACAGGCTCCTGTCCAGAGACCTCTCCAGAGTTTATGACTTAAGGGTCTCACAGAGGGCTTACCTCTGGGTTGTTGTGCAACAAATTGCTTGACTGATACCTGTCCTCTACCTACTGGTCGGGATTTCTACCTTTTACTGTGGAGTTTCTCCTTTTGCTTTGTTCTGAGTTTCTCCACTTTGGGCCCACTTTACCTTGGGGAGTAAGGAGAATCCCTAGACGCTGGCGGGCTGTCTAAATAAGGGCAGGGCGCCACCCCATCAGCTCCCCAAGGGTTCACCTATTTACCACAAGTAGTGTAATCCCAGAATGAGCCCCCAAGAGTGTGTGGGTCAGAAACCATTAATAAAAAAAAAAAAAAAAAAAAAAAGACTGGTTAGATCTCTAGAAGCAAAGCAAAGTTTATTATACCTTCTCACAAGAATCGGGTGTCCCACACATCAAGCAGACAATGGAAGGGAAGAAGCACCATAGGGGGCAGGGTCAAGGCTTTTAATCCCTAATGCAAATTCCCCCTCCCACCACTGACCCTCATCCTTATTGGCTGAGGATCTTACATTCTAAACGCCAAACTACCCAAGAAATTGAACTTGACCAATAAGTACACAATTGTCCATATTTGGTCGAAATAGGGAGCATAACAAGAAGGGGGCTTAAATATGTCCTTAGGAAGATGGCAGGGAGGAGACTAAGTATGCCCTTAGGAGAATAGCAGGGAGGAGACACTTTAAGTATGCCCTTGACTTAAAGCTTAAAGTCCTTCAGGCCTACTCAAACTTTGAAATAGATGAAACCTTACTCGATTTTCACAACTGTCTTGAAAGATCTCACCTTATCTTGTTCAATATCTTCTAATTTCAATGATAATAGGACAATTTTAATTATACTAGGATATTTCCAAATATTTCAACCAAAATTTTCCTTTTGGTATAATAGTGATGATGATGGTAGTGGTTTTGGTGGTGATAATGATTATGATGATGATTGTAATGACTGACAGATGTCATAAGAGAGAGAAAATGAGCCCTGAAATAATGGAAATGTAAGCTCAACTCCTTTCTCTAATACTTACTACTTATACGACTGTAAAAAAATCAATTAAGTATGTAAGGAATGACAAGTTGCCAACTTGTATTATGTAGGAGAATTTCTTTCTAAAACATTTATTTAAAACTAAATACAAAATAAGAAGAAAAAAGCAAAACAGAAAAAGAAAGAAAGAAACAAAAAAGAAAAGACTAAACAAAAATTGCCATGTGCCCAGCAGAACATCAGAAAGGATTTAAAATTTGTAAATAAATTTAAATTTCAAGAAATCATATATAATGATAGAAAAGATTATATATATATATATATATGGCTATCCATCTTTCCTCCTTGTAAATTATTCTTTTGTTCTCAGTTGTGCACTCTTTACTTTTTTCCTCCCTTTTAATTCCCTTATCCTTTACCCCAAGTAGGCTACAGTTAAAGATATATGTATATTTGTAAGTATATATGTATGCATATATATAGATAGATACCTATTCACACATATATACACACATATATACATATGGATTTACAAACATACAAACATTCATTGAAAATAATACTAATATGGCTGACATATAATATAGATTTCTTCCTTGATTGAATTTTTAATGTGATTTTGTCAGAAATCAGCGATTACTAGCCTATTAAAAAAAATAAGTTCTATCCCCTAGTCTTGTTGTTTGTATATATTTTTTATTTGCTATCCCTATAAACTCTTTTACTTTAGTTCTACTTCTTAACTTGTCTCACTATTATTTGCTCCCCCATCAATTCTCCCCTTATCTTTTCCATTTTTCTCCCTCTTTATCACATTCCCATTAATTTATATATCTTATCCCATTCCCACTTATGTAACACTCTTTTGTACTCCACTTTACCCTATGCCCCCCTTTCCCTCCCTCTTTATGTCTTGTTCCACTATCATAAGTATACACACTCTTCTACACCCCACCTTACTCTATTCCCTTTCCCCTTATTTCTTTATAAATTTTGAAGCATGCTAAGACCTTCATTGTTTATATGTGTGTAGATGCACACATGTATATATGTATTGTTTCCTATTTAATCCATGCCCAATGTAAGTTTTCAGAATCACTAGTCCTCTCTCACTTAATGTCTCTGTGTTAGTTTTTCTTCTACATCTTATTCATATAGCCAAATTGCTATTTTATGTATGTTATAATTACTAAATTTCCTTCATTTTTTTTATTTTTAGAGTCATATTTATACCCAGTTCTGTTCCAATCTATCTTGTCACTACCTAATTACCAATGTCAGTCTTAGACATATAATTTATATTTCTACATAAAAAAAACATAAATAGTTTATCCTTATTGAATCCTTTGAAATTAGTCTTTCACATTGGCTCTTATATGTTCCATTTTCTATTGAGTTCAGATGGTTTCAATCAATATTATGCTTAATTTTGCTGGTCACATAATATTTTTGATCACAGACCTATTTTTATTTTGATTGTTGGTATATAATATACAATCTGTATTGTTTTTTAATTCAGCTGCTGATAAATCCTTTACAATTCTAATTGTAGCTCCAGAATGTTTGAATTTTTTTTGTTTGTTTCTGTAAAATTTTATCCTTGATCTGAGCTCTTAGAAATTTAGCAATAAAGTTCCTATATGTTTCCATTGTAGTATCTCTTTGATGTGGTGATCCATGGATGTTTTTTTTTTTTTTTTTCCTATCTCTACTTTGCTCTCTTGTTCTATCACTTTGTGACAATTTTCTTTGTTTATTCCTTGTATTATTGTGTCAAGGTTCTTTTTTTTTTCTTTTTTTGGTCCCAGCTTTCATGTAGTTTCATGAAGTAACTATTCTTATAATCTTGCTTTTGTTGAATGGTTCTCATCATTTATTTAGTTTGTTAATTTTTTAGTTTTCCTCAGTTTCTCTCATTTGATTTTTGAAGTCTTTTTAGTTCTTCTATAAATTCTATCTGAGAAGATAGTCATTTAATATAACTCTTTGAGCAGAGAGAGGCTTTTTTTCTGAAAATGAAACCTGGTCTTCTTTATTCCCATAATAAGTTCTATGATTAGGTTCTTTTTCTTTCAACTACTCATGTTTTTTATTAGTATAACCACACCTAAAACTGGGGTGGGAGGAATGATGCTTCTGATTTTACTTCAGTTCTCCCCTTTTGGCTTGGAACCCCAAATCCAGGAAATTTCCCTGCAAATTTCTTCAGTCAACAGCTTCCCTGCCCCACTGTTTATTCATTCACCTGCTGTGCTGGTTCCTTTATGTCTGGGGCCTAGTCTCAGCAACACAACTGAAACTGACCTTCCTACTAATCAGAAGTTCGGTGAAAGTTCCTGTATATGTGGGAGACACTTTTTCCAATGTACTAGTCCCAGGGCTCGCTGATGACTATTTCTAAAGACATCATCTGGATGTGTTTATACTTCACACTGGTTAATCCTCCTTCCAGAGATCTTTTTTTTCCAGTTTTCTCTAGTTGTCCCTGGAGATCTCCTGTTCTGCCCCAAGTCTTATTTATTTTTAACTGGTCTGTGTTTACCTTGAGGATCATTTTTTTTTTCTTTGTGTGGGACATCTGGAGAGCTTGAAATTCTCTGAACTACTCTACCATTCCAAAATCCTCCAATCCTAAAGAGAATTTCAAAGGGAAACAGAAGTTCCCTATTCTTATGAGATCACAGATATATCTCCAATTTACTCTGTGAATTAACCACCTAATTGGTCTCAAATCTTTCCCTTTATCTATCTGTCTTATACACAATTGCACAAATGATTTCCCTAGGAGAAAATATCATGCCAGTACTCATCAGAAAAAAAAAAAAATCAGTGGCTCCAAATTCCATCAAAACTCAAATATAAGCTTCTGTATCTATCCACATACATTGTAGATCATTCCCTTTGACATATTATATGACACAGATGAATTGATTTTTTGGCTGTTCCTCATAAATGATATTTTACTCTTCTCCATGCTTCCACACTAGGTAATTTCCATGTCTTTGATACACCCCAATCTCATAGCTGCCTCTTGGGATCACTTATTTGCTTCAAAATTTTGCACAACTGCCATATTTCACATTGGCTTCTTGATCCTGGCAGCCAATTGTGCTTGAATTCCTCCATTTTTGTTTGGTATTTATTCTGCATTAATTTTATATATACTTATTTATTTCTATGCAATTTCTTAGTAAAATATAACCATGTTGCAATCAAGAATGCTTTCAGTTTGGGCTTTATATCCCAATATCTAGTACAGTGCTTGGCACATTGTATGTGATTATTTATTAATTGATATTTTGGCAATTTAAGTCTCCTCTGTCCAATCCAGCCTTTGTTCCCTAAAGGGTACATATTGGAATCATGAAGTAATAGAATGATAGGACTGTGAATAGTTTTACTGATTATTCAATATCTTTAATTCTCAGTCATTATATTCCTGACACTGTGTTTTAGTTGTCCAATAAAATCTTAAAACAATTCTTGGTCTCTGTCTCACTATATCTCTGTATCTGTGTCTGTGTCTCTCTCTGTCTCTGTCTGCCTGTCTCTCTGCATATATCTCTTCCACTGTTTCTCTCTCTCTCTCTCTCTCTCTCTCTCTCTCTCTCTCTCTCTCTCTCTTTTTCCACTTCTTATCTTTTCGTGCTTTCTTTCCTTCCTCCCCTCAAGTACTGCCTTCCCTTCCATCATCTATTCTTCTCTCCCTTCCTCATTTTGCATCATTCATTCTTCTCTTTTTGCCTGCCAATCTGGTTTCTCATATTCAGAAGTGAAGGCGTAATAATAATATTAAATATAAAATTCCTCTGTTTGTGGGATGATGATCACTGCTATATACTGAGTTATCCATGAGTTGAATCCAATTCCCACTCCTGATCCTAAATTAATTCTATTTTGGCAGGACAGGGTTATTACAAGGGCATTGCTGATAAGTATCTTGGGTTTAAGTCAATAGCTCAACAAACAGCTCTCTGGAGGGAGTATTTACTGTGGGCATGCTACCCAGGAGCTCATCATTGTCCTCATTCATCTTATTTATAACCAACTGCTAAAATGTCAAGTTGATCTGGTAGTTCTAAGTCATTCCAAGATAAGTAAGTGAAAATTAGAGAGCTGTAAGCATTCTGTTTGCTAGGAGATGAATACACTATCAATCCATGCTTGAAGAAATTGGGGCACTTATTACTGTCCTTGAAATGAAAATAATGTTGGCCTTTACATCCAGTTAAAACTAGGATTTGTGATTCAGTAAATGGGTAGATTCACAATCAAGGATGACTAATTCAGCACCATGGTCAGGGAATTTAATCTCTATTAAATTCTGATGTGGCAATGTTGTGAAAGGCTTTCATCATCTTTAATTTGAATTATTCAAAGTGCCTATTTTTTCTCCTGCATTTCCTTTTTTTCTGTTCTCCAATACATGTTATATAGCTGATAAATCTATATTTCTGAAAAAGACATCATAAGACCCCAACCTCTTTGAAAAAATATTAGTAGCTTCTCTTTATCCTCTAGGAGAAAATATAAAACATTTTGCCTGACATTTAAGGCCTCCACAATATTATTTCAACATAAGTCCCCAGAATATTGCATATGTCTTCCCTTTAAATGCTCTCTATTTAAACCAAGTGACTATGTCGGTGGCTCCAAATAAAGATGTTTTATCTCCCACCTCCTTGTGTTTTCAAAAGTGATTTCTCTTGTCTGGCTAGCCTTTATTCTTGACTTCTACCTTCTTCATATATGAATTGTCATCTCCTAGCTACCAAAAATAATGAAGGCTCACATATCTTGAAATTATTATGGAGCATTTCATGTATATTTTGTTGACTTTATTAGTATTTCTTTTTGTTCTCAAGAGAATATCAGCTGTTTAAAATAAATTTATGGGGAAATGGAGTAATAATGATTTTATTCTGGTATTTTTTGGACATATACAAAATGGTATTCTAAGCATAATACCTCTTACTGCATATTTGTTGATTTGAAGAACTCCAACACACATATACAAGAATAACTTTAAAAACAATTTCTCCAACAGTCATAATAATATTAATAACAATACAACTTGAAGGGCTTTTTAAAGTAATATTTTAATTTTTATTAAAGCATTTTAATTTTCAAAACATATGAATAAGATAATTTTTCAACATTAACCTTTGCAAAATCTTGTGTTCCATTCTTTCCTCCCCTCTCTGAAATCCCTTCCCCTGAATGGAAAGTAATCTAATATGTGTTAAACATGATAAAAATAAATGTTAAATCAAATATGTCCAGGATATTTATACAATTATATCACTGCATACAAAAAAAAATCAATTCAAAAAAATGAGAAAGAAAACAAAATGCAAGCCAACATTAAAACAATGTGAAAATGCCATGTTGTGATACATATTCAGTTCCCACAGTCCTGTCCTTGGATATAGATGGCTCTCTTAATCAAAAGATCACCGAAATTGATCTGAATTACCTCTTTGTTGAAAATAGCCACGTCCATTGGAATTGATCATCATATAATCTTATTGTTGCTGTATACAATGTTCTACTAGTTCTGTTCATTTCACTTAGCATCAGGTCATGTAAGTCACTCCAGGCCTCTCTGAAATCATCCTGCTGATTATTTTTATAGAATAATTATGTTCCATAACATTCATATGCCATAACATATTCATCCATTCACCAGCTGATGAGCATCCACTCAGTTTCCAGTTTCTTGCCACCACAAAAAGGGCTACCACAAACATTTTTGCACATGTGGGTACCTTTTCCTCATTTAAGATTTCTTTGGGATATAAAACTCAGTAGAAACAGCATCAGATCAAAAGGTATGCTCACTTTGATAGCCCTTTTGGTATAGTGCCCAAATCCACCAACAATGTATTAGTGTCCCAATTTTCCCATATACCCTCCAACATTCATTATTATCTTTTCCTGTCATTTTAGCTAATCTGAGAGGTATAATCTGAGATATATATATATATATATATATATATATATATACATATATATATATATATCGTGCACTTGTTTGCTCTCCATCATCTTGGCTTTACCAAAATTGAAGTTCTTTATAGAAAAAAAAATAAAATATACAATAGTTTGGACGAAATAAGAAAAAAAATGATCCATTCATTCTCTGGTTTTGTCTTCCTGAAATTTTTAATTTTGAAGGCAGTTACCTTTTAATTGAAGCTTGCAGAAGTCCAACACATATGTCCAAAAGCAACCTAAAAAAAAAAAAAAAAAAAAAAAACTTTTCCAAGCGTCATAATAATATTAATTAAAATAATATTTATATCACACATTTATATGTGGTGGGAACTTACTAAATTAGTTGAATCTAACAACTGTGGAAAGAGTATGTTATTTTCCCCATTTTACATATAACAACACAAACAAAAACAGAAGTTAAGTGACATATGCATGGCCACAAAGCTATGTAGTTTTTATATAAGGTCTTTTTGATTTCAGGCCAAATGCAGCATATGGGCTGGATTTGCTAAATGGCATATGCCAATGACAAGACAAATGTTTTATATAGGACACTTCTGTAAAGCTGAAGGGGGAAGGGAGGATGAAGAAGGAGAGAGTATAGCAAAAAGGAGAAGGAGAAGGAAGACAAGGAAAATAAGAGGAAGGAAGGGGAAGAGAATAACAAGAATATGAAGAAGAGGGATAGGAAGCAGGGGAGAAGAAAGAAAGTAAGCAATGAAAGAGACTGGGGAGGACAAAGAATAAGATATGTGTTGGAATCTTTATAAACTACTAACTCATTAGAGTTGATAAATCATTGATCTGATCTTCCAAGAAGATGTTTTGGGCCAGAACCTGAAACAAGGTACTAAGCAGAACTAATTAATACAATGCTTGTGTTTACACCTTTACTCATTGGAGTTCACAAGTATTTGAATTCACAAAGTTACTGAATGTGGGACTGAAAAAATCCTGATTCTAGTGGAAAAGCTTCTGATCCTGATCTAGTCGAAAAGTCTCTTCAACCCAGAAATTAGGGTGAGTGCAACAAAGAAATTTTGTTAAAAGAGTTAATCAGCTAAGATGGGACAGATGTTTAGAAAACAGCCTTCTATTTCTGTCCAAAGAAAATGTTTAGAGAGCATTGTCAAAGTTATGGAAAGCCAAGGTTTAATTATAATTTTACAGCAGATCAATGAACTTTTACAAATTGTAAAGCACATATGTCCTTGTTTCTCTCTAGAAAATGAATTAAATCTAAACGAGTAGAAATTGGTAGGAGAGGATCTTTGTCAATTCTATAATAAAAATGGGCCTAACTCAATTTCCAAAGACATATTTAATACATATAATTTAGCACAACTAGCCTTAGGAAATTTTATAAGTATTAAAATAAGGAGAAAGAAGAAACAGCAGCAAGGAGAGGTGCCAACTATACTAGGTGAAAAGGAGCAAGAATCAGATAATAATGGAGTTAAGTACAATTCTGAGTGTGACACTTTACAGCACGAGGAATTAGATCATTCCACATCTCATGACCCTCCCCCCTCAATTAACCCTTCATGGGTAGAGGAAGAAGGGGGAGGAAGAGAGGTAGAAACATAGTCAGCTTCTCCTGTAAAGCAGAATTTGACAAGATTAGAAAAAGCATTAATTAAGGCAAAAAATGAAGGAGAAGATATATCTAATTTTATAAATGCATATCCTGTGATTGAAAAGCTTGACTCTTCAGGTCAAAAAGAGAGAAAATACACTCCTTTTAATTTGGAAAAAAATAAAGATTTGAAAAAGGATTGCACTCTTTATGGGGCTACATTATCTTATGTGAAGATGTTACTAGATAATTTGTCTTATGAAATCTTAACCCCGAATGACTGGAAATCCATAGCTAAGACATGTCTAGAACCTGGACAAAATTTATTGTGGCTTTCAGAGTTTCATGAATTATGTAGGATTCAAGCCCAACACAATAGGCAAACAGGAGCTATTGGACAAATCACTTTTGACCACCTAACTGGTAGAAGGTCAATATAGAGAGAATTCAGAACAGATTTATTATCCCATAACAGTGTATGAGCAAATTTCTAAGGCTGCAATAAAAGCTTGGAATTCTCTCCCTGGACAGAAAGATGGAAATAATGCTTTCACAAAAATAGAGCAAGGTCCCAATGAATCTTTTGCAGATTTTGTGGGACATTTGCAAACAGCTGTAATAAGAATCATTGGAGACAATGCAGCAACAGGAATAATGACTAGACATTTGGCTAAGGAAAATGCCAATGAGGTTTGCAAGAGAATTATATGGGGGCTAGACAAAAATGCTCCTTTAGAGGAGATCATAAGACGCTGTGCCACAGTGGGCACAAATGCTTATTATGCCCAAACTATGATGAACATGGAAAGACAAGGTCCTTCCTGGAAAAGGAATTCTACAGAAACTCGTTGATGTTTTCCGTGTGGAAAAGTTGGACATCTAAGAGCCCAAAGTAGAAATGGAGATAGAGTGAGAAGACAGGGTGAGAAAAAACCCAAAACCCCATGTCCAAAATGTAATCGAAGGTTTCACTGGGTCTCTAAATGTATATTGACCCAGAGGAATGAGAGGCAGGACCCAGCTCCAAAGTATCTATCAAAGGACAGGTGGGGCATAATAGCTGCTGAGGTTACACCTAGAGAGACTTTAGAAATTCAGGACTCTGATGTCATCAACCAACAGAAAAGCAATCAGGATTACAGTTGAGAAGAATACAGGCCTTTTAAGACAACAAGGCAATATCCAGTGCAAACAGCTCCAATGTAATTACCAGATAATGAGGAGAAATCCCAAATTTGGTAAAGAGAAGGGAATTAGATAGGTTAACTGCTTGGGGAAGAGGATCTGCTTATATTTCCACAGGTGGAGAAGGAATCAGATGGCTGACAATGAGACTGTTAACAGAACTTTAAAATCTTCAGCTTTCAGTTCCTGAAAAACCAGCAACAATCATTGGATTTCCTGAGATGAAACAGAAAGAGAAAAACTTCAAAACAAAGGAAATTTAAGAAATATCTGACACTGAAAGAGCATGGCTGACAATCAGACTTTTGAAGTACTTCAGAGCTTACAGGAACTATTGGATTCCTGGCACATGAACTAATGGACAATGGAGTCCTTATGGACTATTTCTAGGACTTATGGACATGTATAAATTTTCAGGTTGATTCATGTTATTTGTTACATTAGTACTAGCCTGTGTTATATTGCTATGTTCTTATGTAAATTATGTATAATGCCTCCCCTATTGATGGATTTATGTATACCATATATGTCTATTTCAAAGTTCTGGCCCATATTGATGATTTATGTGTACCTGTTTCAAGTGAGTCCCTTCCAAAACCCACTAATTTGATTTGACTTCCTATTTCCTTTGGTGTTTTCATCTCCCTTCCTGAGGTGTCAGGGAAGGCATGATCACCTTTTTTGGGGGGGTTCTCATCTCCTTGAGAAGTCAGGGAGGTCATGACTACCCTATGTTCTAAAACAAAAGAAAGGGAGAGATGTTGGAATCTTTACAAACTGCTAACTCATTAGAGTTGATAGATTATTGATCTGATCTTACAAGAAGATGTTTTGGGCCAGAACCTGAAACAAGGTACTAAGCAGAACTAATTAATACAATGCTTATGTTTACACCTTTACTCATTGGAGTTCACAAGTGATATGGATGGGGAGAGGAAGGAAAGGAAGAGGAGGACAAGGAAGGGAAGAGTGAGTAGAAGTACCAGGAAGGGTTTGGAGGAGGACAGGAAAAGGGAATGAAGGAAGGAGAACAACAAGGAGAGTGAGGTAGAAGAGGCCAAAAAAAAAAAAAAAAGCAGAAATAGAATGAATGGGAAGGGAGAACATGAAGGGGAAAGCGAAAAGAGGGAGGGAAAGAAGGAAAGAGAAGAGATAAAGGAGAAGGATAAACAATAATAGTTTGGGAATAATTGGTGCCAGTAATATTTGATTGATACACTGTCAATTTTTTTTTTACTCAAATATATGTGTCAATATGTGAATGTGGAGAAGTCTTTTGATAATACCCTTGGCCTGGGGGAAAGAAAAGAAATAAACAAACTTTAAGGACGCAGCTGAACAAGTTGATTCTGAAAGCAAAATGTGTTAAGAGTTATTTTACTGGTGGTAAGTTGCTAGTGTTGCAGGCAGAATATGAATCCAACTCTTCGTGATCCCAAATGGAAGATGCTAAGTATAGATATTTTAATTTTGTTGACAAATGTACATGCAAATACTTTTAGCACACTTGAGAATCATTCCTATGATCATTTTACACTAAAGAATAAATATATGTATTTGCCATTCTATAAAATGATTTGCATGAAATGCCTAAATAACATAAGATCTGATTATCAAAGATTGTTAAGTTTATGGGAACTAGAGAGGCAAGGTGGTCAAAAAGCTTTCATTTACAGATGAAAAACTAGAAACAAAGTTTCTTATATTTACCAAACTACATATAACTAGGTAAGAATTAGATGTTGCACTTTAAACCAAGGATCACATACTCAAATTCCTATAGTCTATGTATTGTCATTTTTAACACACACACACACACACACACACACACACACAACCTTTGAAGACGATTGTTTCAATAATAATATTGGGACAGATGGATGGATAAGAGAGATACACAGATTATAGATTCATAGTTGAGTGATATGAAAGCTGAAATATTTTTATATTTATCTGAGTAATTCTAAATACATAAATACATAATAGAATTACACACACACACACACATATAATTTAAATGCACCAAATGCCTGCTTAAAATAATTATAAAATTAGGAACTGTTACAGTTTAAGGAATGAGAGATATTTTTATAATGTATACAGTTTGTCGATAAAGAAACTGAGACCTAATGAAATTAAGTAATGTACCTATGATCCTGCAGTTAACAAGAAACAAATCTGGGACTAAAACAGAGTAGTGTGTTTCTTATGGTGGAGTTCATGAAAAAATAACATTGGATTTCAGGAGTAAATAAACATTTATCAAGCTCCTACTATATATCAGTGTAAAAGAGCTAGGGATAGAAAGCAAACCAAAAACAGGAGTTTAGAACTAAGTGGGGGAAGAGGCAATATACAAAAGAAAAGTTGCAAGGGAGAAAGGACTATGTAAGGGATGTGGTGATAAAATTTTGGTGGTGGAAGAAGTACAAAATGAATGCCACAAAGAAATCAAAGAAGTCCAAATTGGGGGCAGTTTGGTAGGAATGGAGGAGATATGTGAAGGGAGTGAGTGTATCCAGCTGATCTTCATTAAATGGAACTTGAGGAGTTCACAATTGTACCTTCGGTAAAAAAAAAAGTCAAGATTTTGAAGAGGTATAAATTCTAAAGAGAATTCACAGAGATTCTCTATCTTTTACTTCGGGCAAATCACCAAACTTTTCTGGGCTTTAGTATTCTCATCTATTTCATTGAACTCTAACCATTGAAGCCATAATTCATTTGATCATTAATTCATTTAAGGACCATACATTGGCTCCTATTCTGTCAGACATGTTGTTGGAAGGTTGGAATACCAAATGAAAATGATGGCCCTCTTCTCAAGTAGCTTTCAAGTTGTTTTCCTGGAGGAGAAAGATCTCAGATGTCATCCAATTCAACTTATTTCTGAAAACAAACAAATAAACAACTACCAGGACATCATTTCTAGAATTTCCTTGGGATTTGTTCATCCAATATGCACTTGGAAAACTTCTTGGATGCCAAACTCATTACCTCAACATAACTTCACACCTCCAGGGCCATCTCCTCCGGGTAGCTATGGTTCTAGAAGAGAAAGTGAGATTTCACACTCCTCCTAGCTCACTTAAATCCAACTCACTTGTATGACTTCCTTGAGGACATGGTCTTCTTTGAACATGAAGGACAAACAACAAAAACAAAAGACAAACAACAACAATCTATCCCTATTGATATGAGCAGAAAAAATCCATGAAATTTCTCTTGTTTCTCTCATCTACTTTTGGGTTAAAGTCTTGTTAGAAAATCTGCTGCTACAAAGGAAACCATTTAAGGTAACCAAAAGATCTAAATCAAGAATTCAAGAATTCTTAATCTTTTAGTTTTCAGTGATACCTTTATTATTCTGTTGAAGTCTATGAAAGTCTTCTCAGAGAATTATCTAAATGTATTAAATTTCAAAAAGAAAAAAAGAAAAGAAAAGAAAAGAAAAGGAAAAATAGAGAAAGAAATAGAAACTTTTTTTTAATATTCTAATTGAATAGAACAATTAAGGTTCTTCTGGGATGTTTAAAATACCTGATCTAAGATGTACATCACACCCATTTTTAAGCATTTCAAATTCAATCATGCATGCTCTAGTCTTCTACCCAAAACTGATTAATCAAAATACATCATTTAGAAGCCTTTCAGTGCCAGAGTCTGTTGGCCTCCAGGTTAAAAGGACCAAAGTTACATAGTGTTAACTGTCAAGGAAAAATCTATTTGTTTTGCCAATAAGTGATAACATCATAATAAACACAAACTGATTCAAGCAGCCTGAGTTCACACCTCAGCTTAACACCTCAGCAACTCTTCATTTGGGTCAGGCATTGCAGCCTTTGTCTTTCAGAATGAGATCAGGAAAGTGTCAATTCAAAGCACTATTTATACAGCCTGGCTGTAGGTGCAGCTTCATTCTGTTGTCAGCTGAAGCTGTGGCTTTAGCTCTCCACTGGTTCCCCTAGTCTCCTCTAGCTGCTGCTTCCCCCACTTTTGTTGCTCCAGTCAAGAAGGTCTCAAGCCAAGGTACCTATTTATTCAGCTTGGCTGCAGGTGCAGTTCCATTCTGCTTGCCCAGCTGAGACTGTTGCTTTAGCAGT